>NC_140966.1:97359042-97541542 GCF_056783735.1 Eptatretus burgeri | reverse complement strand
GAGTGTGCTTTCCTCAAGGTCATCCTGTCAGCCTGGTTGTATTGCTATATTGATCCATGTGGGACTGGCCAGGTTAGTTTATGTGCATCATCCAATTTGTTTCTCCTGTACGAAATCTAAGTACGACTTGAGATGTAAAAACATGACCATTCACTCAGATTTATTGGTTTACAAACAGATTGTTTTGTGTGTCTGGATGTGATAATATGGTAATATATATGATAATATGTATGAAAATATATGATATGATTAGCAATACACACATATATGTATATATATATATATATATATATATATATATATATATATATATATATATATATATATTTATAGACATATTTATAAAAAATATATATATATATATATATATATATATATAGACATATATGTACAAATATATATATATATATATATATATATACACATATTAATATATTAAAAAAATATATAGTGCTAAACGAAAGTCAACACCCCCCCCCCCCCTTTCAAAGATTTCACCTTTTGTTGCCTCGTTGCCTGAAATTAAATTACATTAAACCAGAGTTTTTCAACCTATATTTACACATTGTAACTCACAACTCCCAAGTGAAAAACAAATTCCACAAATTTCATTAAATTATTTTAAAAATACAAATGGAGAATATCCTGCTTGGATAAGTGTCCTCCCCCCCCCCCCGAGTTAATACTTGGTGGAAGCACCTTTTATGGCAGTTACAAGTGTGAGCCTGTTGGGATAGGTCTCCACCAACTTTGCACACCTTGATTGGGCAATATTTTCCCATTCATCTGCACAAAACTGTTCAAGTTCAGTCAAGTTGTGTGGAGAGCGTTGATGAACAGCAATCTTCAAGTCATGCCACAGATTTTCGATTAGATTTAGGTCGGGGCTGTGACTGGGCCACTCAAGGACATTTATCTCAAGGACATTTGTTCCTTAGTCACTCCAGTGTAGCTTTGGTTGTGTGCTTCGAGTCATTGTGATGCTGAAAGGTGAACTTCCATCCCAATTTCAGCTTTCTTACAGAGGGCAGCAGGTTTTCCTCATGGATGATTCTGTATTTTGCTTCATCTATTTTCCCTTCTATCCTGACAAGTGTCCCAGTCCGTGCTGATGAGAAACATCCCAATAACATGCTGCTACCACCACCATGCTTCACAGAAGGGATGGTGTTCTTGTGCTGTGTTGGGCTTGTGCCAACAGTAACGTTTTAGATTTCGGCCAAAAAGTTCCATCTTGGTTTCATCAGATCACAAAACTTTTGGCCACGTGGCCTCAGCATTTCCAGAGTGTTTTTTTGCATACCTCAAATGGGACTCAAGGCGGGCTTTTTTGAGGAACGGCTTCCTTCTTGCCACCCTATCATATGGGCCAGACTTGTGGAGTGCTTGGGATATTGTTGTCGCATGCACACAGTGACCAGTCTTTGCCATAAAGTCCTGGAGCTCTTTCAAAGTTGCCATTGACCTCTTAGTGGCCTCTCTGATCAGTCTCATCCTTGCTTGGTCATCCAGTTTGGCGTGACGGCCTGATATCGACAGGGTCTTGGTGGTACCATTCGCCTTCCACTTCTTAATGATTGTCTTGACTGTGCTCCAAGGGATACTCATGGTCTTTGAAATATTTTTATACCCATCCCCTGATCTGTGCCTTTGCACAACTTTATTCCGGAGGTCTTTTGAAAGCTCCTTGGTGCTCATTGTTCAGTCTTTGCTGTGAAGTGCACTACCGAGCAGAGGAAACCTACAGGAACAGCTGATTTTATCCTGAAATAATCATAATCACAACAATTTTACACAGATGAAGGCCAGTTAACTTGGTGCGTGATTTTGAAGGCGATTGGTTTCACCTGAGTTAATTTACAATTGATATTATAAGTGGAGTGGACACTGATCCAACCAAGATATTCGAGTTTTGTATTTTCAATTAATTTTCTGAAATTAGTGGAATTTGTTTTTCATTTGGAAGTTGTGGGTTTGGAAGACCTGAAAAGCCTTCCACAATGCCGCTGCCGGCCACTGCCGCTTACCGCCGGGAGGAATCAAATCAATTTGCATCAATAAAACTCAATAAAATGAATCAATTTTTTTTCTGGCTCCCAACATCCTTGGGAGTAGTGAATGCAGCCCGTGGGATTAAAAGGTTGGGGACCACTGCTACAAGACAACAAATGGTGAAAACTTTGAAAGGGGGGGGTGTCGACTATCTATTGGCACTGCATGTATGTGCGTGTATATATATATATATATATATATATATATATATATATATACACATATACACGCACATACATACGTACATACATATATGGCATGACCAAAACAAGCACTTCTGACTCAATTCATTATGACGTTAAATGTCATGTTTGCATGCGCACCACTTCGCCTCCAATTCCGGATGGCTTCTGAAGGCCACACTCGAGTCGATTTGAAAGACTGAGGATTTCAACGGTCACAAGTAAAGGACAGTGGAGCCATCCACCATGATCTTGCTGGTATTATGGGCTCGTCAGAATGATGTGCTACACAATCGTTTACTTGTGACCCTGTAAACCTATGTACCACATTAGGTGTTATCAATTATTATGTGCCAAATTATGTATTATACCCCCGAGCTTGATAAAGCAGCAAAGCACAGATCACGTCCCATAACAGCCGAAACTGCATGAACTGTGAGCAACAATGGCCATCTGCCACACGAGCACGTTTTCTCTGCCTATCTGTAGGAGGTGGAATTGCAGCCTGGCATAATAATAATAAACTAATACAAGCTGTTATGGGACACAATCTGTGCCTTGCTCTCCATCAAGCTGGGGGTACAATACTCGCACATATGTGTGTATATATCCTCACTATAATTCACAGACCGGTGTTGGGTGTGTGTTTGCGAGTTTGTTTGTTGTGCTACTCCTCCTACAGTTATGGCCTATTACATCCAGACTTGCTACAGAGGATCAGCATGACCCCATTTTATGCATCGGGGTGTTTTTATCTTTGTCGGCGGTCTTGGGTGGGGGGGGGGGAGGGTGAGGGTGGGGATGCAAATTCTCTATGTAAATGTGTATCGTGTACCCCCCCCCCCTCCTCCAGATGGGAGAGGGTATTACAAGTCCCCACCATTTACAGTTCAGTATTCCTGTCCCTATGTTTTGCAGTACGTGAGCTGTTTCAATTAGAAGCAGTTGGTATGTTTTCGCTTAATGCACGTAACACAGGTTATTATTATTTTTTGCCAATACAGGGTTGAGTTGCCTATACACTGCCTAAATATAGGTATGCATCAGAAGAATGTGCCGCATGCTTGGAACAAGATCGCCTATAGGATGGGTTATCTGCTCGTATATGTAAATGACTAAAAATAGGAGGCTCAGGAGACATTGTCTGGAGAGTAAAAGTATACTGAGCCTAAAATAATGAAATTATTTGTTTAAATCCTGACGGTTCAGAAGAATACAATCTTCTGTCCGCAGACGTAAGACACCAGAAGTGCAGGTGCGAATATATTAGCTCTGTACTTATTACGTCTGACAGGAACATAACAGCTTTGCATCGTGATTTGGCTGTGAAAGTGACCAATCGGCATGAAGTTTGGCATGGATTTAACAAAGAGGGTGGGATTGGAGGATGGATTTGCTTCCGGTTCAGGTTTTTTGGTCACCAGTTCGGTGTCACGCGTTTCATGTCCAACCCAGGTATGGGTACCGGGCTTCACCTTCACACCCACAGGTGGAGGCTGTGGGCGATAGCATAGCCCTCGATAGACAGCATGCAGGTCGACGTGATGATGAATCGATGGTGTGCCCGAAAGCCATGTTTCAAGAATTTCTCAGCTGGCCCGGCCAAGTGCCGAGGTTTTAACCACTGTGTTTTCTCACGCGAAGGTGTGATTGAGGTTGTGACAATGTGGCACTTCCAGCGAAAGCTCATCACCTGTGTCGTGAGTCGCTTGGACATGTGGCCCACATTATTTGGCACCACAGTCTCGACAAGGGATTTCGTAGACCACATTCATCTCGTCGAGTCTACTCACCCTGTCTTTGGGCCCAGACAGCTGTGCGCGGAGTGTTATTCGAGGTTTGTGTGCGACCTGGATTCTGAATAGTTGCAACAAATGGTTGGCCATCTCCGAAGTATAACCAATGTACGGTAATAATGAGGTTTTTACCGGTTCCTCAGGTCGAGATCCAACATAAAACACAGCAACAACTGCATTGTCACATGAGGAGGTAGTCTTCAGCAAAAAAAAAACATTTTCTACAAACTTGTCGGAGTGTGGGTCTACTTTTGTAATGTGCCTGTATCCTCTGTACTTCTGAAAAATGATACACGCAACTGACTGCACGTGTATCGGCATTATGCAGGTGTGTCACTCATTCCCTATCGGCGAGGTGATATCTCATCACAAGCGATAAACTATCAACACATATGACTGAACATCATTGCATGACTTCATTGCAACAATTAATTAATTAATTTTTTTTAAGGTTGACACAATTGCCCCATATTTATCCCATAATGAGTGTCGTGTGACCAAGAATATAAAAGTGAACATAATGCATTTATATTTTGAACATCAGGTGATAATTCAACCAACTATGACTGGAATGATGGACCATCCCACGATCACAGCATTAAGATATGTTGAAACATAAGTATGATCCTGCAAATCCAAGTCGGTGTAACACTCAATCAGCAGCCATCTAATTCTGATCAAAATGCCATGGGATGTCTGGTGTGAGATGATTGTGTGACTTGCTTATACACTATAAAAATAAAAAATTTAATTGCATCTTACCTTTCATTTACACTATGAGTGCGATTTCCAAAAGTTATTTTTTGCCTTTTAGTTTGATGTCGAACAACCGAAGGCGATTGCGGTTTGTGAAGTATAAATTTGATTCATTAAGATTGCAAAGAAAAATCATGTCATTATATAGTGAATATACAATCAGTCATATTATTTGAAGTGTACTATAAAATAACTGCTGGTATTAAAATGCTGTTTTTCAGGCATGACACCAATAGATTATTTACATCTGCGCTACACGTCGGCCAACTTAAGCATCATAGTGACATTGCAGTTCCATTTGCAAAGGCCTGAAAGTATTGTCTGCTTCCTTTGCAAACTTTTTATTTTTTCTGTTTTATATATAGTTAATATAACTTTGTCATTCTCACCACGAAGCGGTTGCGATACCATTGTAACACCCGTGTGTGTGTGTGTCCAAATCTATGTATTTTCACTTAAAATGTACTTTTTCGCTGCAACCGCTTGTCCGATCGATGCAAAACTTTAGACATTAGAGGGATTCCCCATGGAGAATATTTTATTGATAATTCTAATGTCATGGGTCTCATTGTGTGGCAGCTACATTGGATGAAGGGGGAAAAAAATTGCACATCTTCAAAGCCGCTCACCCAAAAAAATATTGAAACTTGATACATGTCTACTCCCCATGGGGTACATATGGTGAGGTGATGATGACGTCATCCATCAAGTGGTATTCCAGTGATAATTGGTTGAATTGAAAACCTCATTCAAAAAAATCTGAAACTTCATAGATCTGATCTACAACCCGATGTGAGTGGAGAGTTACATTTATGACGTCATCGGTCAAATAGTCTGGTGGGCATATTGGATTGAAAATAAAAACGTTAAAAAAAAATTCTTCTTCAGAACCATTTAACAGATCATTGCGAAACTTCATCCAAATGATCGACCAGCAACGGGGATATATAGTTTGAATTTTTTAAATATTCTTCTTCTTTGATGCAATTTAGCCTTAATGTATACAACAGTGGTTGTTAAATATCCCAATAATCAATAAAGCTAGAGATAATGGCAATGTATGTAACATCATAAGGTGCATGAATGATATGGGTATACAAGCCGTAACAGTAGCATGTTCAGTTAACGATGGTATTTTTGTTCAGAATGAGCGAGCGAGCCGAGACTATACGCTCTACCGAGTGCCATTCTAGTTATATATAATCAATTAATACGCCAATAAATGACACAAAGTTGATTGGTTGTGTAATTTATCCTCTGACCTATGTTGCAATTGCTGACTCATAAGTTATTATGCTGTGGGCCATTGATATCAGATATATTATAGATAACGTTGTGATGGATTTCTAATCAATCACAATCAACGTAAACATTATTATCGACTGAAAACAACAAAAACATGGAGAAGTGAAAAGCTTGCTTGACTTTGATCCCCTGTGCCTTTGTCTTCCTCTTGCCTGGTTTTAGTTTGCTTCATTGTTTTGTGTGTGGGCACACAGCGGGGGTAGTTTTTCTTGAATAGTTTGTCTGTTTTTCGTGTCTGGGATTTCTGTTGCTGTCTCGTGTCAAATAAATCATTATATATATATATATATATATATATATATATATATATATATATATATGTATGTATATATGTATATATATATATATATATATATATATATATATATATATTGTAATTAACGTGGCGCATCTTGTGATCTTGTCATTTTGCCATGCCAGCAGTTTGAATTAATTGATTACCCTTGGAGGATTAAATTAATGATCATCCTGAGTTTGGTAACCATTGTTTGAGAACATGCACTTCGACGTTAAACCACTCAGGCATCGGTTCGTGCAAATTATACATCGCTCAGTAATTCTTGCAGTGATCCTCCAGCATGATTGGTACCCATTTAAATTGTGAACACACTCTCAGGTGAGTACCGTCCACATGACTATATATAGATCGCAGGGGAAGGACTACCACAGGACGACCAATTTGGTAGCTACCAATTTTGCGACGAGCCCACAGGACTACCAATTTGGTAATCCAGTGACTCAGTCTTTGTACTTAGCTTCATGTAGCAATTAATTTCATCATTGGACCCGATAGCCATCCAGCTTTTGGGACAAGATGGATCCAATATATATATATATATATATATATATATATATATATATATATATATATATATATATATATATATATATATATATATATCATTGTTATATTGTTCTAAATTATTGTTACATGCAAAGCCTGTCGACCACTTTAATCACAGCCACAACGATAGCCGACGTGGAGACCAAGCATGCAGGAGATTAACTTGGCGGCTGACCACGCTTAAGGCACCCAAGCAGAGAACGTGCTTTGCACTCTGAATGAGGTTGAAACCACCACACTTATTAAAGTAATTATGCCAATTTAGTCCTCCAGGGGCACTCAATTGAGCTGAAATGGTTTGCACGAGTAAGATTGCAGGCAGACATGCAGATGGGCCTTAGGAAATCGAAGTAAACGTTTCATGAGGATAAGATGGAGCAATTACAGGGAACCCTGGACAAAATACAATAAATTATCACCATAATTTACACAAACAGAGCAAGAAACTAAACCTTTTAAAGGCCCATACATGCATGAACCATTCACACAAAAAACTTGGTGAAATCATAAGAGCAGGCTGGAAAGTTCGAGGTCCAATGTGCAGCGCAACCAAGCAGCAGACACAGTTCCAGCTCTACACCATCCCCATGCAAGAAGAGGAAGAAAGCCCAGAGTGTAGAGATTCAAGACAACTGAAAGAGCAAACAAATATCTAATCCCACTTTTGTGGGCTCACTCCCACACCCATCCCCTCTTATTCACCAACAACTCGACAAGGCATCGACATCAGCACATTAAGGCCGTCAACCAACCACATGCCACAACATGCACAGCAACTGCATCACAGCCCAATCAGACGGCACTGATCCTGACCCTATGAGAACCTTGGCCACAAAGCAGCATGGTCCAATGGTGTGTGGCTTTGATTGCAGCGAATCAGAGGCAGCCGTGTTAAAGGGCCAGAAATCCTTCCCCTTCCACTTGTTGCAAGGGGAGGGCGGAATGGACATGTGTGCCATAGCATGGACAGTAAAATGCTGAAGCACTTCCCTTCTGCCCTGTTCAACATGGAAGACACGTGACAAGCAGGCCTGGTGCGAGGCAATAAGGCACCTTCAGCTTTGCACCCCCTGCCCCCATAACCGCCACCACAATCAACTTTCGAAAATGAATATTGTGCATTCCAATGAATAAAACTTTTGCATTCGTCACGTTGAAGAACCAGGGGTTAATATAGCCTTGAGTGACCCAGAGTAGGTGGGAGAAGAGATAGATCAGGATGTGAGATAGATTAGGTCAGGACAGATTTGGGTGAAGCCAGCTATCTTGCCTCTTTGCCAGCCACTGCCTGTATCACCCCTACCTGCAGCCATATAATGAACCTGCTGGCCATATTATTGGCCCGCGTCACCTACCTTCCCGCCTGTGACATTCTGTACCACCATCAACTGCCTGATTTACCTGCCATGACCACTGGCCTGTGTGCCATCTGTTTTTCACCACGACTGCCAAAACCAGCCACGCCCGTCCTGCCCACAGGACTCAGCAATGTGAGCCTGAATGCTTTAAACATGAGTCTGAATAAAATAAAAATGCTTCCAATGGGAACTAATATTTGAACAGAGGCCACAACACATACATCTTTCGTCTCCTCAATAGATATCAATGATGTAGATCAGGAGATCTATAATTTTCATTTCCCACTACGGAAGTCTGCTTATTACCTCCACCACCGAAGGTGGAAGGAGGTGATGTCGTCACCCCTGTCTGTTTGTCTGTGTGCAGGATATCTCAGAAAGTTGTGGACATACTCCGATGAAATTTGGTGGGCAGGTTGGGTGAATGACAAGGACAAATTGATTCGATTTTGGTGAAGATCCAAATCCAGATCCAGAAATGAATTTTTTTTTAATTGTTAAAGTGATTCTTCACCATTGTGAGATGAGGCCAAAAGCGATATATAGCATGATTTTTCAAAAAAATATTGCGCTCGATATGCTGTCCTGGATCAGGCGTTACATGGCGGAGGTATGTGCTCCACCAAGTGCCCTTCTCATTTACTTCTGTAATTTCATGAATAATTCATTCAGTCTTTTGCACAAACACCCCCGGCCCCACCCTCCCTGCTCCCCCCAAATGGTGCCGCTGTCAGTGACCATCTAGTTTGCCTTGTGGTTGTACCAGCTCTGGTGACAAGACATTATTAACTATCACCAGCTATTAAAGGTCACCATGACATCTCCCAGCGGCACATGAACAAACAGAATGACTTATCCCCATCCACATGTCTTAAATACAGGGAAGAAAGTCTGATAAGCTACATCAATGCAAGCGGCAGTCAGGTCAGATCAGGTATGGGAGCATGCACCAGAGCAGTGTGTCACTGCATCCACTTTCCGCTGGTACTCCAGGGGCCTCTGTCTGGCCATCCCCCAGGCAGATGCCTGGCCCATCCAATCTCATTGAGATGCCGATCAATCTGCTGCAACCACAAGGCACGTGGTAGACCCATTGGCCTCCACTCACCAGAATCCCTCGCTGAGAGAATCTAGTGAGCAGGATCAGTCTCAGGAAAACGAGCCACATGTTCATACAGCCGCAGCTGATGCTCACGGACCATGCAGGTAACAAATCTCATTGAGTCTCTCTCAGCAACCACTCATTTGACACAAAGTCCAACCAGCGAAAGCCAAGGATTCTCTGAAGAGACCTGGTACCAAAGGAATTAGGTCTCCATCTCAGATCCCTGATCAGAGTCCAAGTCTCACATCCGTAGAACAACACTGGAAGCACAAAGGACCTGAAGACTCGGACTTTTGTCCTCCTGCATAGGTACGGACAGTGCCACACCCCATGATCCAGTGAATTCAAGACTCCCCAGGACTGACCCAGATGTCTGTTGACCTCTAGCTCACAGCCAGCAGAGACGTGAATATCACTGCCAAGGTAAGTGAATTTCTCCATAACCTCAACATCCTCACAAAAACAGGTACAGACAAGATACCAGCATCCAATATGTCATTGGAAGCCTGAATCTTAGTTTTTACCCAGGAAACGTGTAACCCCAGTGGCTCCGACTCCTCATTGAGCACCTCCAGGGCCCCCAAAAGGATATTGCGAGTCTCCACAATGATGACTGCATCATCTGTGAAATCAAGGTCAGAGATCTTGACATTCCCAAACGATGCACCACAGCTTGATCTCTCTGACATCCTCCCCAGAATCCAGTCCATACAAGTGTTAAAAAGTGTGGGGGCCAGTACACACCCCTGACAAACTCCAGAAACAACTGGAAACTGGAAGGGCACTCAGTAGAGCACATACCTCTACCCCATAATGCCTGATCCATGATTCCTGATTCCATGAGAACATGTCCTGCCCAATACGTTTTTGAAATATCATGTGATATATTGTTTTAGAGCCCTATCACTCAATGGTGAAGAATCCCTTAAAAAGTTATCGTAGTTGGATCTGGATCTGGATCTTCACCAGAATCTAATTAGTTTGTCCTAGTCACACACTGAACGTGTGCACAAAATTTCATCCAGATCCATCCACAACTTTTTGAGATATCTTGTACACAGACAAAGAAACAAAGAAATGAAAAAAAAAATCACTCATGGAGTGACAACTTGGCAAAACAGCACAAAGTACAACGACACTCGGGAGAGCACATCCCTCTGCCAGGTGGAACAGTTCACGTTTTGTATCTCACTGATGGGCTGGATCCGAACCAAAATCCAATCCGCTTGTTCTTGTCACCTATTCAACTCATCCACCTTGTTTTGTCATTACTCGTCCACAACTTTTGGAGATAAAGCGATATATTTAGGTTTGTCCCAATCTATCAATTTTAGAAATTAGGCCTGTGTTGACCTTTTGACCTGAAAAATCAAATTGGTAATTGAATTCAGCGATCTGACATGAAAATGCTCTTCAAATTTCAAGGCAATCGGATGAAAATTGACAATTTTAGAAACAATAAAAAAATTGGCCTATTTTGGGTTGACCTTATGACCTATGTCACCCTTTTGATCTATGATAAGCTCAAAAATAATAGGTGGTTGAGTTCAGTTACCTGAAATGAAAATGCTCTTCAAATTTCAAGGCAATCGGATGAAAATTGAGGAATTTTACAAAATTTTGGCCAAATTGGCCTTTTGGCGTTTGTCGACCTTTTGGCCTATGTTCACCTAAAAATTAGGAAGCGGTTGAATTCAGCGACCTGATATGCAAATGAGCTTCAAATTTCAAGTCACTTGGATTAAAATTGAGGATTTTAGAAATTTGGCCGATGCTGACCTTTTGAACAATGTTCACCTCTAAAGTAAAAGGTGGTTGAATTCATTGACCTGAGATGCAAATACTGTTCAAATTTCAAGTCAATCGGATTTAATTTGAGGATTTTAGAAAATTTGGCTCAAATTGGCCTGTTGGCCAATGTCGACCTTTTCGCTCGACCAGATTTTACGCAACTTCAGTGCGTGACCGTCACAGGTTTGGTAAAATTAATCTCTGAAAATTTCACAACGATCGGTGGAGCAGTTTGGGCTGGAGGCAAACAGACAGACAAAGAAACACACACACACACACACACACACACACACACACACACACACACACACACACACACACACACACACACACACACACACACACACACACACACACGGAGGCGATCAACATACTTGTCAAAAAACGACAAAATGCCAAATAACAAACAGACAGAAATGGTTGAAAACATGACCTCCTTCACGTTCGGAGGCGGAGGTAATAAGTCAGAGATGGTACCACCACATCTCACAGCACTCTCAGTACCAGAGTACAATTCAGACATCAGATCAATCAGTTTTGGTGGCACCCCACGAAGACCAATAATCCTCCAGAGGGCATCCTGATTCACTGAATTGAACGCTTTGCAGAGATCAACATCGGCTGCAAGTACCTCTCAACAGATGAGAGTTACGGCCCCTGCCGTAACCCTCATCTGCGTTCAGTGAGGACCCGAAAGGCAAGGATACAGTCAAACGTTGACCTCTTTGTTGTAAAGCCTGACTGCTCTCAGTGCTGGTGCTCAAGCAGATGGTGGCAAACCGGATAAAGAATTCACCGAGCAAAGATCTTTCCCGGCACCGAGGGCAGCGTCACCCCTCAATAGTTTTTGCAGTCTTGGTGATCACCTTCCCTTTCCAGAGAGGGACAGCAAGGCCCCTCTTCCAGTCAGTTGGGATGATGCCTGTGTTCCAGGCAGAGCAGAGAACTGCATGCAACAACATGAGTACAGAATTTCCACTAGCCTTGAGAAGTTCAGCATGGTTGCCACAGATCCCAGGAGCTTTATCCCATTTTAACCGGTTCACTGCAGCCTGTGTTTCCACAAACAAAGGTGGATTACAGTTGATTGGAGGGTCAGCAATCGGGATAGTAACACTCTTGACATCCAACTCGACAGCTGGTGGATCAGTCTGGTACAACGGCTCAAAGTAACCAGCAGAGCGAGCCTTCACTTCGGACACCTGTCAAGAGCCTACCACCCTCCGCTCTAACTGCAGTACACCAAGGGGTGGTACTCCACAACTCTTCAGGATTTCCCAAAGCACCCAGACCCCCCAAATCTCCATTCACCCTGTTTGCAAACTCCTCAGCTGCCCTCTCATCCTTGAGCTTGCCAACATCCAGCCTTGGCTAGGATGGTACCATTCTCTCAGATTTAAGCTGAAACTTCAGAGTTGCTCAAACAAGCCTGTGGTCGGTATTGAGGAACTGAGCACTCCGGTAGACACTGCAGATCTGGATCATCTTCCAGTGACCATCAATGAGCACATGGTAAATCTCATTTGCCACACTGCCAGCGTTTGAATACCAAGTCCAGCAATGATACAGCAACAGCAACTCCTTGGACATGGTAACCATCATAGTGACCAGACCCATCATAGGTGTAACCACCCACCATGATCTCACCACTATTCAGTCTCTGAACCTCAGTGCTGCCATACCGATGTTCAAATGCGAGATCTCAGATGATAACAGAGACAGGTGATCATCCTTTCTTCGGGATAGGACATTCCAGGCATCCACCCGAAGGTTTCCTCTCAGGTTAACCCAAGAAGACCACCGTCTGGTGGACGTCAACTCAGCACCACCTTGAAACACGCAAGCACAATCTAACCCGGGAAGGTTACCCCGTGGTGATCCTCCCGTTATCAAAGAGTGGGGATCACGAAGGTTTTTCCCCAATCTCGTCATCCGGTGAGCTGTCCTGCGGAGAGCAGCCACACAGGGGGTACTCCCACGGAGTGGGTTTTCAGATTTCTTTGTGGTACATTTTGCGGAATGAAGGGTTTTACGGTGGCCCTAGATACGAATAGCCATTAGCTCACAAGGAGCTCCACCACCCTTTGGCAGGTTTTCTTTTTAATCCTGCTGGGTGTCCATATTCATACACCCTCCTCTTCAGGAAACCTGGTGGGGGAGACGGTTTCGTCGGGGTCAATATAGCCTTGAGGGACACTTTCATCAACGCAAGTGGTGGTCCCCACCTTGATTCTAATAACTAATCCCGCCAAACGAAACTAACATTACATCCACTTCCACATTGAAAAAATGAAAAACATTTGGCATGTCTGACTGTTATATCTCGTTTAGAAAAGTTTGTTGAATCCCCCCAAACTTAATTTCGTTCAAAAACAAAATGATTATCGAAGAGTTCCGTTTGCTTTGTGCAAGACAGTGAAATAACCTTCATTATAGATGAGAGAAAGATAGAAGAAAAAAAAGGTTAAAAAGGAGGTGGAATTGTACATTTCCTTCCTCTGATAAACTGCAGTGGAACATCAGCTATTAGACAAGCTTTTACTGCGACATCAAAACCACGGCAAAAGGAATGAAAGCTAATTATTTTCATTTCATTTCATTTCAATGCGAGCTTTAATCAGTCGAGTCTTTAATCTTTTGAAGTTAGTTTCCTCTTGCTTTTGCTTGCTAATTGTTTAGCCTCTCTCATCAAGTCAAATAAGTGCTTGCTATAATTGTTATAATAATCATGTCGCAAGTTTGCGTACAATAAGAATTTTGCAAAAACAACACGGACGTAGTGAATTGGAAAAATAATTTGTAAGCAATTGATTTGAATGTAGTTGAGAGTTCTGTTTTTTTATATTTATACTTTTGTTCAAAATTTACACTTTTGAGAAACCATCATCACGATTGTCATTGTTGCGAAAGACAACCGTTCACGTGTGACGCGGCGCGGACCACCTGGAGTCGCTGAACCGGACAACAAGCACATTCTGAGATAGAAAATAGTGTAACCTGGTGTTGAGAAATATCTGTGACTATACCAGTTACTACCTGCAGGTTAGGCAGGAATTTGTAATTTATTCAGGATGCCGGCGATAACTCGTCTCAAATTGGTGAAAAACACCGCATGGGATATTTAACGCCCACCGACAACCAATGTTGGTCGACAAGTTGTACGGCTTGACGTCCTTCCGAGGAACAGTGAACGCATTGATGGATTTCCAATTTCAAAAAAGGGTGTGTCGGGATTCAAACTCAAACAAGGTAGCTCAAATGGGTGTGACCAGACCTCAAACTGTCCTTCCAGCCACTTTTGATAAATAACACTTAATCCATCAAACCTGTGTTGTTTTTTTTAACCCTGCACGCATGAAGCAAAAAGTGGGGTTCAGAAATTGGTTCACTTTCTCTGTCTGTCTGTCCACAAGCATAAGTTGATGATCGAGGAACTACGTAATTTACATGGAATGTTTTATGATGAACAAGAATCGTAACATGAATCGGAGAATGTACTTTGAGTTGAGCAGAACTTTGGCTCTGAATTCGTCCTGATCACAAATGTGCAGAAAGGAGTGAGATCGTTTTTTGTTTTTTGTTTTAAATCTGTCTGCCTGCCTGGCAATCAAAGAAAATTGAAAATAATACAAAACAGGAAACTGACTATTTTTAAGGACGTCGTAAAGGACACAAACAACAGGCACAAAGAACAAATGTAACGTGTTGAATAAGGTGGTGGATAAGGCGGTAAACAATGGTGGTAAACTTCCGAAATTTTGTTTGTTTTCGACATCCTTCAAATGTTTCTTTTATTTCAATTGAATTAAACTTGCAGAGTACTTGCCGTACGGGCGATCTCGTTGCAGGCATGCAACATGTTCTAATGATGCATACCATTATTTGGGCGACGTATAGGCAACTGACGCCTCCGTGTAGGTAAAAATAAATAACTTGGGTTCTGTGCATGAAGCAAAAACATATCTACTGATTATAATCGTGCTGAGAATTCAAAACATCTCACTGCACTGTAAAACGTGGGGACAGGAATACTGCGCTGTAAATGGGAGAGACTTGTAATACCCTCCCCCACCTGGAGGTGGCGCTACACGATACACATTTACATAGAGAATTTGCGTTGTCCCCCCCCCACAAGACCACCAGTAAAGGTGAAAACATCCCTGTATGCAAATTGGGGTCACGCTCATCATATGTAGCAAATCTGTATGTAATCAGCCCATAACTGTATGAGGAGTAGCATGACAAACATACAAACAAGCACACAAACACCAGTCCGTGAATGAATCAGGACACTTTAACACTGTAGAATACAAATCGCCTTCTATTCTTGGCACTTTCAAAACTCTTCCGTTTAGCAGTAATTGGACAAAAAAATTACAGCATTTTACATCATCTCGACCAATCAAATCTGTTGCTCACAGACAAGGCCCACATCCTCGTTTCTCAAGACTGTGCGGGGGAAGGTGTTCTATGAACTCTCTCGTTTTGGGATTTTTAGATCCTCGTGGAGGATCTCGAAGTCTGACTCACGTTGTTGTTCTTGTGGACTTTTTTGTTTCACAGCCTACAGTTTTCATCGAAACTTCCTGAAACTTGGCGTATATATGTAAAAATTCCCTGCGCAGACAGTAACCATCTCCGATTTTGAAAATTCCTCCAGGAAAAAAAGTTATGACGTCAAAATATCTCCGCTAATGGAAATCGCCTAAAAATTATCTCCGAAACCAGGCAAGCTTTTTGAATTCTGTTTGCGGGAATCGAACGGGGCATGAGCAGAGATGAATTACCGCACATACGATACATCACTATGACGTCATATCAATTTTTATGACGTCATTCCTAATTTTTGACATTTTTTTGTTTCACAACCCAGAGTTTTCATCGGATCTTCGTGAAACTTGCCATGTATATGCAGAAAGCCCACGCGGAGGCAGTAACCATCTCCGATTTTGGGAATTCTTCCGAGAAAAAAAAAGTTGACATCATAATATCGCCGCTAATGGAAATCGCCGATACCATTATCTCCGAAACTAGGCAAGCTGTTTGATTTTTTTTTTGCGGGAATCAAGCCGGGCATTAGCACAGATAATTTATCACAAACCTGATACATCACAATGACGTCATATTCGTTTTCATGACGTCATCATTAAGAGGATGAGGATCTTAGCTCATTTGAGCTTGTTTTTAACATGAACGACTTATGAACCATCTTGAGCAAACAAAAGATATATCCATTATTTACAAACACGTATAAATGGGTCTGGATTTGAAATCGGGGTGCAGCTTTATGGAGCATATTCTAAATGTATTTCAAATTGGTCTGGATTGTTGGCGGATTGCTCGTGGTTTTGTATCGAATCACAACTTGATTGCCTCGCTTCAATGCAGTCGATACAGGTTTGTGTTGGGTTTATAGCTTCAATCATCTTAGTGAAACGATAAATCTGGAAATTCTATTTTTTGCACAACTCGGTCAACCCTCATTCCTTCGATTCACGCACATGTCCAACACAAAAAGGTTCATTGCGTTCGCCATGTTAAAGCACTGTCTGTTTATTCTGCCAATCAAGATAATTATTACAGAGGCAGAACCACTTGGCAAATCTTTACCACTCAATCACAATGATTTGGTCCTTCAAACCGCAAGGGAGTGGTTGAAAAAAGCTCTTTTCTTGCAATGTCAAATCAACTCATATATTAGGGGTGGTCAACTTATTACATATTCTGATGTCCCATACTCTGTGACAAATCGTCAGTGCGACCAAAACAGGTTCTTGGCAAGGGTCATGCTGGGTGGTTTGCCATTGCCTTCCCAGCAGTAGTTTGGGCAGGAATTTGTGATTTGTTCAAGATGATGGCAATAGCTTGCCGACACTTCATGAAGGACAACGTGGGGTCTTTAAATCATCGGGACAGGATTTGAACCCAGGTTAGACAGCTTGGAGGCGAGTTATTACTCATGCCATGTATTTATGATAGGAAAGCAGAGGCTAAATAAATATAACATATTTGAGAGATTGAAACAGCAAGGGGTAGAATAATTGTAGGAGTACGGTGGAGGGGGGGGCAGAGAAGTTTAGCAGGGAGTGGAAAGAGGGGAGACAGAAGAAAAGAGGTTGGACAAAAGAGAAAAGGGAAAGAAGGGGAATGCATGTGACAAATTGGGAAGGTCATATTTCTGCCATTTTCCTGCACATAATATGGAACCTCTATTGAAGCATACTCATCCTTGCTAATCACAGTTCCTGAGAATTAACAGACATTGTTAATTCTAAGAACATGGCCTTGAGATGGGGTTATTGGGGGCAGAAAATACATTTTTTTAAAAGTACTTTTTCCACGAAAAAATGGGAAATTTTGGTGGGTTTTTGGTACACATAAGCATTGGCTCATGATGGAACGTGGCAACAAACGGTAGACAGCAACGCAGGTACGGTGGGAGAACATTGGGATGACCTGTTGGGGTTAATGAGGGGAGAAAAGATAAAGTGGAAAGATCGAGAGAAGGACTCTCTGAGGTTGTGTACTCACACTTTGAGCCCGAAGGGGGGGGGGGGAGTGGGATTGAACAGACTGAGGGAAGTTGTACAAATAGAAGGGAGGGGGGGAGTGGAGGTGAGCACCGAGTCTGGATTTGGGGAATTGCAAAAAGTAAGGGTTAGTGGCAGAACACGTGTGAAAAAAGGAGACTGGGAACAGAAGGATGAACGAGCAGAGGGAGGCAGACATGATTGGAGGTGGGAGAAAACAGAGGCCACAAACCTGTATGCAATGAGATAGCAGCACACCTAGTGCTTTTACTTCTGTGGGAAATGTCAATTATGTTGAAAGTTTTAGATTCAGCAATGTCCATACAGGAAAGCAATACTCAACTGAGTTACTCACAAAGACCTTATCGGCGATGGGAAGTTCAGATTTATCAAGGAAGGACTCTAGCATTCTGTGGCTTCCTTTGGCATTGTATTGGCTGCCCACAAGAGGTCATCGCTGATGGTGAGGCCGAAAAGTTTTGAGACAGAAAACTTCTTCCAGTGGTTGATTAATTACACAAAATGAATTTGAGGTAAGTAGGCATGAAGATGCAATTCATTACCATGCATGTGGAGAAACCTTTGAGTCCATTCCACCACCTGCACTCTCATTCACAGCCAACATATCAACCTGTGTGTTCCGTAAGTGCCCTCTCCTCTCTTCTCCGTAATGGTACAAGCTCGGGGAACATTGCATTACAATGGGCAATACTTCACTGATCATACATGTCAAGTGTGAAAACTAAACAAGGTAGGAAGGAATGACACCACAATCCATCCATCCATTGGGACCATACTCTGTGCATAGCGTTGGTGCTGCCTAATCCTGGACAGGTCACCACGCTGACACAGGATACCAGCAAGCTGGCATTCATTCTGCCAACCTCAGAAGGATGACAGGCAGCGTCAACCCCACCTGGTTTAAATTGAACAGCCAAGGGGGATTTGAACTCATGATCCTAGGATCCTGACTGCAATCCCAAGCCCACCACCCTAACCATTAAGTCATTACCAGGCATACATTTCGATACGACACCACAATCCATTTTACGGATTGCCATCACGACATCTTTTCACATTTTTTTTGGCCTCAATCCCACAACACAATTACACTAACCCACATTACAAATGTACAACTCCCTCCCACATAGACATCTTCATACAATATTGTCATTATTGTCACACAGTCACTGATGACAAAAATGTGACAACATGTCACAATGGCAATCTGTAAATGGATTGTGGTGTCATTCTTTCTTACCTTGTTTAGTTGTTTTTTTTTTTTGTTTGTACAAATTTGTTTTTTGTCTCTCATTTGTACATTAGATAATTCCAAGTGTGTTTTTCTTTTTTTTGTTCTCGATACAGAATCAAGCTCACGGAAGAGAAAGGTGACAGAGGGTAGAAGAACAAGAAACTGACAGTGGAAGCAACATTGGATAAAAATAACCTAGGGAATGAATGCACAACAACAACAACAACAACAACAAAAAAAAACAAGGAAGACGTCGTGCACAACACGATACTTGTGAAATCCATCAAACAAATTTCACCTTAAAAATAATTGGTGGTTGTATTCAGTAAGCTGATATGTAAATCTTCAAATTTCAAGTCATTCGGATGAAAATTGACAATTTTCGAAATTCGGCCTTTGGTAACCTTTTGGCCTATGTTGACCTTTTGACCTAAGTTGACATCAAAGATATTTGTTGATTGAATTCAGTGACCTGATGTGCAAATCCTCTTCAAATGTCAAGTCAATGGGATGAAACTTGAGGATTTTAGAAATCTCATCGAAGTTGTTGACCTTTGGCCGATGTTGACCTTTTGACCTCAAAAACAATAGGCTTCTTGCTCATGACGAACTCCACCATGTGGTGAAGTTTCGTGAATATCGGTTTGAAATTGTGACCTCCAGGCGAGTGACATAAAAACAGACAAACAGAATAACGCACGCAACCAATCAATATACTTGGAAAATCTTCGATTTTCGAAACAAGAGAGATGGAAGGACCGGAAACAGTAACCTGCAAGTCAGAGGGTTGGGTTAGGTTAGGTTAGACACGGTTAATGGGGTTAGAAAATAATGCAGCTAGGGATGGGGGGAGGGGTGGTCAAGGGAGATGGGAATGCACAATCTACTTGAAACCCTCGAGGGGAGAATGGGATTTAGCAGCCTCAGGAAGGTGCTTCCACAAACTAGAGAAAAGGGAACAAAAGAGTTTCAGTCTGCAGTAAGCCTGGATTTTGGGAGTTCAACCAGGAGCATGTTACTGGAAGAATGCACCCATTCTGGAGTTGCTGGGGAGCATCGGGAGTGAGACCGGAGGAGAGGCGGTATAAAACATGTGTCTGCGATGGGAGAGCAACAAGTTTGTGAAGGAGATGCCAATAATGTTGAAAGTTTAATATTAATTAATTAATTATATCGAATAATTTCCAGATCAGCAGAGTGTGAGGCAGCCACTGTTTGCCTATGAGGATGGGATACTCCATGATACAAGGTGGTCATCTGCAAAAAGGAAGAGATGGTGTCCAGAGTATCAGAGATGTCGGTTATGGAGATTATGAATAACACTGGGCCAAGGACACCGCAACACTCCATTTACGTATTATGTTCCAATTACAGTATGGGAATATTGTGGGATTAAGCCCTGAGATTCCATGGGGTTTGAAACTTCATTGTTAATGAGGTTTTGCAACAATTATTTAAACTGGTATGGCGAATTAAACATTATCTTTATCTGATATTATTGTCTTCTGCAGAAAATAAATGAGAGGTCAGGTCAGGCCAGATTATTCTGCATGTTAAAACATATCAGTTCAGGCCAGATTAAATCTGTGACTTGCTACGGGTACCGTGTAAACCTGCACGAACCTGTTTCACAGTCGAGTAGTTGGTGATTAAACCGTCTCCCCCACCAGGTTTCCTGGTGAGGAGGGTGTATGACATGGACACTCAGCAGGATGAAAAACAAAACCTGTCAAAGGGCAGAGGAGCTCCTTGTGAACCAACGGCCATCCATATCTAGTGCCCAACTGCATCTGCGGATGTCGTCCTGCAGTTGGGTTACTTTATTTTCAGGAGGATGGAGGAAAGATTTGCACTCCGGCCACCGAAAAAAAAAACCTTCATTCCGCAAAAGGAACCACGAAGAAATCTGAAAACGCACTGTGTTGCAGTACCCACTGTGGAGCTGTTTATGTTCCGACTGAGGTGAGTGATCTCACCATGAAGGACACATTCTATGCCACACTACAGTCTGTGGTTGTTCAGTGCCCCAGACAAGATACACTTCTAGTCTTTGGGGATTTCAATGCATCGACTGGAACTGATAGGGATGCTTATGAGACGTGTTGCTCCCCATGGGTCTGGAACTGTGAACCTGAATAGCACAAAGTGTCTTGACATTGCAAGAATTCATGAACTTAGGGTGGCTGGTTCATGGTTTCACTGCCCAGAGGCTTATGGCTGGACTTGGTATTCCAACGCTGGCAGTGTGGCAAAGGAGATTGACAATGTCCTCATTGATGGTCGCTGGAGGATGATCCAGAACTGCAGTGTCTACCGGAGTGTCAGGTTCTCAATACTGACCAGAGGCTTGTGGTAGAAACTCTGAAGTTGCAGTTTATATCTGGGAGAATGGTACCATCCCAGCCAAAGCTGGATGGTGACAAGCTGAAGGATGAGAGGGTAGCTGAGGAGTTTGCGAACAGGCTGAGTGGACACTTAGGGGGTCTGGGTGCTTTGGGCAATCCTGAAGAGTTATGGAGTGCCTTTAAGACCACCATTCTTGATGTTGCTGGTGGATGTCTTCGAACTCACTGGCGGGCGAAGAAGAATTTTGTCTCTCAAGGAACACTGGATACCATTGACCAGAGTCGCAGGGCCAGGCTGAATGGCAGAGCTGAGCTGTTTCGGGAGTTGAGGCATAAAACTGTACGTGCGCTGAGGGTGGACAAGGAGGCCTATGTGCGAGGAATCTGTGAGGGGGTAGAGCATCACCTGTGGTCAAGTGATTCTCGTCCTTCTTACAAGGGAATTCATGCCTTGCGTTCATCCAAGCCCGTCCCATGGTCCATTGCAGATAGATCAGAGGGTGGTGGACTCTTGACAGAGGAGTCCGAAGTGAAGGCCAACTGGGCCACATACTTTGAGTGACTGTATCAGGCTGATCCACCAGCTGTCGAGTTGGATGTCAGGGGTGTTACTATACCGATTGCTGACCCTCCAATCAACTGTAATCCAACTTCATTTGTGAAAACACAGGCTGCGGTGAACCGGTTGAAATGGAATAAAGCTCCAGGGATCTGTGGCATCCATGCCGAACTTCTCAAGGCTGGTGGAAATGCTGCACTCATGTCGTTGCATGCAGTTTTGTACTCTGCCTGAAACAAAGGCATCATCCCAACTGACTGGAAGAGGGGCCTTGTTATCCCTCTCTGGAAAGGGAAGGGTGAGCGCCGCAACTTCAACAACTACCGAGGGGTGACGCTGCTCTCAGTGCCGGGCAAGGTCTTTGCTCAGATAATTCTTGAAAGGGTTCACCACCATCTGCTTGAAAACCAGCATCCAGAGCAGTCAGGCTTTACACCAAAGAGGTCAACGATTGACCGTATCCTTGCCCTTCGGGCCCTCACTGAAAGCAGACATGAATTTTGGCAGAGGCAACTTGCAGCCTATGTTGATCTCTGTAAAGCAATTGATTCAGTGAATCGGGATGCCCTCTGGAGGATTCTTGATCTTTGTGGGGTACCACCAAAACTGATAAACCTGATGTCTGAACTATACTTTGGAACTGAGAGTGCTGTGAGATGTGGTGAAACCATCTACGGCTTATTTCCAGTTGTTAGTGGAGTTCGTCAGGGGTGTGAATTGGCTCCACACTTTTCAGCACTTGTATGGACTGGATTCTGGGGAGGATGTCAGAGAGATCAAGCTGCAGTATATCGTTTGTCACTGCTGGCTGTGAGCCACAAGTCACTATACGTCTGGGTCGGGCCTGGAGAGTCATGGATTCACTGGATCATGGGGTGTGTCGCTGCCGGTACCTGTGCGGGAGGATGAAAGTCCGAGCCTTCAGGTCCTTGATGCTTTCTGTCTTGCTCTACGGATGTGAGACTTGGACTCTGACCAGGGATCTGAGATGGAGACTTAATTCCTTTGGTACCAGGTCTCTTCGGAGAATCCTTGGCTATCGCTGGTCGGACTTTGTGTCCAATGAGCGGTTGCTGAGAGAGACTCAAACGAGATTTGTTACCTGTATGGTCTGTGAACGTCAGCTGCGGCTGTATAGACATGTGGCTCGTTTTCCTGACACTGACCCTGCTCACCAGGTTCTCTCAGCGAGGGAGTCTCATGAGTAGAGGAGGCCAATGGGCCAACCACGTGCCTCGTGGTTAAAGCAGGTTGATCATTATCTCAAGGAGATGGGAATGGGCCTGGAATCTGCCTGGGGGATGGCCAGACCAATTGCTTTCTCCATTTGTGGGTTTCAGAAGGTGGAACAGAGCCCTCCAAGGTCTTAAAGTATCCACCTCCGTGCGTGTGTGCATGTATGAGTGTGTGCACATGCATGCGTATATTTATCTGCGTGTATGTGTGCATGTATGTGTTTGTGTGTGTGCATGCAAGTTGCAGTTGTTGGCTGCTATCTCCACATGTGGGTGGGCTTCAGGAGATGGAACAGAGACCTACCAGGTCTCAAAGTATCCACCTCTGTAAGTGTGTGTGTGTGTGTGTGTGTGTGTGTGTGTGTGTGTTTATAATATGTATAATATGCAATGACACACATCTGAAGCCACAGTGTATCACAAGTTTGCTAGCGCTGGGAAACCTGACTTTGGATTTGGAATCTTTTCTAAAAGACAATGCAGAGAGGGGCAGTGGGAGAGATGAGAAGGAAGCAGAAACCAAGATAGGCCATGATGGAGAACAAGTGTGGAGAGCAAAGCGAAACAAAGGAGACCTGTGAAGCTGCCCCAATCAGGGGTGTGAGCAAGCAGCACCAGGACGAAATCCAGGTGAGATTGATCAGCACAAGTGGCCTTTCTGCCATGCTGTCCTGACAGCAGATCGGTGTCCATGTGTGTCCATAACTGCCATTGCATAGCAACCAGCATTTCAATACCTCGTGCTGAAGAAACTATGAAATCGAGTTTTCCCATTACCTTTCCTCCCTGACCTCTCCACCTGTACAGCACTCAGACCATACCAACAACCTGCATGTTGTGACCAAGAGCTAAAGAAAAGAACAGCACGTTCCTCAACTACATCAGCTTTTTATGTCCACGGCTGTTGTGTTTTCTGTATTTAGAAACTCCTGTGCAGAGTTATCAATAAGATTTATGATTAAAAGCATTCAGGCATTGTAATATGTGCAAGTGCTGGGATAGACAACTTGTGTGATTCTGAAATTACGGACTGGCATGTACGAATTGGCGTTTGACCGAACTGGCTGCAAAAAATTTTTTTCTGAGATGTGGCACGTACACGGTTTAATACAAGTACTTTATTTTTAGTTAACTGGAAGGTTGAGCCTCACACAGGGTAAAGGCGCTATCACACCTTGACGATTTAGCCAGCGGATGCCGACATGAAAAATTTGTCTAAAACGCTGATACACGTCGAATATGTTATGGGTAACTTTTGTATACGTTAAGAGCACGCTGAAAAACACTGCCATACGTCGTAGTACGCTGGCTTTCATCGTTGTACTTTGCGGTTGTCCTCAAATTTTAACATGCTGGAAATTTTACGACGTAGGTCGGCGTATGGCTCACACGTTCAAATACGCTGGCCATAAGTTGGAGGCACGTTATGCGATCGTTGACACACGTCGACACACGTGACTTGTAAGTTACTCATAATTCGAAACACGTCGTGGTAATGATTAGCGTAACGGAAACTTATGTATAACCTATGAGTAACGTGTTGTAGACACGTTACATGATCATTGCACACACGTCACGGCATGTTATGCGATCGTTGACACACGTCGAGGCACGTTACTTGTAAGTTACTCGTAAGTCGAAACACGTCGAGGTAATGCTTAGCGTACCCAAACCTTATTTCTTACCTATGAGTAACGTGCTTTGAACCTATGTGTAACGTACCTCCAACGATTATTGACGTATGTAGACGTATTTCATTGACGTCCTCCGGATGACCACAGAACTTACTGAACGTGTTTCTAATTTACAGCTACCATATAATGGTGTATTGGCAGCGTTTTAAAAAACAAAACAAAAAAAAAACAATAACTTCCGATATTTCGTCACGTGCCGTTACGTCACGTCCGATTGCCTCTTCAGTTTTCTCATGTCTTATTCTCAGTTCCTCCTCTGTGAATATTTTCTGTTTGAGGATATTGTCACGTCGACGTCGAAACTTAAAAGCAAATGTCCGAATATATTTTAAAATTCGTGATAGACTAAAAAAAAATTAATAACAATAATAATAAAAAAACAACAAGAACAACAACTTCAGATATTTCGTCATGTGCCTTCACAGAGCCAAGGAGGAAAAAAAAAAAATATGCCTTGACGGAGAAAATAAGTTTCGCGTATGCTAAACATTACCTCGACATGTTTCAACTTAAGAGTAACTTACAAGGAACTTGTGTCGACGTGTGTCAACGATCGCATATCGTGCCGACAACTTTTTCCCAGCGTAGCGGAACGTGTGAGCCATACGGTGAGGACGTCATAAAATTTTCAGCATGCTTGAAATTTCACGAGGTACGAGACGTACCACGAAATATGGCAGCGTACTTCATCGTTTTTCAGCATGCTCTTAACGTATACACAACTTACCCATAACGTATTCGACATGTGCCAGCTTGGTTCGGCAAATTTTTAATAGGTTGGCATACGCTGGCTAAATCTTCAAGGTGTGACTGCGCGGTTGACACTTCCAATTCTCAGGCGGTTATGATTTAAATCTGCGTGCGGCAGCTTTTTAACAGGCTCCGCCACGAGTTCGTCGGCGCTACGTGCAGCGCGCTATGCCTACGTTAAACTATCGTTGGGCATAGGTTGTGAACGCCGACAACAGGCTAAGCATTCGTTGGTATAAGTTATCTAAAAGACAACGAAACGTTCTGTGCCCGTTACTAATATGTTATGCATACGACCAACACGTTATGAATATGAACAAAACTTAAAAAAAAAACATCAAAATTTCAGCGTACGCCAACGTTTTACATACGTTTTTTTTACGTTGCCATTGCGGGTTAAATCATCAAGGTCTGACCGCCTTAAAGTTCACAATCACAATGGCTAATCTGCTCGGCCACTCACGACATCATATCGCAACGGCTGGAAAATTTATGACTGTTGGGGCAGTGGTGAACCAAGGGCCGGTCAGACCTACACGGGTGTCGTTAACGATGGAATATTATCAGGGTTGGATGTCGATAAAATACATACCATTTAGAATGCTAGATCATCGATAAAGTATGTACAGTACCATTACAACGTGAGCACATCTATAAAGTTTGTACAACAACATTTGTAAATCAGTAGTAGAACATCCACATATATTTTGAAAAAGAGTAATGTAACAAGGAATAAAAACATTTAAAACCAGAGAGTTGGTGTCAAAGCCACCCAATGCTCGCCTGTTTATACATTTATCGTTTTAAAAAGACTTGTCGAATAATATTTTATATAAAGCATTGCAGTGAAGTCTGATCCAAATAATTTTAAAGCAATATATGTATTTGTATATTGTAATCAGTAAAAAATAGTGTGGTAGATAAAAACATTAGAAAAGAAAAAACTTTAACGTTGATGTGCTACAAAAAAGTTAAGTTCAAAACAGGTCAAAAATTAAAAATAATTGAAACTTCACTACATCAATAGTATATACCCCAAATGAACCTCCATGCCAAATATCAACATCCTTGTACACATATTAAATAAATGGCAAGCTTCTAAATAACTTTCACCAAAAACTTTAACATTTTCACGCTCACGCTCACGCCGGAGGTATCACTATAGCTCTCTGTTCTTCGAACAGGCGAGCTAAAAATTAAAAGGATGTCAGGATTTTCCTCCAAAAAGTATGTAAACAAGGTCGGGATGGTCACGAGAAATGATCATGTGAAACCATCCCTACAGCTTTCTTTGAATAATGATTGTCCCTCGAAAAGACAAAGTTATACACACACACACACACACACACACACACACACACACACACACACACACACACACACACACACACACACACACACACACACACACACACACACACACACAGTGTGTTTTCCATCCCTGGATATATATGTTTTATTTTAAATGTTTAAAGGACGAACAATGTACTTTACTTATTTTATTGTTTCTTCAAGTATCATTGGTTAACGATACCCCTTCATCAGTGATATCAGCCTCCATTATCATGAACATAATGTGACATCGTCCCTCTGTGGTCAATAATGGAGGTTTTCAACAATACCCCTTCATCAGTGACATCACCCTCAATAACTTACCACAAATGTTACAATGTCACGACAATGGCACGTATAGGTTTTTGCATGGGTTCCACTATGGAGAAACTTCTGAGGTTCCACAAACACAGTCTGCAGGTGTGACATCTTACAGCCAACTTGGTGCATTATTTATGAAATTGAAACAGCTCGTGACGTCAGTTGAATGTAAAGCCGTCGTGATTCTCAGCGATTACATCCTCAGAAGCAAACTTGCACGCGCGATCATGGCACCAAAACCTCCGGACTTTTACGCAGCTCCTTCACAAAGGCGAGAATCCATAATAATGTTACAAACCCTAACACTTGAGCATATTCAAAGAAGTCGGAAGTGACACTGCTATTTTAGTCTCCGGTTCCTGTTCCCACATCCAATTCCAGAACTCTCAGGGGTCGCACCTCTTCCAAAAACATCCTATCACTCGAGAAACAACGTTCTGCTCTCTTTTCCCAAAGCTGTTGTCAAGAGAAGCCTGACTTTGACCTTCCTAACTTTGTATATTTTTTTCCCCCTCGTGGTATTGCTGGCCGTATCCAGCTGTGGGTTCATCCTTTTTTGGGAAGAATGTTTTTTGGCCTCAAGGCACCCCTCCTTCCCATGTCCTATTATAGGCCGGAATACCAAAAATATCATCAAATCTCCACAGCAGCAATGCAATCCCCATATGCCAGAAAGCTTGTTTTCCTCAAACCTATTCCAAACATAAAAGGGTTGCTGACGGATTATAAGTGCCAAGCAGGCAAAATTATACAAGTTCATTTAGTGTTTTTTTTTTTTTTTGCAGTTGTTTTAAACTTCCTTTGTTGTCAAATTTTAGGGTTACCAATATTGGCCATTTAACTTGTTAATTCAATTCTGGGCACTCTAAAGAAAAGCAATCATTCCTCCCAGCCAACAGAGTAACATGAAACGAGAAACAGAAAGCCTGAATTTGAAGGCCAAGCCGGCGATGGAGCGGACAGTGTGCCAGAGTTCCTCCGGAGTTCCTCCTCCAGTCGTAAGCAGTGCAAGTCTCGGTGGAATTTTACTTCACAAGCAAAATAACTTGGCCGGCTGCGAGTATGCCCGCAAGGCCGTGCTTGGGATCGGGGCGAGGTCTAATTGGTGACCTGAAGTTCCGCCAGCGTTTCTTGAGAAGATGGCATTCTGCCAGGCAGGCCACACTGCACCAGCCCGTTTGCACGCAGGGGAGGCCTGGACCAGGACTGTGGAATTTCCTGCCTCCCTGACAAGTCAGTGGTTTTAGATTTTGGATCTAGTTCAACAACAAACATAAAAGAAGAAAAATGCTGAAGGTTAGGGTCAAAGTTCAGAGGAGCGTTCAAAGTCCTAGTGACCTGATAAGGGAAAACAACATTCAGCATGAAAATGTGAGTAAAATAAAATAAATAAATAAATAAACGGCTTGCAGGAGAGCAGAGAAGTACACACTCTGTCCTCCAAGCTGTCTCGTCTGGGTTCGAATTTTGACCCAGATATAAACTGTCATCCTGGTGTCTCTCAAGCAGGACGAGGAACTTGTACGTCTGCCATCTCTTGGATGGACACTATACTCTGGGTGTCCTGTCTGCCAGTAATAGTTAGGAGATGTTAAAAATCCCCTGGTGTCCTTCTTGAAGATTAGTTAAGTTTTCATCAGCACCCTGAACAAATTTTAAACTCCTGTTCTCACCTACATGGGACGCTGCATCAGCTGCAACTCCAACAAATGTTGCTTTTCACAGCCAGGTGCTGCATATGAAAAAAAGAAGAAAAATTTGCACAAGACAGACAAATTCATGTATAAACTAGAAAGGCACTCAGTCGAGTGCAAACCTCTGCCAGGGTGAACAGTTTACGTTTTGTATCCCACTGATAGGCCGGATTTGGATCCGGACCTGAACCAAAATCGAATTGGCTTGTTCCTCTCACCTACGCAAACCATCCACCAAGTTTCACCTGAATCCATCCACAACTCTTTGAGACATCATGCTTTACATCATTTGTGGCCGTATCTCTCAATGGTGAAGAATCACTTAAAAAAAAAAAAAATTAAAATTCCAGTATCCGGATCCTGATCTTCACCAAAATTGAATCAGTTCGTCCTTGTCACACATCCAACCTGTCCACCAACTTCGTCCAAATCCGTCCACAACATTTTGAGATATCATGTTTATAGACAGACAAATAGACAGACAAGCCGGAAGGTGGCGATGGGTCGCCGAGCATGGAAACTATAAGATATAGAGCAAAATGGATGTCATATAGTGGATAGGGAATCACCTTAACATTATGCATATCAAATCTCATCCAGTTCCACCTACTGATAACTACTCGGTATCCATTGGAATGAAAAGTACTGAAAATGCGGTTTGAAATTGGAAATCCCCAAAGTTCGAGGGGGTGCTGTGGGTGAACAAAGATCTAAATCGAAAATCCTGCTCGATCGTTTGTGCACAATGTATTCCAGACGATTAGTGTGAATTTTCATGACCATCCGACCATAACCCGAGGAGGAGTAGCATTTGGCGTGAAGGCACCTCCAGCTCTCGCATATTATCGATTTTTGCACTGATTGACCTTTGACCCCTGACCTAAGCAAAATCGGTCAATATGTCCTGAGGCAAAGTTGTAGTACTCATTGAGTACCATGAACCTGCAAAGTTTCATTCGTATCGATGCACTCACCTGGTCCCGAGGGGGCCTTCAATTTTCGCCAATTTTCACGCATACCCTAATTGTAGGGGGCGCTGCGGGTAAACTATTCCATATATCACAAAAACCGGAATATATTTGATGGAGCATCACCTGTAGATCATTCGTGCCAAATTTCATAAGCCTACGTGGGATAATGGCTTTCGGAATTGATTTCGCGTGAACGGTACCGATTTTGAAGGTTTTTCGGTTGTTGCTAGGGAACCAAAGCGTCCCTAGCAACCATCACAATTTCCAAAGCACTAGTTCATAAGATGTACCTCCCACCCAAGTTTGGTCAAAATCCGCCCACGTTTACTACCAATTATGCTGATGACAAACGAACAAACATCCAAACAAACAGACAGAATTACTGACAATAAGGGTCACCTATTTCGGTGACCCAACAGACAGACAGACAGAAAGACAGACAGACAGACAGACAAAGAAACAAACCAACAGACAGGGATGAAAACATAACATTTCCGTTGGGGAGGTCCTTCATCAACTGAAATGTCCTTCATTCGGTCCTTTTACTAATACGGGTGCTCCATAGCGAAGCCTTGACTGGTTTTTAAATGCATTTCCCAGTCAAAGACATTTGCAATATTCTGAAGATATTAAAAATTGACATTTTTCACACATGTTTAAAAAAGGCCAACCTGAGATCTAAAAATCCTGCTAAAAATGTCAGCAAATCGAATATATGTGTTTGGAACAATGAGCAGTCGGCTTTGCCTTTGTAAGGAGCTGCGTAAAAGGCAGTATCACATTCACAGCACTTCTATTTGTGCATTATCTATTTATATGCACAATTATGTGCTTTAAATCTCTTAATTTAATTTGACCTATCCTGCCAGGATGACAAATTATGATTGGACTCTGCTGAGTTTATTTATTTATTTATTTATTTTACTGGTAAACCATCTGCAAAAAATATTTGAAGCCAAAAACACATGGTCAAGGTGGAATTGAAGAGGTAGTTTTGTGGTATTCCTATGGATAGCTTTGCTCGCAAACACACCCTTGGGACTTGTCGCTTTGATTCCCGATTTGAAATTCAGGGATACCTTTGCTATGCTGGCTTCACGTTAAAACTTCCCAATGTGGCAGGAATTGGGGTTATGGTTGTTGTTAACGCAACTGCTGTTAAAAACGAATGGTTTGTTCACTGTACCGTGGTGATTCTTTAAGCTTTGCTCAACTTTTGAATCTACTTTCTCTTGCAAATGCAATTCATGACATTCCTTCACTGCCATTCACCACGATGTAACCTTCCGAAAAGGCACCAACACAGTGGCGTATCATGCATGATCCAACAACACGATGAGATACTTCTTGCGATTGATTTATTTCTACCAATTGATTATGAAATGAGAAAATGGAGTTATGAAGATCAAATAGATCTGAAGAACTTTTTCAACCTGAACTTTGCTCCAAAATAAGAGAAAGGGAACGTGGGGGTGGGGGGTGGAGGGGGGCAGAGCAAGAGGAGGAGAGAAAGAGGGAGAGAAAGAAGAGAGAGGGGGAAAGGAAAGAAGGGAGAAAAAAAAGAAAAAGATGTAAAAATGGATAAAAAGAGAGGAGAGAGAGAGAAACAAAAAAAACGAGAAGAGAGGGAGACAGAGCTAAAGTGCAAGAGTGTGTGCACGCATGTCATCACCAGTATTTTCAAGCTTTAGTCTTCCATGTGGATTTTTGTTTGCCTGGACACGCAACACCATCCAGCAAAACAAAAATCTTCTTTGAAATGAAAAGTTTTTCGCTAGGCTTGGAAAAAAGAGAAAAAGGGATGAATCTCTACAGGGCATCACAATGGACCACCTAAAAGGGGCAGTGTGCAATGGTTGTGTGGGTTAATAACGCGATCAATCCTGACACATTGCAGTTTTTGCCTTTATGGTTTCATTGGAACAAAAAAGTGAATTTGTAATACTGTTTATAAAAAAACAAAAGAACAAAAAAGTACTTTTGACTTTACACAAATTAGTGGGGAAACTTAGCATAACAATTGTGCATTTTGTGAGGAAAGCACCAAATTTGTCACACGAGTAGCCTATCATATTATGAACAGATTTGGATATTGCGCCATCTCAAATTCAGCCGCTGATGGCTGTGGCAGCCATTTTCCACTGCCATCAAAAATTTGAGATGGCCCAATATCCAAATCTGTTCATAATATGATAGGCTACTCGTGTGTCAAATTTGGTGCTTTCCTCATAAAATGCACAATTGTTATGCTATATTTAGCTAAGTTGCCCCACTAAATGAAACTCCAAAATACAAGGTTGCTATAGCACACAAAAAGTCATATTTCGCAGATATAGAATGCAGATAAGATAGATAGAAATAAAAGTAAAACTATAACGGCACTCGGTACAGTGCATAACTCCGCCAGGCTGAACAGTTTACGCTTTACATCCCACTGATAGGCCACATCAGCATCTGGACCTGAACCAAAATCTAATCAACTTGTTCTTGTCATCTCCCCAACTTATCCACCAAGTTTAGTCCGAATCCGTCAACAACTTTTTGAGATATCCTGCTTTATATGTTTTGGCCCCATCTCTCAATGGCGAAGGAGGAGGAGAGGGGATTGGGACCATACTCTGTGCAGAGCATTGGTGCTGCTTCAGCAGTCTCCTTGGCTATTGGGCACAATCCTGGACGGATCGCCACTCCGACACAGTGTACCAGCAAGCTGGCACTCATTTTGCTGACTTCGGAAGGATGACAAGCCGAGTTAACCCCACCTGGTATTAATTCAACAGCTGAGCGAGATTTGAACTCAGGACCCTCGGATCCAAAGCTCACCACCCTAACCATTAAGCCAACACCATCCATAATGGTGAAGATCCACTTATATGTATATATATTTTTTTAATTTTAGAATCCGGATCTTCACCAAAATCTAATCAATTCTTCCTTATCAGACACTTAGTCTGTCCACCAATTTCATCCGAATCCATCCATAGCTTTTTGAGATGTCATGCCTTATATTGTTTTTCGCCCCATCTCTCAATAGTGAAGAATCACTCAAAAAATTATCGGATCCGGATTTTTACCAAAATCTAATCAATTGAGCCTTGTCGCATGCACAACCTATCCACCAAATTTTGTCTGAATTGGTCCATAACTTTTTGAGATATCCTCACTCGTTTGCTCACAAACAAACGAACAGACAGACAGGGGTGAAAACGTAACATCCGTCCACCTTCGTTGGTGCAGGTAAATTATAAAGGAGAAATTAATAAAAAGAAATGAAAGCAGAAATAAGAAAGATAAGTAAGGATAAATGTCTTGTGTTTTTTGTTGTTGTATTTTTGCATAATGCATGTCATTTGAATTATGAGTGGGTTAGAAAGAGAGTGAGAGATTTGTGCCCAAGTGCCAGGTTAAAAACCTGTTAGGGATTTCATCAAAGTGATAACATCAACAGGAACACAGCTGCTTCATACGTCGGTGGTTTCATCATATTCTCATTTCAGGCACCTTATTGCAGTGCATGTGATGCCTTCTTTTGCTGGAGTATTGTTTAGTAGAGAGAGAGACAGACAGACAGACAGACAGAGAGTATCTGCCTGGAGATGAAAAAGACAATTTGAAGGGGGTTTGAACGTTTCTGCTAAACAGACTCAAAGTGAATCAGGAGAACCATCATTTGACCTCAGGTAATGCCAAAGGTCAAATGATGGTAAAAACTGGCACAATATTGTGCAGTCGGATGTCCGTAATATTTAGCAGTGGATTCAGGAAGGGTTCACCAAGTACTGATGAAACGCTTTGAAGTCACGTTCTCGGCTTTAATATTGCTAGCTCCCACAACGGAGCAAGTGTTTCCAAATGACAGACGTTTCACCTGTCCATTTAAAGAATGTCACTGTGGCCGCCACATCTGTGATGGTCCAGCAACAAATGATGGAATCTACCCACCACCCTCACCTTAGCCACTTCCCCACAATGGTTTTGCCACAGCTGTCAAGCTAAATGGACAGAGGTTAACCCACCTTCCCCTCCCCCTCCCCCCCTCCATACACCTCTCCCGATCACCTGACACAAAATCCAGGATCCAATCCACCATGAATACTCCTATCACAATTCTACCCAGCTATCTGCCCTCTCATGTTCATTCATAACCATTGTTACACTTCAGTATCATCGGTGCTTCCAAACACAGGATTACAATACAAATGGACTACAATCAAACAATTGCGTCAATTTAGTTTCAGAATTATCAATGTCATGATAACACAATGTCTCACCAGATTCAGTGGCTTAACGGTTGGAGCATCTGCTGCAAGTCTGGGAGGTCGACAGTTCAAAGTCTCAAAGCCCCTAGCTGAGTCATACCAGACTATAAAAATGGTATGTGCTGCTGCTTACTTGATGCTCCGCATTTAAAAAGGATGGAGCATGGATAGACAACTATATGTTGGCAACCAATGCACAGGCTTGATGGGATTCCTCCTGCATTGAAGTTCCTATTATTATATCCCCAGGCACCAACATTCATTGTTGAAAAAACAAACAAACAGAACAACAATAAAAAGATTACGATAACGACCTTTTTTTTATCAATGGCGAAGGAGAATGAGGTATGGTGGACCTTCAGGGGAATATGTAGCATGGAATTTGCAGCCGGAGGAAAAAAAAAAATCTGTAAAGGGTCTTTGGATATTTTTGAAGATATTTGAAATTGCTCGGCTCGTAACCATGTGGACCAGAACCTTGGATATCAGCATGTCTCGTGATCTGGATCAAAAAAACACTTCTCTTGGAGCCCATTTCGGGTGGATTCAAATGAGAAAAGTCCTAAAGGAGTTCGTTTTAGCCCATCGTTCCCGACTTGGTTTTTTTTTTTTTTCAGTTCACAGGATGTAGGCCACATGAGTCAGGCCTGGTTATTTATTTGACCATCACAGGACCATGGCAGAATGAAGAAACAACAAGATGTTCAAGTTAGCTTTAAGGTCGAAGTTAACCAATCTGGCATCGTATTGCTCCGTCATTAGCAAACACAAATGGCCTATCGACTCCCCTTGTAATGTTCATACAAGGCAAGGAATTTTACAAAGGCTTCATTTATAATTACACTGTCAGCTCGCACTAAACTTTTTTTTCGAGGTCAATGTGTTCACTTTAATAAAGCTTTTCACACCATAATCATTCCTTTTGATATAATGCAATTATTTCACGATTCAAATGCTTTTCAGTCTCTTTAAAAGTGGGGGAAAAAAAGTTTGTCAACGTGATATAAATGCTCCATTTAAATCAAAATGAACGAAGAAAATCCATCAAAGAGAAAGAAAGAGAGAGAGAGAGACGACATTAGAAAAGAAAGGAGAATTATGGAATTCAATTTGAAATGAATAGCTCACCACTCTTGTGCACGGCTGGAAATAAATGTCAGTCCCACCGAGAATTTGATCACGTCTCCAATCAGACGGTGAATGGGAATGTTGTAATTTTAAAATAACAATGTACTTCATGTCTCTCTATGCATTGTGGTAATGGTAATAATGATAATGGTAGATATGAATTAAATAAAAACAACCACAACAATATTTAATGATAACAACATGCAGGGGTGGCCACAAGTTACTGGACAGCAACAAGACTAACTAAAATGGCTGAACAGTTTGTGTTTTGTATCGCACTGATCGGCCTGATCTGGATCTTCACGAAAAATTGAATCAATCCTTCCGTGTTACACACCCAACATGTCCATCAAGTTTCGTCCGAATTCAACCTCAACTTTTTGAGACATCGTGCTTGATATCGTTTTTGACCCAAACTCTCAATGGTGAAGAATCACTTTAAAAATTCGAGTTACCAGATCTGGATCTTCAACAAAATCTAATGGATTCTTCCTTTCCACACACCCAAAGTGTCCAGCATGTTTTGTCTGAATCGGTCCACAACTCTGAGATATCCTGCTCACAGACAGACAGACAGACAGGAGTGAAAACATAACCTCCGCTCTTTCTGTGACGGAGGGGATAAAACAAATAACTTCATTTTGAAAAAGACAAAATGTAGTTCAAAGTAAATGTTCAAAATGAATTCCATTAATCTCAATATATTTCTCCATCCACAGGAGAACTCTGGTCTAACGCTGTAATTGGTGACTCTGTTCTCAAGCGGAAGAAGAAATATATTGAGATTAATGGACGGAACTCAGTTTGAATATTTACTTTTTCCTACATTTTGTCTTTTTATTCTTACATTTTCTTTTCAAATAAAAGTTGTTCGTTTAATTTGTCTTATTTGTCCAGTTACTAATGGCCACTCATGTATATTCTTAAATGTTGTTTTTATAAACTTATATATGGGATGCATTATTATAATTCCTTACAGTACAGTATTGAAAACACAGGATATGCACAAATAATGAATAGTTGCAACTGAGAGATGTATATAATATTGCTGCGTAAATAGCTCCCAGCGGGTTAAAACTTTTAGTACTACTCTAGTAGATATTTCTTATTACGTGTTTCGATAAGTGTGAGGTGGTTTTATGTGATCTCGAAAAGCAAGTGTCGTTATCTATAGCGACAGACCTGTCCTAATGTTTGTGTTAAAAACCGCTTCTTCCTTCACCTTCTATAATGTTCTCCCCTCTGTAATCTGTCTTCATGTCCATTTGAGGAGAATAGCGGCCTTGCATGACTCGAAAGGCACCAGTTTTTGGTGCAAATTGGATGCTGGGATGCTTCAGGGAGAGCCACGTGAGTGATGCCTGCATGACCATTGGACACGGAGTGAGCGGAGTCGGGCAACGTCATGGGGCGTGCAGTAGCCAGAAGCTATAAAGATGATCGCAAGCTAGAATCGGCATGAGATGAGATTATTCGCTGTGCCCGTAATAGGACCAGCTGTGCCTCCTGCCTCCAGAACCCCACCTGATACTGGCAACCATGCCCGGAACTTGCGGACTTTGTTCAGTAACCGATTCACATGGTGCTGCGCAGTTGCACAAACTGAACAGACAATGTTTCACTCGTCGAGCGCAGTTACAGTATTGTGTGTCCCGTCCGCTCTTCCTTTGTCGTCTCATGTAATGAATGAAGCATTTTAAACGAAAGCAATTAAGCATCTTTAGTTCGTGCATTGTGTCAGGAGTGAGTAGTGGGTTTTCAAATGTTAATTTTTCACATTTCTCATTGTCAAAACTCAGGTCAAAAACCACGCATGGTTTAAATTAAGCTGTATGACAACTAAATCAGTACCTGAAGAGGTTGCCCACAATTAGTCAAAACAGCGATATTCAAACCCTTGATATTTACGGATTTACTCTCCACCATTACAATTCAGTTGGTCTCTGTGAGTGAAATGTAATTGCCGCGATCGTACAAGTTCGTTATAGGACAGATTAGGTTTGGGACAATTAGCGCCCAGTGCAAGACTGTGCCAGCGTCAAAGCAACCACCGCTGGAGTTGCCACTTTGGGAGTTGAGGACACCCTGTGCCCAAGCACGTTTGCCCCATTGGCTTGGGTGCCCCCACGGAGTAGGTAATGTGGCAAAAATAGGCCTGGGACCATGCTCGGGGGACAAAACTGTTGAGATTTGAATCACGGCAGATCGTGTTGAGCTGTTGAGCAGTTTGTCAAGATTTGAACCAGGGCAACTGGGATGGATCCCACAGCTACAACAATACAAACACAATGCATTATCAGAGATAACATACAAAAAACATGAATACATTGTGCAGTGTATTCGTATTTGATGTAATGTGAATTTGTGCTGACAGCCTGCCCAATGAGAAACATTCCTGAAGGAATGGCACGATTGATCAGAACGTGCCTGTACCTATCGGAAGTAAGTGTACCTTCAATTCTCTGTAAATCTCTGACACCCTTGGCTGAGATTCAGCGCCACACTTGTGTTGATCCACCCCCATGCTTCACTGCAGTTGTTGTACCGTGACTGTTATACGGCACTGCTCCACAGTCAGACTTCAAAGAAACTGCCATTGATTATATTGCCAAACAGCTCAAACGTGAACTCTTGTGTGAAGAGTACAGGCTTCTTCAAGGGTTGGTTACTCCATCGTTTAATTTGTGATGCCCATTTCAGCCTTTTTGTTTGGTTTTCTCTCCTCAACAAAGTATTTAGGCAGCTACACAACCATTGAAGCACCCTTGAGCTAATGTGTATCTTCTTGTTGTTGAACAAATTTCAGATCAGATGGTAGAGGACATTAGCAGACAACAGACAAATAAATCCAGACATTATGTCTTTCAATCCAGACAAGTCTCACACTCTCACTATGTCTCTTCGAAAGGACCGTTTACAACCCCCCCCCCCCCCCATCCACTTTCTCAACAATCCTCTGGAAGAAGTCTTTTCTTTCAAGCTTCTAGGTCTTACTATCTGCCATGACCTTTCCTGGGAAAGTCACATTTCCAACCTCGCCTCAAAAGCCAGTCGCCGACTGGGAATCCTCCATCGTGCTAAGTCCTTCCTCGGCCCTCTTGAGCTCCTGACCACTTATAAAGCTTTTGTCCATAGCCTGATGGAGTACTGCTCTCCCCTCTGGGCTGGTGCTCATGCCTCCCACCTTTCTCAGCTTCACGCTGTCGAAACCAGGGCATTTAAGATCATCGGCATCTCCCGCAATGAAGCTGAGTCTTTGGGCCTCTCACTCAATCACCGCAGGTTGGTCGGTGGTCTTTCTGTCTTCCACCGACTCCTCTCCAGCATTGCCCCCCCTGCTCTCTCTGCTATTTGTCCCCACCACATTTCCACAGGGCGCTCAAGGTCCGCCAACAACCCCCTTCTGGTAAAACTACCAAAATCACGGATCACTGCTCATCTTCACCCTTTCATTCCTCTTTTTCCCGCCTTTGGAATAAACTTCCTCACTCTATTCTTTCCCATTCTTCCCTCCAGGCTTTCAAAACAGCTGTTCACCACCACCTCTTATCTTCCCCCATCCAAATCCTCGATCTTTTCTACCCCCGATAATCCACCCAAGCCCACTTCCTTCATTTCTCCTGCTTTCCTTCCTGAAAGTCGCTGAAATGTCCATCTTCTCTTCGCCATGTTCCCCGTCCCATCCCCATCCCTCTCCCTTCCACAGTTCACCTAATGTGTCTGTTCCCCACTGCTTTGTCCCTTCCACTCCCGCCCCTCTTGTCTCATGCCTCCTTGCTGTGAGTTGTGTGTTAGCTCTCATACGAGCCTCGACCAAGGTATCAAAAAAAAAAAAATACGATATTGTTATGGCTGTTGAAATTCGCAATACACCATAAAGGGTCCTCAGATCAGTTATGATGATAAGTATATGTGTAGTTAGATTTCCCCACCGTTGTTTAGAGGGAATTTCCGTGTTCACAGGGCTGCGATCCTTTGAGATGGCCGTTTTTCTTTTCTCTATCATTATTTTGGTCCAATCATCCCCCAACAACCAAATCGCCACCACCAAAATTATTCCCAAACAACTACAACTCAAACACCACCACCTTCGCCTCTTTACCTCCAACACTCCACCCCGCAAACATCGCTTCACCACCATTCTCAAACGACGCCCGCCAGCAACCAAATCGCCACCACCAACACCCTTCCCAAACCACCACCTCCGCCTTTCTACCACACGTCGTACCATGGGTTGTGAATGGGTTCCTTTCGCCTCAAAAAGCAGATCAGGAATGATTCACGCCCACTTTTCATCCATCCAATGACTGAGCATCAGGTATTGTAGCCCCACCTCCGAACCCGCTGTGATCCAGAAGTTTGTATATACAATCCTCCCTCGGCCTATATAAGCGCGAGCACAACGCAGCCGCGAAAGTCAAGTGGAGTCAAGTGTGTCGGTCACGGCAGTCTATTGGGAGCAGTGGAGTGGCAGCAGCAGTGCGTCGGCAGTCAAGTCTGGAGTCGGTGGAGTGGCAGTCTGGAGAGGCGGGAGACGGGGCAGTCAAGTCGAGTGCAGTGTTGGCGGGGCAGTCAAGTCGGGAGACGGAGCTCAAAGCCGACGGGAAAGGTAGACGGGGAGTGCCGGAGAAAGCTCACCGAACACGCCAGGGGCACGAAGCCAGGCGCAGCTACGCTGACATCGCGGCTTGCCCGCCATCGCACCACGAGGGCGTGGGTAAGACCCTTCGGTCTCGTGGACCTGGCCGCTCATCCAGGTTCCACGCACATTTGGTCCATGAACCTGACTGCCACCCTTGCCTTTGAGGGTGGCTTTTTCCTTTGCTTTTGTGTAAATGCATGTGGTGGTGCCGTCTTAAAAGTAGAATTGTTTATAGTCCGGGAGCCAACCTGTGTACGAGGCTGTTTTAGGGTTGGACCTTACAGCCTCTGCTATAAAATTTTACACCCCCAGGATGTTTAGATATATGTTTGCAGTTCATGAAAACCAATGTTGGCAATTCATAAGCTCTTGCGAAAAATTTTGGCGGCCGTTTTTGTTTGAGGAAGATTTGAAAAATTTGATAAAACAGCAATTGTCAATAAAATTTCTAAAAAAATTAAAAAATCACATTCATGAAAAATAAATGTGAACTAAATGTAAGAATTCAATCAGTGCATTGTAAAATGACAAAAAAAATTGCCTTTGTGAAAGTAAACCTCGTAAAAGTACATAATTTTGTGAAAAATGCCTTAAAAATAACGTTTTTTGAAGATGGCCTTTAGAACTTTTCTTATCATAGGCAGATGCTGCATTAGAATACTAATTTCTCTTAATGTGATATGAACATGGTATCCATGGCTAATTAAAACAGCAAATTTGATTGAGTTCTATCAATTTTTAAAGAGAAAATTAACATTTTTGTCAACCAAAGTTACCCCTACCCCCAAAATCCTCTTACTCTATTGAACACAGTTCGGTTAAGGTTTGCTGGATCCAGGTTGGGTACTTCACAGTTCACTCTTCCAAAGGAAAATTCAATGGTGTTTGGAGTGACATGGCCCTGGAGCAGACATACAACAATGAAGGGAAGACATCTCTGTTCAAACGCATATCTCAGGCACCAGCTGCTCGAGATAAATATGTGAAAACAGCACCATTTCTCACAGCTGTATCAGAGAACATAAAGTCTATGGCTAATCTAGGCCAACAGGAATCTACTCATCATGGAGAAACACAGAAGCAGGCAACAGAAGAACATATGCATGTTGAGGAGATCAAGAAAGTGATATGCCAGCAGATGATAAACCCATTCCAGTGTAACAACCAAGTGGTTCTGCTCAATAGAGCAACTAGTGAGAAGGCTGCTTCAAAAGACTTGGTCCATGCTCAAGCTAAGGGCATGGAAGCCATTATGAAAGCAGAAGAGGTGGTCTCTATTAAGATTGAACCACTGAAGCTGGTAACTTTCTCCTCACAGAAGAAATCAAAACCATCAAGGAAACAGAGTTTAATCAGGATCTATCAAGATGAGACTGCAACTACACGTGTGCTGTGTTTCTATCGAGATGCCGACCCAGTCACAAGACAGATTGCATTTTCCCATGAGTGGACAGACTATCCATCATCCCTGTTTGAGGTTGATCCACGCTTAGCACAGGGGTTTGTAATGCGCAAAGGCAACGAGTCTGATTTCGTGGCAGTGCTAATTGCTGAAGCTGAGCAGGATGTTGTTTTACAGCTGCCATCATTACCACAGAGTGACCTATACACAGTTTATCTGGTAGACACAATGGCATTTGTAAATAAATACCAAAAAATGGGTGCGAAAACATTTGGTGAACTTCCCCAGCTGTATCTTCGCAAGCTCCTGCAGTTGAAACCTGAAATGTGCAACTGTGTCAACATCATTGGTGATCAGTATGATTTTGATGATAGCCATACTTTGAAGGGTGATGAGCAGCAGAGGAGAAACCAGACAGACCAGGCAAGACAATTCTCACCATCCAAGAGTCTAGAAATTCCGGACTGGAATTTATTCATGAAGAATCCAAGAAATAAAGGAAATCTTCAGAACTTCCTTGGCACTTCCCTTTGTGAGAGTCCTGAAGCTATTCCGGATGGAGTGACCATCATTCTTGGTAGTATGATGGAAAACAAAGGTCACACTCTTTCCATCACATCAGCATCAAGTTCAGTTCTGGACTTACCTTGTGAAGAACATGAAGAGGCAGACACAAGGATTATTGCTCATCTTGCGTATTGTGTGGAATATCTTGATCACCATCGAGCTGTTGTGCATGCAACAGATACAGACATAATTATGCTGTGTATATATCACTTCTGCTGCTTGAACACATTGCAAGAACTCTGGATACAACGGCAGAATCAATACCTACCTATTCATGAGCTGGTAGAAGTGTTGAGCAAGAAGTACCAGAAAATCCTCTTGATGTCGCAGCTACACTTCTGTGCACATATGTGTTGTGTGGATGTGACACAGTGAGCTACCCATTCAGAAGGGGAAAAGAAGAGGTCAGGTCAGGTATGGGAGCATGTGCCAGAACAGCGCGTCGCTGCGTCCACTTTCCGCCGGTACTCCAGGGGCCTCCGTCTGGCCATCCCCCAGGCAGATGCCAGGCCCATCCCCATCTCCTTGAGATGATGGTCAACCTGCTGCAACCATGAGGCACGTGGTCGACCCACTGGCCTCCCACTCATGAGACTCCCTCGCTGAGAGAATCTGGTGAGCAGGATCAGCGTCAGGAAAACGAGCCACATGTCCATACAGCCGCAGCTGACGCTCACGGACTATGCAGGTAACAAATCTCATCCGAGTCTCTCTCAGCAACCGCTCGTTGGACACAAAATCCGACCAGCGATAGCCAAGGATTCTCCGAAGAGACCTGGTACCAAAGGAATTAAGTCTCTGTCTCAGATCCTTGGTCAAAGTCCAAGTCTCGCACCCATAGAGCAAGACTGGAAGTACCAAGGACCTGAAGACTCAGACTTTCGTCCTCCCGCACAGGTACCGGCAGCGCCACACCCCATGATCCAGTGAATCCATGACTCCCCAGGCCCGACCCAGACGTCTATTGACCTCCGGCTCACAACCTGCGGAGACATGAATATCACTGCCAAGGTAAGTGAATCTCTCCACGACCTCAACATCCTCACCACAAACAGACACAGACAGGACAGCAGCATCCAAGATGTCACCGAAAGCCTGGATCTTAGTTTTGACCCAAGAAATCCGTAATCCCAACGGCTCCGACTCCTCATTCAGCACCTCGAGGGCCCCCAAGAGGATGTCTAAAGTCTCCGCAAAGATGACTGCATCATCTGCAAAATCAAGGTCTGAGATCTTGACATTGCCAAACGATGCACCGCAACTTGATCTCTCCGACATCCTCCCTAGAATCCAGTCCATACAAGTGCTGAAAAGTGTGGGGGCAAGTACACATCCCTGACGAACTCCAGTAACAACTGGAAATAAGTCAGAGATGGTACCACCACACTTCACAGCACTCTCAGTACCAGAGTAGAGTTCAGACATCAGATCGATCAGTTTCGGTGGCACCCCACGAAGACCAAGAATCCTCCAGAGGACATCCCGATTCACTGAATCGAACGCTTTACAGAGATCAACATAGGCTGCAAGCAGCCCCTGCCGAAACTCTCGTCTGTGTTCGGTGAGGACACGAAGTGCAAGGATACGGTCAATCGTTGACCTCTTTGGTGTAAAGCCTGACTGCTCTGGACGCTGGTGCTCAAGCAGATGGTGGCAAACCCTATCAAGAATTATCCGAGCAAAGACCTTGCCCGGCACTGAGAGCAGCGTCACCCCTCGGTAGTTTTTGCAGTCTTGGCGATCACCCTTCCCTTTCCAGAGAGGGACAACAAGGCCCCTCTTCCAGTCAGTTGGGATGATGCCTGTGTTCCTGTGAAAAGAAGAGCGGCACAGGTTTCTCTGGGACTGATAGGAAACCTTCCCCACCTTGTTGATTTTGGAAGAGATAGTGAAATGGCAGCAACAGAATGTGTCATTGATGAGGCCAGAGTATACTGGACTGCTCTGCATGGCCAAAAAGGGTTCAGCTGTTTGGATACCCTCAGGCAGCATATGTTTGTCTCTTCAAAATTAGACCTTAGGTCACTGCCAGCAACAGAAGATGCGTTTTACTTCCTTGTTTTAAGAGCATTGTATCAATTGCTTCTGTATAGACGTGCACATCTCAGTGACCGAGCACTTCCCCCAGCCACAACATTTGGCAGAACCCTTATCAATGGAAAACTGGTCCCAATTCTCATGTCTAAGCCAGCCAAGCCAAACATAGACAAAACGGTGTCTTGCATGTGCAAATTATCCAAATGTCTGAAACGATGTTCATGCAAAAAGGCTGCTGTGCCTTGCTGAGTGACATGCATATGCCTTGGTCAGAGAGGTTCATGTGGTGGAGTTGTTTCAGAGAGTGACTCTTCCTCTGAAGAGGATGTTTCATGTCACAATATTGTGTTAATCCATTTCTAATTTTATCTTCCTTAAAACCATGGCATGTAAAAGTATGTTCTTGTTCCTGACCCCATTGATAGTCAAGCATTTCTGAGTTACATAAATCTTTTGTTGTTTGACATATAACCTTGTCAATTGAAGGTAGGTTAAATCTACACCAATTGTGATATAGGAAATGAACTCCTCTTTAATATGAGGGGTCATTTGTGTATATAGGTTTAGTGGTTATGATTTTAGGACAATATGAATTACCCCTACCCCCATCCTACATCTTCGCTTTTGCCAACATTTTGTTATCAGAGGGGGCTCGCAAAAGTGTTGACTGTGTTGTTGCGCAAGAGTTTCACCATTGCCAACATTGGTTTTCATATACTCAAAGGGTGTCTCTTTATGAAAATCAACACAAAAATTTTATAGCAGACCGGGCAATTTTTTTTAAATTTTGATCGGTTGGCTCCCGGACTATTAAGTAATTGTGTGAATAAAGACTTTATTCGGTTGTAATTCTTGCTTTCAGTGCTTTGACTGTTATACGTGCATGAATTACTGTATTGCTGTAAAATACGTGTTTGTCTGAGTGTGCAATAAATGTGCTTGTCGAACTGTTCCCCGTTTCGTTGTGTCCTATCCTTTGTTTGAAAGTTCCATCTTGCATCACGGAAGGAATTGGTAGAGGGGTGTAAGCACCCGGTAAATAATCACCTCAGTCGGGGCCAGCGATAACACCGCTCGGTTATCACTGAAGTACGGAACGGACCGCTTAAGCGGTTCGTGTCCTTGGCCAGCCAGCGGCGAGGTACGATCGCCCGGTTAACTACCTGCGCAGGTACTTAGGTAAGTCGAGTTTGACGAACAACCCTATCCTGCCGATTGGTGGCCGATTGGCACGATTGTGGTGTGGTCGAAAGACCCACCCGTGACTAGCTCCTGGTGGTAGTTCCAGGAGGGTCACGACTGAATTATTCATTCCGGTGGGAGACGCGGTCGCGATTCGAGTTATGTGGCCAATCGCACACCGGGCGGACCGAAATTTGTAACAATATAAATATATGTGTATTATATATATATATATATATATATATATATATATATATATATATATATATATATATATATATATATATATATATATATATATATATATATATATATATTTGAACAGGGTCAAAATGGATATGCAAAAAGGACCAACCCTGTCAAGTATGTTTCCAAGTTTTCTGGTTCCTTGTTAAAAGTCCATTTCTGATGCATGTGTGTGAAAAGGAAAATAAAAATGTGTGCAAGATATGAAACCAGTAAGATAATGTGATTAAAAACAAACAAACACTGCAGGTAACAACACATTTGCAATCCGATTATTCAACCTTTATAGACGTGGGTGAGCTGGTCTTACCGAGCAACATGGAATAAAGTAAGTAAAAGTTATGCGGGGGAGGGGTGAGGATGAAAGGGGTGAGTTTCAAACAAACAAACAAATGAATATCCATGTGATATACGCATGATGGTGTTGCAGATGAGTTGTTCTGCCTTGGTGTGCCGCAAAGCCAAATACTGCACATATTAAAATAATAATTTTATGTCTCCACCACTGGAGGCTGTTTTTGGGTTGTCCATCCGGCTATCCGTAAGCCCGTCTGTGCGATTTAACAGGTCAGGGGTCAAAGGTCATTTGCCTTTTCAAAATAATTTTGCACACCATAACTCGAGTTATAAGCATAAGCCTGGTGTTGGCGAGGTGGTTAGGGCAGCAGCTTGGGATCCAAAAGGTCCTGAGTTCAAACCCCGTTGAGCCACTGAATTAATACACCAGGGGGTTGACTCAGCCTGTCATCCTTCCGAGGTCGGCGAAATGAGTACCAGTATACTGGGCCGGTGTATACCCCGGTTAAAATAGGTGTACCATATCCCTGTGTCGTAAGAGGCGACCAGGGTTGCGTCAGGAAGGGCATCCGGCGTAAAACATGTGCCAAATCTCGATGCGGATCATACGGATGATCCGCTGTGGCGACCCCGAACGGGAGCAGCCGAAAGAAGAAGAAGAAGAACTCGAGTTATAAGCATCTGATGTTGTCCCTCTCTCCTCTCTCTCTCCTCTCTCTCCTCTCCCTCCCTCTCTCGCTCGCTCACGATCTTTACTTTTTCATGAGACCTTTTATCGAGATCAAACGTAACAGTGGGTTGACACCTAACGTGGACAAAGGTATATCCATTGACGCATTCACATCAAATTCTGCTTTCGACTTATGAATGGCATAGAAAGACAGAAGAATCACTCTGGGAATGAAATGTGTATTGATGCTCAAGCAATCGGTGAAACAGCCTCTTGGCAGAAATTGCTGTTGTCACAGCGCATGAACCATCACTTTGCACATGGACATGTATATTCCAATGTCATTGGATTTCCAAGCAATAAAATGGAAAAAAATTACCTTTGTGTGATTTAATAAGGGGAATATTCTCATGAACAAGTCTCGACCAGAAGTTGATTTCCCTTCTGCCATCTGTACAGAGGAGTGCACTGTCCTGACTTGTAATATACTCTGCTGTACCATGTGGCACAAATGCAACGATAGAACGAGAGAGATAGAGAGATAGAGAGATAGAGAGATAGAGAGATAGAGAGATAGAGAGATAGAGAGATAGAGAGATAGAGAGATAGAGAGATAGAGAGACTGACTGACTGACTGACTGTTTCATCTTTTATTAGAAAAGATAATGGAAAAAATCTTTGATAAGCACAAAACAAGGGGTCGGGGGATCCAACCACCACCAGTATCAAAACAAAATGGTCAGTCCAAATATGTGCATAACCTGAAAGAAATGCAACTAGATGACCAATCAAAAACTACCATTCCTTCAACCACAATTCACAGCTGCTTAACCACCCATGTTTGTTCAAAATGCGGAAACACAGCATTTTTTTTAAAATAAAAACAAAACTCACGTTTCTTTCAAGACTCTTGAACAGGAACAACAAATTACAATCTCTCTCAGCTAAACCTTCGAGCTTCGCTTTCCATGCCTTATACACAACCATCTTTGACTGTGCAGAAAAAAAAAAGTTTTTACCCAAAGTTACTTGTTTTTTTACATACAGGCAAAACTTGTGCACCAAAATAAATTTAGATATTGAAATTAAAGCAAGCAAATTTTCTTGAACTTTTCATTTAACAACTGAAAAATAATGAATTTAAGCACCTGCAGTCCACAAAAGCATTAAATAAGGTTTCAGATGCAGCACCAAAGGGACACTCATCCGGGATTAAATCGGAAAAGATGTGCAGCAAGTGATTCGTGCGGAAAGCTGGCTCAGTGTGCGAGTCTCCACTGCAAGTCCCGAGTTTGTTATGTACTAATAAATGTCAGTGTGTGTGCATGTGTGCATGCGTACGTGTCAGTGTCTCCTCCATAAGTCCAAAATTATAAAACCTAGTAGCCTGAAACTTTGTAGGCATACTGATGGAAGTCCAAGGGAGTGCAAGAGTGAAAATTGGATGTTTGAATTAATGAAAACACCCATTTTGAAGATAATTGATGGCCTTATTTAATCATATCCTTTATGAGCCTAGTGTGGCTTAGTGGTTAAGGCGATGGCTTGGGATCCTTGGGGTCCTGATTTCGAGCCCCGCTGGCCACTGAGTTAGCATCGGGGGGGGGCGGGGGGGGAGGTTGACTCGGCCTGCCATCCTTCCGAAGGTCGGCAAAATGAGTACCAGTATACTGGTAATTATCCTTGCGTGTCGAAGGTGACTAAAGGGTTGGCATCAGGAAGGGCATCCGGCTGTAAAAAAAAAAAAACATTGCCACAAGAAAGGGTACCATGATTGGAGCCCGCAAAAAGCTGTCCCCTGCTCAGGGATAAAGGCTTTCAAAATGGTGTGATGACGATTTAATTATATCCCTTATCAGGTGCATCCTCAGCCACCACGCTCTTGATGGGGTCTTCAGGCGTTTCCTGGGTTATCTCACTGGGGTCTGAAGCCGCCATGTTTTTTGGCCTGCTCAACAGGCCACAATGATTTCTTAACAATAGTTTTTTTTTTTTTAAACATTCCTCACTCATATTATCGATCACCATACCTACAAATCACTGGATGCATTGCAATGCTTATAAATGCCTGGAGACACCAGTGTCTGTGTTGGGCCCACAGTGGCACGTGGTCACACGAGTAGTGCCTCACAGGCTGAAAATGTTGTACAATTTCATTTTTAGACGACATCGCTTTGTTTAACGTTTTTGTGCAATCTGCTTTCATTATCTGCATGTCACTTCAACATCGATATATATGTACAAAAAAAACAACAAATAAGAACCTCCATCGACCTCATACTCGGAGTTCCTCCATGTTGTTTTGAGCTGTGAAAAGTGTTAACCGACATTTTGTGTTCTCTCTGGATTGATATATTTTTGTAGGTTGTATGCACGATTGCCCTGATTCAAATCTCAACAGTTTGGTCCCCCGAGCAGGGTCCCAGGCCTATTTTTACCACATTACCTACTCCGTGGGGACACCCAAGTCAATCAGGCAAACGTGTCTGGGCACAGGGTGTCCACAACTCCCAAAGTGGCAACTCTCGTGGCGGTTACTTTGACGCTGGCACAGTCTTGCACTGGACGCAAATCATCCCAAACCCAATCTGTCCTTTAACGAAGATGAGATCACTAGGCTTGGCCCGGCCACACTCAATATTGCAAGGAGATACCACTCTGTGTTTGGACATGTCTGCCATTGAAATGAACATGTACTGGCCCATATCTCTTTCGAAGTCACCGATGAACCCTTACCATGGTCACTGACTGATCGGACCTGGCACCATCCTCAAGGATGCCCAAGACTCTTTTGGCTTTGCGACTGCACCAATGAGATTGCCTTCGCCCACGTGAATGTTGGCAGAAGGCAGAAGACCGACAGTTGTAGTGGTCATTACATCCCTTCATTGGGCAAGTGGTTTAGTCATGGAAATGTTAATAACCAAGTCAACTTGATTAGAATCCGTAATCAAATTGCAATTGTCATCCACATAAGCAGATCATTTGATCGAGTGCTGCACCAACACCATCATACCGACTAACCCTTTCCAAAAGATACCAATAATGGTTCAGTGCATCAGGTGTGGAGTACCAGACAGTGGGTCACCCTGCCAAATCCTTCTCTCAACCTTTACAGGTGGGGTCAACTCATTATTAACCTTGAAGGTATAATATATCTGGTTGTCCAGCAGTTTAACAAGGAATAACAAGGAAATCCAACACAGGTGGAGGCCATTCAGCCCAAGATGCCTGTGTGAACACCACACCAACCCATCTACACAAGATCCAAGGAAGAAAATGCAAAAAAAAAAATGCTTTTAACTAATGAAACAATATTTTTATAGTTTTTTTGTCGTTTTATTTTTTGTAATTTTTTTCTTCTTTTTTTTCCACCTTGGGGAGGGGGCATGGGCTTGGTTAAAAACACACAACATCAACCACACAACCCCTCTTGACAAGACCCCCACCAACAGCACTCTCTACACAATCACCCATCAATACTCAAATGAACTGAAAGTCTTAAAAACATCTCCATACCCCTCAATCTCCATAACTTCCAGGTACCTATCTAATTCTAATTTAAACTTATCTACTTTTTCTGCTGCCGCTACATTTCCAGGGAGACCATTCCATGCATTAACTACTCTCCAAGTGAAAGTCCCCTGCCTTACAACCGTCTTAACTCCCCTCTTCTTTACTCTCAGGCTATGGCCTCTGGTCCTATCACTGTCTACTCTGTTGAATACTTCATCTGCACTTATTTTATCTATACCTTTCATTATCTTAAACATCTCAATCATATCCCCTCGTAACCGCCTCCTTTCTAGTGAATAAAGCCCTGTCTCCTTCAGCCGCTCCTCATCGCTGAGTCTAACTAGGCCCGGAATCAATGTTGTCGCCCTGCGCTGAACCCTCTCTATGCCATCTCTGTCCATCCTGAGTTGTGGTGACCAGAACTGTACACAATATTCTATGTGTGGCCCTCACTAAATTCCTGTACAATGTTAACACCACCTCTTTTGATTTAAAAATGACCCCCTCCTTATACAGCATAAAACCCTCTTTGCTTTACCTCCAGCTGCCTGGTACTGTGCTGCCTGCTTACCTCCCATATATATATTACCACCCCAGATCCTTCTCCTGTGTGACACACTCCAAAATTACCCCTTGCATCCTGTAATCCCTATTTTCATTGTTCTTTCCCATCCCTGTATTTTTCCTGTATCTGATCACCACCCCCTCTGCGATCCACCTCACCTCCAAGCTTTGTGTCATCCACAAATTTGGAAAGCTTACTCTTTACCCCATTATCCAAATCGTTGATGTACATAATGAATAGTAATGGTCTGAGTACTGATCCCTGAGGTACCCCGTTACTTACACCCTCCCAGCAAGACATCCTCTCACTCACAGCCACTCTTTGCTTCCTACCACTTAGCCAGTTTCCAATCCAATTAGCTACCTGACCAGCCACTCCACAAGCCCTCACTTTGGCTCACAACCTCCGATGTGGTACCTTATCAAATGCCTTCTTAAAGTCTCGATATACTATGTCTCCCACCTTTCCCTCATCCACCCAATCAGACACTGATTCATAGAACTCTAAAACATTTGCTAAACAGGAACTACCTTTGGTAAACCCATGAAGACTACCTTTAATTAGTTTGTATTTATTTAAATCGTTCCTCATCCGATCCTTAATTAATGTCTCCAACACCTTCCCCACAACTGAAGTCAAACTAACAGGTTTATATTTTCCCAATTCTTCTCTGGATCCTTTCTTTCATAATGGTGTTACATTTGCTACTCTCCAATCCTCCGGTACCTGTACTGACTCCAGTGACCTATTGAAAATATCCGTTAACATCTCGCTTACCTGCTCAGCCACCTCCATCAATACTCTTGGGTGGACCCGGAGCCTTATTATCTGGACCCGGAGCCTTATCTACTCTTAGATTACCGAGCTGTTCCTTTACTTCCTCCACTCCAACCTGGATCTTCTGTAAAAGCCTTTCATCACCTCCTCGAAAGATACTCTCAGCTATTGGAAATTCTCCTGACTGTTCTTCTGTAAAAGTTGAAGCAAAATACCTGTTTAATAAGCCTGCCATCTCACTTTCATCATGAACCACTCTCCCGGTGCTATTCCTCAATGGGCCCACACTGGTCCTAACCTGTTATTTTCCCCCTGATGTACTTAAAGAAAGCCTTGCTATTATGTTTAATATTCTTAGCCATGTCCTTCTCACACTCTCTTTTTTAGTTTGCTGAGTTATTTTCTTAAGTTACCTCTGTTTACTCCGATCGTGATATAAATCTAACTCCAGTCCTCTTATTTTAAACCGAATAAATTCCTTTGGCTTCTCCTTTATAGTGTTCCTTATCTCACTGCTCAACCACCCTGGTCTCTTTCTGCTTCTAGTTTTACGCCTCATTGGAATGTACTTACTCTGCACTCTACACGTTTGGTCCATGAAGGTTTCCAATTTTTCTGATGCTGATTGTCCTGTTGTTCGAGTCTCCCAATCTACATCACCCAACCCTCTCTCCTCATACCCTCAAGGTTTGCCTTCCTGATATCTAATCGCCTTACTCTACTATCCTGAACTCTAACTCTCAACAGAATCTTTGCACACACAATGTTATGGTCACTTGCTTCAAAATGCTCCCCAACCTCCACCTCCTCCACCATATTGGGATTGTTACTTAAAAGGAGGTCTAACACTGCACCCCCCCCCCCCCCCGAGTGGGCTGATCTACAAACTGGGTTAAAAAGCAATCCTGGACTAAAACTAGGAAATCCTCATCTGATCTGCCCTTTCCCTGTTCCTGGACCCAATCTATCCCTGGCAAGTTAAAATCCCCCATAATCAATAATCTTCCCTTACCACATGCCCTTATTAATTCTTCATGTACTCCTCCTTCCTCTTCTTCCTTCACACCCAGAGCCTTATCAAAGCATCCTACCAGTATCTTACTGTTTTTACAATCTCGAATCTCGATCCATACAGAATCCTAAACATTTATTCCTTCCTTAATGTCACTCCTTTCTCTTGATGCAATGTTATCCTTTACCCAGATTGCTCGTCCTCCTCCTATTCTCTCCTTCCTATCACACCGATACACCTTGTCCCCTTCCAATCCCGTCCTCCAGTTACTCTCCTCCTTAAACCATGTCTCACTCACTGCAACTATATCGTACTCCTCGTTATCTACTTTGGCTGAAGCTCTTCCATCATATTGTATAAACTTCTGGCATTGGTATAGAATATGTTTAACTTTTCCCTTCCTGAAATTTTATTTTCTTGCCCTGGCCTTACTCATCATCATAACATCATCCGTTCCTTTCTTAATAGTTTCCCCACCCTCCGCCAACCTAAAAAAGCCTGAATCCCTTCCTCAATTCCCACTGCAAACCTTGCTGCCCCCTTTCTATTTAACATACGACCTTCATTCTGGAAACATTCCCTTTGTCCCTAAAATTATTCCCACTGCTTCTTAAATGTAAAGCCTTCCTCCCTACACCATTCTTCCAGCCATTGGTTGACGTCTATTGCTCTGCTCATAATTTCTATATTGTTTCCTAATCCTGGGAGGAAACCAAGAAAACATGACCTCACAACCCTTTGCTTTCAGCCACTTACCCAACATCCTGTATCAATTTTTCAAAACCTCTGAGTAAACTTTCCTGACATAATTCACACCCAGGTGTACCACAACCAACTTCTTCCTGCCATGACCCGATACAATATCGTTTACCCTTCCTTCAATGTCCCTTACTCCTGCTCCTTCAAAACTACACAGAATTCTATGTCTAGGATCCTTCCTGCAAAATAAAGAATCTACATATTTAATAATCTCATCACCTACAAAAACTGTCTCCCATACCTCATGTCCACCAATTTCGATGACTGCACCTCCACCAGTGCCCTCACCCGCTGCACCTCCACCACTTCAAGTGGATTCAAGAAACAAACCCGCAGCCAATACCAAACTTTTCCAATATTTTTAATCAACAGTACGAATGGTGCACCCTGTCAAAGACATTTTGCTGGCCAAGAAAAACGAAACATTTCCTTATTTTCCCTTTTACACCAATACCATAAGTCCTGAACAGGAAAGATATGGTCATGAATTTGATGACCTTTTACACAATCACATTGGTCCCATTGCATCAAGTTCTCCAGCAAAGGTGATAAGTATCATACCAGAGCCATTGCAAGGATATATTTTTTAATCCACTGTCAGACGTGAGACGGGACTCCAATTCGTAATGAGCCGTGGATCTCCTTTCTTTGGTACGAGTGCCACCACTGCTCTATGACAGCTGAGAGGGAGCTCAACACATTCTAAGCTCTCTTCCAGAAACACAAGCAGGAAAGGACCTACGATTAACTAAAAAAATATATTTTGTGCTCTCCTGCATTTACAAAAGGTTTGCCACCAAACTTAGTTGTGTAATGGTCAGTTCGGTGGTTCCCAAACTTTTGTCATGACCCCACCCCCCCTCCACCCCCTTTTGGTTCCCATCAAACCCTCATGCTGCCCACCCCTATTTTTTTGTTGAAATAAATTTTACTCTTTGTTCTCGTATTTATATTATTGTTCATGATCAACGAACTCCTAATTACTTTAGTGCATATGGGGAAGAATGAAATATTTGCATAAAATTTTTTATCTTCATTTATTTTTTTGGAATGTACAATAAATTGTCAGTACGTTTGTAATATATATATATATTCATATATTTTTACACATGTAGAAATACAAAGATAAATATAGTATGATAAACAAAGACCCACTCACATCTCTCACCTGTGAATGGAGGGAATAACCAATCAGCTCCAACCTAATCAATTAAGCCCAGGTGGCAAAGATTATATAAACAAATCGACTCCTTCCATGCTCTGAAAGCTGAAGAAGCTGCATAAAGCAACCATGAAAGGCTGCGCAAGGTAAGCCCCTTTGCTGTTTCAAACCCTTCCGAGAGTTCCTCCAAAGCTATAAAGACATTCACAAATAGTATGCACATGATAATCCTTATGCTACACACCCCTTCAGCTGCCAGACCAGTTTCATCACTTATTGGTGAATCATTAGTGAAAGCGCAGATAGAAATGAATACCAATGAGGCTCTCAAACATGGACCACGTGTAAACTTCAATAGCAGTCAACGACACAGCCGCCATGAGAGTCACAACAATCTCAACAGCACTTCACAAATATGGGCTTTATGGGAGAGTGGCTAGATGGAAGCCATTCCTGAGAAAAAGGCACATGACAGCACATCTGGAGTTTGCAAAAAGACACGTGAAAGACTCTGAGAGCAAGAGGCAAAAGATTCGGTGGTCTGATGAGACGAAAATTGAATCTTCGGCCTGAATGCAAAGCACTACATCTTGCAGAAACTGAACACAGCTCATCACCCATATATAACCATCCCTACCTTGAAGCATGGTAGTGGCAGCATCATGCTATGGCAATACTTTTCAGTGGCAGGGACTGGGAGACTTGTAAGGATAGAGGGAACAACGAATGGAGCCAAATACAGGCAAATCCTTGAGGAGAATCTGCTTCAGAGTGCAACAGACCTTAGACTGCAGTGAAGATTTACATTCCAACAGGACAATGACCTCAAGCAGACAGCCAAAGCAACACTAGAATGGCTTCAGAACAAAAATGTGAAAGTCCTTGAGTCACCAAACAAAAGCCCAGACTTGAATCCCATTGAGAATCTGTGGAAAGACTGAAGATTGCGGTTCACCGACGCTCCCCATCCAACTTGACAGAGCTTGGGAAAATCTGCAAGGAAGGATGGGAGAAAAATCCCCAAATCCAGATGTGCAAAGCTGATACAGACATACCTAAGAAGACTCGAAGCTTTAATCACTGCCAAAGGCACTTCCACAAAGTATTGAATCAGAGGGTTGAATACTTGTTGACGGAAGATGTTTCAGCTTTTCAATTTTTTAATTAATTTTTTTTACATTTCGAAAAACATGTTTTCACTCTGTCATAATGAGGTATTTTGTGTAGATCAGTGACAAAAAAAATGTAAATTTAATCCATTTTAAATTCAGGCTGTAACGCAACAAAATGCGCCGAAAGCCGAGCGGTGTGAATACTTTCTAAAGGCCCTGTAAGTCTATCTAATCTTGCGAAATTACATTTTTTTAACACACCTACACCACGAAAAACCACATTCTTTGGGTGCTGAACCTTCCAAGCATCATCGGACATGCATCTTTACACAGCCTCCGCTAATACAAGGGCTCAGCCGATCGAGGATGAGGCTCAACACGAGCTGTTGTAATCCAAAACAGGATTTAGAGTGAAATTCAATCTCATCCTCCTCCTTCTTCTTCTTTCACTACCATAATTATTCCCACGTGAGATAGTTGAAGTGAAGCAATACCCAACATTAATTCCTTTAACCAAAGACAACCTGAAGTTTATTTCCTGAAGCTGCACCTCCAATGGTATTCAAACCCCCAAGTCACAGTTCAGTCATATGGAAAGACGGAGAAGGGATGAAGAAGTCAAAATATCAATTCTATTTGAACCTTTTTTGGGGGGGGGGGAGGGATGGTGTTTATGCACTTGTGAAAAAACGAATTATATTATCTGCACTCCGGATAACTTCCTTAAGTTGACTAATCGAGCCTGAAATCCTTCAGATCTACACTACAATTACGAGAAGACTCTTTGAAAAAGGACTTGAGCTCATCATCCGAGGGAGTGACTTTTCCCTCATAGGTCTCGGAAGTCACCTCCTCAATATCCTCCACCTCCGATTCCCCAGATACCAATCACAAATATCACAAGTGGTTTCGAAAGTATCAGAAACCAACTTCTCCTTTCTACTCACTTCACTGGGTCTAGGAACCAGGCTATCATCACTGCTACCTGACACAGACTCAGGAATTGGTGATTCATCCACCTTGGGCTTGTCTTCAGACTCACCACCATTTTCAAGAGCAACACCACCTTGCCCCCCAGGATCGACCTCATTGCATGAAATATTAATGTCACCGGCATGTGTCGTCGGAAAATCCTCCTCAATCAACAAAGGTGCACTTGAGTCACCTTGCTCAACATGATTCATTACACTACTCGCACCCTCATCCGGAAGAGCCAAAAATCATTTTCCCCACACGAGACACTTTCATCCTGCTCAGCACTACAAGCTTTCTTGTGAGAAATTGGTGAGCTATTCTTAGTGTTTGACTTATGCTTTTTGGTGACGAAAGTAAACCCAGAGCTTCCACTCACCATCTCTTCATCTGTGACATTAACACTGTCTCCACATGGGCTTGAAGGGGGCAAAACTGAAGACACAACCGAGTTATAATTATCATGCGATCGCCAGCTGCTGGATGGTCTGAGACGGGCCATAAAGACTTGTTATCCCCATGCATTTTCAAAGAAACGGGGATATATTGTAATCAGCTCAGTCTGTCTGTCCGTCCGTCCATCACGCTATCTCTAAGGGTGAGGCAGAAATTCACCAAACTTGGTAATTATGATCACCATTCAGCAAGAATGTGCAAGCGCAGAATCAGTTTTGGCTCTGACCCCGAGGTCAGGTCAAGTATGGGCACATGAGCCTGAGCGGCACATCGCTGCATCCACTTTCCGCCGGTACTCCAGGGGCCTGCATCAGGCCACGCCCCAGGCAGATGCCTGGCACATCCGCATCTCCTTTAGATGCTAATCAACCTGCTGCAGCCACGAGGCACATGGTCAGCCCATTGGCCACCTCCACTCATGAGGTTCCCTCCCTGAGAGAATCTGTTGAGCGGAATCAGCGTCAGGAAAACGAGCCACATGTTCATACAGCCGCAGCTGATACTCACAGACTACAGGGGTAACAAATCTCATTGAAGTCCCTCTCAGCAACTGCTTGTTGGACACAAAGTCCAACCAGCGATAGCCAAGGATTTTCCGAAGAAACCTGGGACCAAAGGAATTAGGTCTCCAACTCAGATCCCTGGTCAAAGTCCAAGTCTCACATCCAGAGAGCAAGACTGGAAGCACTAAGGACATGAAGAATCAGACTTTAATCCTCCTGCACAGGTACCAACAGTGCCACACCCCATGATCCAGCGAATCCATGAGTCCCCAGGCCCAACCCGGATGTCTATTGACCTCTGGCTATCTTGTATGCCAAGAGAGATCTGAATATCACTGCCAAGGGAAGTGAATCTCTCTGTGACCTCAACATCCTCACCACAAACAGGCACAGACAAGAAAGCAGCATCAACGATGTCATTGAAAGCCTGGATCTTCGTTTTCACCCAGGAAACCCGAATTCCCAGTGGTTCCAACCCTCATTCAGCACCTCGAGGGCCCCCTAAAGGATATCCATGGTCTCCGCAAAGATGACTGCATCATCTGCAAAATCAAAGGCAGAGATCTTGACATTCCCAAACGATTCACCACAGCTTGATCTCTCTGACATCCTCCCCAGAATCCAGTCCATACAAGTGCTGAAAAGTGTGGGGGCCAGTGCACACCCCTGATGAACTCCAGTAACAACTGGAAATGTCAGAGATGGTACCACCACATCTCACAGCACTCTCAGTTCCAGAGTATAGTTCAAGCATCAGATCAATTAGTTTTGGTGGCTTCCCACGAAGACCAAGAATCCTCCAGAGGGCATCCCAAATCATTGAATTGAACGCTTTGTAAAGATCAACACAGGCTAGAAGCAACCCCTGCCGAAACTCTCATCTGCTTTCGGTGAGGACCAGGACAGCATGGATACGGTCAATCATCGACTTCTTTTGTGGAAAGCCCGACTGCTCTGGTCACTGTGGCTCAAGCAGATTGTGGCAAACCCTATCAAGAATTATCCAAGCAACTGAGAGCAGTCGCCGGCACTGAGAGCAGCGTTAACCCTCGGTAGTTGTTGCAGTCCTGGCGATCACCCTCCCCTTTCTAGAGATGGACAAGGCCCCTCTTCCATACTGTTGGGATTATGTCTGTGTTCCAGGCACAGCACATCCTGGATGCCACAAATCCCAGGAGCTTTACCCCATTTCAACCGGTTCACCGCAGCCTGTTATTCGACAAATGAAGGTGAACCACAGTTGATTTGAGGGTCAGCCATCAGAATAGTAACACCACTGACATCCAACTCAACAGCTGGTGGATCAGCTTGGTACAGCCGCTCAAAATAACCGGCTCAGTGAGCTTTCACTTCAGACTCCTCTCTCAAGAGCCGACCACCCTCCGCTCTAACTGCAGTACACTGAGGGACGGGCTTGGAGGAACGCAATGCGTGAATTCCCCTCGGGTGGGTTCAAAAGCTCAAATTGCAAAAAAATGCAATTACTGGCACATTTTAAAATGAAACTTTATATATGCGATCAACATTGGGGGATGCATGAAAAATGGAATGAATTTCTGATTTTACCCCTCAGTTACAGTTAATGCCACAGGGGGTGGGGGACTTCGGGTCACAAGGGTCGAAACGGTAAAAATGATATAACTAAAATTTGATATTGGGTCATTCCTGCTGGAACTTTTTTACCATCTTTCAAATTTGCTTGAGGTCGGAAGTGTAGGGATTTGTGATGGTGTGCCATCGACTTCACTCGAGTTTTCCTTGTTTTTAGGATAAACTATGTGACCAAAAATTCAACACAAAAAGCACTTGAGCATCATATGCCTTGCATCATCTTGTTTGATCACCAAGAGAATCAACATTTGAAAAAAGGATTGTTCCATATTTTGACAAAGCGTCAGTAATCAATTTAATTTTTAAGAATGGAGTGACATTTGCAGTTACTTCTTTACGAGCATGGGTGTCTAACGGGTATGCATCCGATCACAAAAGACCCTAAATCAAACAACAATCCTTGCTCAACCACAGGAGCAACCACAGCTTCACTTGGAACAAAAACGATTATACGTTTCTTCATCCTTGACGCAGCATGGACATTTTCAATTCCTTCTCAATGGAAATACCTTTCGGAGGAGAACAGACTTAACTGTGCTTACGAGTGAGTTCCTCAAATGCAGCTTAGTGGTTTGCATGTCACATCGCCGGTGAAATGGACACACCACTTACCGGTCTTCCACAGGAATGTCAAATGGAAATCAAACCCACAAATGAAGGAAGACAAAAACAAACTGTAACCGCAATAAATCAAAATAATGGGACCGAAATACCTCAAGTGAATGAAGAAAAGGCAAAACCACAAATTTAATTGCTTTCATGAAAAGGGATAAGTCGGTAGGACTCAAAAGGCAATCACCTGATGCAACCTTCCATTATACGATTGTACTGCCTCTGTCACCCTCTCTCAAGAACAGCAAGAAAGGTAGGAAGGAGACACATAAGAAAGAACAGTAAGAAAGGTAGGGAGGGGGGGGAGAGAGAGAGAGAGAGAGAGAGAGAGAGAGAGAGAGAGAGAGAGAGAGAGAGAGAGAGAGAGAGAGAGAGAGAGAGAGAGAGAGAGAGAGAGAGATAGATAGAGATAGATAGATAGATAGATAGATAGATAGATAGATAGATAGATAGATAGATAGATAGATAGATAGATAGATAGATAGAGAGAGAGAGAGAGAGAGAGAGAGAGAGAGAGAGAGAGAGAGAGAGAGAGACACACACAGACAGACAGAGAGAGAGAGAGAGACACACACACACACACACACACACACACACACACACACACACACACACACACACACACACACACACAGAAACAGAGACAAACACAGTGGTTTTGATTAACACAATTTTATGAAAAGTTTCACAATCTCATGAAAATGTGCAGGTTGAAACGTAGCATTTAACATCAAGTGTTATCATAATTGTCAGGCGACGATGTTGATGTGTATGCCAGATAATAATAACCCCATATTCTGTCGAGGCATCCAGCAAGTGGCTTCCAAATGCGCAGTTTGGTTTCTTCCTTGGACAGGCGGAGCCAAAACTTCGTAAAGATTTCAAAACTATTAAAATTTTAATTCGAAACTCAGTTTTTTTTTATTTCCGAGACAAAGGAAAGCAAGCATCACATGACCACTTGGCAGTGACCGATCAACTCGCATCATCATGACATCATAATACCTGATGGATCAGTTGAATTGAAAATTTGATCTCAACATTGTTGTAACTTCATTTTTCTAATTAGATCCCGATTTTTCTAATCACATGAACAACCTTTGGTACATCATGGATGATGAAAGTTGGAGTCAAATTTCATCAGAATTGTGTATGTAGTTTCTGAGAAGAAACCAAATACCTATTTTAGGGGGAAACCCCCATCGACCCCCTTAGTGGCCGATTTTTTTTAATGCCATGAACATACGTTGTGATATGCACAGTGATGAACGTTGTAGTAAAGTTTCATCGATATCGCATGTGTCGTTTCAGAGATGTTGCAAGTATTTGCAGATGGATGGATAGATGGACTGACGGACGGACGACGTGCCATGCTCCCTGGAACGACTTATTAAAAAAATAAGTGATTTTGTTTTTAACGACGTCTTATGGAAATCTCATGAGAATCCCATCTGACATCATGAGGGGGGGGGGTGGGGTGGAATTACATTGCAAAGCACGAGGTACTTCCGTTGAAATTTTCACACAAATATTCCTCAAGCTGTGCTGAGGCTGTGCACTGTCAGCCTTTTGTAAGGTAATTACCATATGATGAAGTCATCATGACATCACGCAAGACTCTTCTGTATATCCAATTTTTGTGGAGCATGACTTTTATTAAATCTGCAAGCCAATGTGGTGCTTTTGTCCACCGTGTAGCGATCCAATCATGAAGCCAACTCAATAAAATCTCAAAGCACTTTTCAAAAGAAGAAAGTGCTCAGAATTTAAATATATATATATATATATATATATATATATATATATATATATATATATATATATATATATATATATATATCAAAATTAGAAGAAAAAAAAGGCAAGTGTAAAGAGATGGGATTTACAAGGTCACGAGTTCTAGTTGATAAACATGTCTCAAAACGAATTCATCATCAAAAGTCTTCATCCGAGTGCAACGAAATACCAGGAGAGTTCCTCCGTTGGAACATGCATGGTGTAATTAGGTCAGAACAGGAGGCACAAACCAATCTGTTTCTGACTTTACATGTCATCAGCAATGTTAAAATCTATACGTTGGAGAATTGGAAGCCATACAGTGAAGATGTTGTTCCATTTCTCCAAGAGTTTGTGAGGCAGACAAATTTACGAGCCTGGTTATCATATTCTGAATGAGTGGTAAGAGGCAAGTGAATCCACTAACAGTGAGTCATTAGTGATCAAAGTTTCAGCAAGAGGGACGAACCAAAACAAGGATAAGGAGGGATGGCGGATGCCATGTTTTTTTTTCTCGTTTTATTGAGTGAGTTGTTAATTTTGCTCTTTTAAAATAAAGATTAAAAAAAATTTGCAGAATGCACCAAAAGGGCATACAATGACAAGCAATCACTTAAAAGGCGATAATAATTAAAGGCAACCCACAGTCATGCCCATAAAAGCAACTGACTTCAGCTTGCTGAATGCCTTTGGTGCAAAGAGACATTACGCCATTGATTATTTTGTCTCCAAGTCTGTTTTGAATCGGGTTACACTTTATACAATTTCCAAGAATAGATGTTTAACTAATACCTATGTGGCGAGCAACCTAGGCAACATGCATTCGTATTCTCCCAACCTTCAGTGTTCGTTTGGCCTCCACTTGAGAATATTCTTCCCCTTTGAGAACCTTTTTGACATTTCATTTTCTCCAGTGTCAATCCGTCTCCGTAGAGAGTGCTTGGGATTTAACGACTAAGTGGAATATTTTTTAATAAGCACTTGTTACAATTTAGTGGGCGAACCTGAAACTCACAATTCCGGATGGACGCGCTGCTCCGGCGCATGCTCCCAAACCTGACCTGACCTAAATGTTTTTGTGATAACCTTTTTTTTCATGGAATCACTCATTTCAAAGTTTTTAAATTATATAAAAATCACCAACTCAGATCCCAAACAGCGACGAAGAGGTAGAATATTGCACAATCAATGATGTAGACCGCCATCACAGCAGAAATGTGTTGATTATTGAATTTTGAATTTGCCTCCTCTTTTAAAATTGATTTCCCTTTTCATTGCCGTGGTTAATTACATCAATTCGTTTCTTCGTTTTTTTGGCTTATTTTATGTTCCGTATTAAATTATTACTAGCGATACCCGTGCACATACACGTGATAGCAGTACAACATAGCTGGTAGCAGACGACAGACCATACACGGCGAAATGACAAAAATACGCATTGTGCAAAATGCAAGTGGTACTATGGAACGCCAAGACTTCCCAAATATTGTCAGCATGTCCGCTAAGTGCCACAGCAATTTCATAGGGATCGTGTGACGGTGAGCCGAGTTTTTAGTGTGCAAGCTTGGTATTGTAATCGGGAGATTCTCTACCATGAAGAGAATTGTTTTCGGAACTTCAAAAGGCTGATTCGATTCTCATGAAACTTTAGAAAAGTTTCGCAATCATCTCTTTCATCCACAGGAAGCAAAAATACAAACAAAAACCGAGTTACGAGGAAACTTAAAAAAAAATCATTTCGTGTACATTTACGGCTAAAACTTTGCTCTCAAGAGTACAGAATTTTATTTGAACATTTTAATTCCTTATAACATTCAGGTTGTGTTTGAAGGTTGCACAAATTTTCAGTGTTGAATTCCGCAGGTGAAGAGTCTAAAAGCTTCCCCCTGACAGTAAAGTGAAACCTTGTCCATTTCCATGTCATTTCCAACCAGTCTGAAACATATTACTCATTGAGGTGAGTTTACTGACATAATTTGAGGACAAATTGTGTTTTTGGCTTTAACAATATTTGCAGGAGAGGGGAGAAAGAGAGAGACAGAGAGAGAGAGAGACAGAGAGAGAGAGAGACAGAGAGAGAGAGAGACAGAGAGAGATAGAGATAGAGATAGAGATAGAGATAGAGATAGAGATAGAGAGAGAGACACAGAGAGAGAGAGAGAGAGAGAGAGAGAGAGAGAGAGAGAAAGAGAGAGAGAGAGAGAGACAGAGAGAGAGACAGAGAGAGAGACAGAGAGAGAGACAGAGACAGAGACAGAGACAGAGACAGAGACAGAGACAGAGACAGAGACAGAGACAGACAGAGAGAGAGACAGACAGACAGAGAGAGAGAGAGAGAGAGACAGAGAGAGAGAGAGAGAGAGACCGAGACAGAGAGAGAGACAGAGACCGAGACCGAGAGAGAGACAGAGACAGAGACAGAGACAGAGAGAGAGACAGAGACAGCGCTTCAATTACAACTCGTACATCACAATGCGACTGAAACCGTGAACAATTGACATTGCAGGTGTTAGCAGAAGTTGACAGCCACAAGGCTGAAAATATACCTGTATGCTTACTAATCCCCCAGCAGCTTTCCTGATACTTTGTCTAATAAAAAACAATAGTTATTTTTAGTAAACAAGGTATCTGATTCAAAGTCAAGCTCCTTTCAGGTCCTCATTGTTGCCAGGCATTTGGGTTCTTTTTAAAATATATATTTTACGAGTTTTAAAGGAAATGTCTAACCCTATTGAGCTCGTTTTCTTTTTCAGCAAATCGTGATTTGGAACATTTTAGAATTCCATATGTCCAACATCAACTTGGAAATTTGCTTTCATCATTGAAAACATGTTGAAAATTGGATTATACAGAAACTCTGCTTCAGAAAAAATAAATCTTATGAATATTGACATGGTAACAGTGAAAGAGGAGCTTGATGCCTCATGCAACATCATGCATGGCTTCCACTGTAATAAAACCACCGAGGAAAAGTGAGAGAATTAGGGGGGGGTGAAGGGGGACAAGTATGTTGTACAACTGTGTAGCAGGGATCCAAACAGGGATCCTTTTCATACAAATTGGGATTCAACTCCCTGGTGGACAAGATTGAGCCATACGTGATCAGATCATTTAATAGGACGAATGTTTTGATGGGCGACGGAGAAGATGCTTAGCCTCCAAGAGTTGAGAAATAAAACCTGGAGCTCACCCAAAACATCCAGGTGATGATTGCAACAGCACAGCTTGAACAAGAGTTATGTTGGAAGAAAGATAAAAAAAGACAGGGGGCGAAAAACTGGCACTCACAACAAGAGTGAGCTATCTATTCTAACACATGCACAATGAAGAAGCATTTGTTCCCAGGCCTCATCTTTGACGAGGAGTGGTTTCCATAAGCTTCAACTCATCAGAGCAAGTCATGATTATTTATAATGTATTTTTAAATATATTTATTTAAAATATATATTTATATAAAATAAAATATATTTATATTAAAAAATATATATTTATTTAAAAGTCATGATTACATATTTAAAAGAATGAAAGGTAAACACTTGTATTATGTTAAAAAACAAAAAACATTTTGGATTACTTGTGAGAAGGACAAAGAAGGATTACTTGTGCTCCACCACAATCGCTTTGTTGTCCACTAGAACTCCGGTGCTGCCGCATTACCATCTCTTCAGGTGTTTGCCATTGCTTTCCCAGTGGTAGTCAGAGCAGGAAAAACAAATTTATTCAGGGGGCAGGAGACAGTACGCATTATATTTGTGAAGGACACCGTGGCTATCTCGCCAACAAACTAATGCCAGAAAATGGGACACCTGGCTTCACGTGCATATGAGGGACGACGCACGTCGATCGATCACTCTGCCTGCCAAAAACAGGATAACAATTTATAGTTGGATAAGGATTTGAACCCAGGCTAGACAGTTCAGAGGTGAGTGTGCATACCTCTTAATCCTCGGCCATACTGCCGGCCCTCTTTTTGAGAAATGAGCCAAATTAACAGATTATTGTGCCATCTCAGACATACAGTGAATCAAAGGTTTCTGAGTATGTGGCATAATGTCTTCAATGTTACAAGAAAAGAATGCTTCCTTGATTAATATACATCCACTGAATATATGGAATTTGAAGTATACAAAGAATACAGTGTGTGCAGCCCTCGTGGGATGGCAGTGGTAAGGAAATTCCTGGATGAAGGATACAAGACAATGAAAGGGATCATCGACACATTTGGCTTTGGAGATATCACCATTTGGAAAATTATAATTGTTTTTGTTCACGTTTTGCCTCAGCCTTTCAGTACTTGAAAATTAGCTTGGAAGGTACACAGAGCATCTGTCGCTGCAAGCTAAGCAAGGCTGCCAATGATAATGATGCATTTATGTCAGCTTACTGTGCGGCATGCTTTCCGTGAAAGAATAACGTACAAACACACAAACAACACAAACACTTGAAAATATTGATAAGAAAACAAAAATAACAATAGTATCTCAGCAAAGACAATAAGAAACACCAGTTGTCCTGATAATGGCAGGATCCTCAGTTCAAACGAGAAGGATAAGAACTGTTTCTCTTTTTGTAACTGCCGCTGCCTCAACGGTGCAGAGACCCTCGATACTCTCGATCTATTATATCTCTGATGATGTAATTTATCGAAAAACTAGGTCCTTGAAAACGAGTCACTTTGTGATATTTGTTGCATCACAATTCCTACTACGGAGGAAATGGTCCAATCATATTTGTGTGGTGAGGATTGTTCTTCTCATGAGAGAGAGATTCGCTTGCATCATCACAGTGGACAGAGAGCAGCCAGTTGTTATGCCACGACCTTTACTGTTCACCCTCATTTAAGATGGAGTTCCATGGTCAGAATTTAATTTATTGGTTGGAATAGAGTGAGTCATCATCTACGGTTCATCCCTCCCAGAGATGTCATTGATGATGTCCCAACAGTGCAGATTCATGTTTGACGGTTAGAGTCCCTCCTGGATTCTGTGAAATCTAATGCTCTCAGAATGATTGGCATCTCCTGTAATGAGCTCGAAGCACAAGATCTGATGATTTCACATCGCAGGCAGGTCGGTGGCCTCTCTGTTTCCAACCATATATTCCCTGATATTGCTCTATCTGCTCTCTCTTGGTCTTCTGACCCACTATATATATACTCCAGGATGCATGCGTTAGGCTGACTACACACCTCAACTCTTTTATTCTTCACTTCTCACTCTCGAGAGCAGACCCGAGCTCCTCCTCTGGTTGGCAGTGAGTGCCCCGGTGAACAGTGGGGGAAAATGAGTGGGACTTGTAAATGTGGAGGAATTGTGTTCAGCAGGTGTGTCACCCAGATAGCTCAGATGGCAGAGCAGTGGTACAAATTGCATTGCTCAGCTGGTGGGTCACTCAGATGGCAGAGCACTGGTATAGTTTGCCAGAGGACCTGGGTTTGATTCCTGGTCTGGGCCTGTAGTTTTTTTTTTTCTACATATATTTATGATGTTCCATCCTGTTCATTTCTCACTTCTCACTTTAATAGAATCACCTTCCAGAGGCTGTTCTGTCTCACTCTTCCCTCCAGGACTTCAAAAGCAAGCAGTGCACCACCATCTCTTGCCACCTTCAATTCTGATTCATGACATTTATTACCCTCATTTACCTTTCCGAACGCAACTACTTTACTTGCTCGTTTCAGTGTTTCCTTAGTTCCTCCCTCTCCTCTTTTTCCTGTTCCTTCATCCCCTGTTTGTCCCACTGTCAGCTCTACCTTTCTCTTCGATGAGCCTCGCTCCGATCAAGAAAAATAAATAAATAGAAAAGACATATCTGTATCCTCCTCCTACGATTAATTTGCAATTGCTCACTGGCTTTGACACCAACACAAATTTTTATCATGGAATCTTGGCATCAAAAAGCCACATATATCGAAAAAAAAAAGTTTCAAATGGAACATTTCGACACCATTAGAGCATTTATATTGCATCAGACGTGGCAATAAATGTGAATTGATGCTCCCAGCTTGCCGGCTCGATGACAGAAGATTCCATTTGCATTTTTGCTGTCCCCATCTGGAAATGAGACTCAGTGAAAAGAGAATGTGTGACAACTGTCTCTGTCTTGTATCCTCTGATTCATCATCTCGTTGCTGCTGGACTCTCTCTTGCATGTTTGAATGGTTCTTGTTTTGCATCATCTGATTCATTGCGTCTATCTTGCTGGATTCTAAATCGATATTTTAGTGTGATTGTAAGTAGTGTGCAAAAGTTTGGGTTATTTTCACTTTTGTGGTGCAACTCCCCATTAAACATTGGTGGGAAGATGGAAGTGTGCAATGTGGTAGACAATAATCAAAATTTCTGTGAAGGTCAATTTAATATCCCAGTTACCTTAAAGCATCGAAACTAATAAAAGGCAATGTGTGTGTGTGTGTGTGTGTGTGTGTGTGTGTGTGTGTGTGTGTGTGTGTGTGTGTGTGTGTGTGTGTGTGTGTGTGTGTGTGTGTGTGTGTGTGTGTGTGTGTGTGTGTGTGTGTGTGTCGTTGATTGGTATTTACATATGTGGGTTTTAGAATGCGGAATGGAGATCTCCAAGGGTGGGTTCAAAGTATCCACCTTCATTTCGGTAAGGGGGTCACGATTCACAGACCAAGATGTGAAGTTTTCTGTTTTCAAAGTTTTGTACCGAGGGCTCTCTTCAGGATCGTCACTGAGGCCTGGGCAGCTTCCAACTGAAGTTCATTTATAGTGTTATTCCCAGGGATGGTTTTTAATATCTCTGTGAGGTTCTTCGTCATCATTTCCGTAGCTCCAACTATCACTGGCACAACTTTGGTGTTCTTCAACTTCCAGGATATTTTCACTCCATGCTTGAGTTCTTGGTTTTTGGTCATTTTCTTGATTTCTGCATCGTTTCGTCCAAAATCACGGGTATTAACATCTCAATTAGCAATGCCTTCTCTTCTTTTTTTTTTGCACCTCAGTGTGATATCTGATTGCAATGCTTTGTTTTCAATGTTCACACCCGATGGGATTACAAGTCGTACGTGAGCGGTGCTTCAATTATTTCAGTCCATGCTTTTGGTTCATTTTCCCACAAATTTTCTGGAACTGGGATATCAAAGTTTTTGCAGATGTGCCAGCGAATTACTTTACAAACTCTGTTGTGTCGTTGTGTGTACAGCTGTTCTGACAGGTTTATTTTTTTTGTGTTCGGTCATTAAGCGTCACGTATCATTCTCTTTGGTAACCCCACCTCCACCCTTCACCTGTATTTTTTTTTCCTCCTCTCTCTCCCACCGTTTTCTCTCACTCTGTCCCGTCCTCCTCTCCCTCCTCATAAAATGCAGCACTCTCCTCCCACACCTCTGTCGCTCTCTCGCTGTGTGTGTGTGTCTCACTCACATGCACCCTCCCTGCCACAGTGAATAGCAACGTTTGGTGAGGTGTCGCTCTCCCCACCTCCCCCATAACTCCCCTCCCTCCATCCTCTCTGCCCCCCCCTTCCCCCTCTCACCCGACACTTGCCACCTCCTCTCTCTCTGTGTCTCTCTCTCCCTCGCCCTTCCTCTCCCCCCTCTCTCTCTCTCCCTCCCCCTTCCTCTTTCTCTCCCCCCCCCCATTTATTGTCCTCATCAACAAAGCGACGGGTTGTATTTGCTCGTATAGAATAAATTGGAGAATTGAAAAAGTTTCATTTATGTTATCCATATTATTTGATCATGTGCTCGTGATATCCACTCACCACAAAAAAAATATACAGGAAACAGTTTGATGATTTTTGTGCAGGAAATCCTCACAATAATGTTTGTGTGTTTGTTTGTAGGTTTGTGTGTTTGTCATGCGACTCCTACAGTTCTGGGCCAATTACATCCAGACTTGCTACAGAGGATCAGCATGACCCCAGTTAATGTACAGGGGTGTTTTTATCTTTGCCAGTGGGTTTTTTTTTGGGGGGGGGGGTGAGGGAGTGATGCAAATTCTCTATTGGGGGGGAGGTGAGGGGGTAACGCAAATTCTCTATGTAAATGTGTATCTTGTTGCGCTACCTCCAGGTGGGGGAGGGTATTACAAGTCTCCACCATTTACAGTACAGTATTCCTGTCCGCACATTTTGTGGTACAGTTAAGTGTTTTGAATTATAAGCAGTAGGTATGTTTTTGCATCGTACACAGAACCCGGGGTTTTTTGCGTATTCAGAGCTGTTAGTTGCCAACACACCACCAAAATAAAGGTATGCGCCCGAAGAATGTGTTGCATGCTTGGAACAAGATCGCCAGAAGGGAGGGTACTCTGCTCGTTACAATAAATTATTGAAGTCATCAACACCACTTATATGAATGTAAATTACAAGAAACCACAATAAAAGTTACAAATTAGTGAATGTGTGAATTTAGTTTTCATCAGCGTGTCCCCTTGCTTTAAAGTAAGTCTGTGAGTGGGTTTGGAATTGCACCAAGGAAGCAACTTTCAACAGAACAGCGTGTAAAGATCCAAACTCTGTGAGAAGAAGGGCACGCTTTGAGGAAAATAGAAAAGCTGAAGATCTGGAATGGTGTGTAGTATACTTTGCAATGCCTGAAAGAAATGGCTTGGCACAAGGCAAGAAGAGACCAGGAGGACCCAGAAGAACCTCTCCAAGGTAAGAAAAGCACTTGAAGTTGCTCAGCTTACATGATAACAGAAAATCGAGTCAGCAGCTGACAAATGAAATGAGAGCAGACCTGAACATTAGTATCTTGTCCAGCACAGTGCACAGAGGGCTGGATGCAGCAGGTCTCCATGGCAGAGGTGCAGCAAAGAAACCACTGCTTAGATTGCATAATAAGGTGAAAATACTGAAATTTGCAAGGCAACACCAACATTGGGCGACTCAATGGTGGAATCAGGTACTCTACTCTGATAAATTGAAGTTTGAACATTTTAGATCCAAGAGATGCCAGTTCATATGCCAAAGGCCTGTTGAACTTTATGACATGCAATGTTTGCAGCCTATTGTTAAACACAGAAAATGCTCTGTGACTGTATGGGGATGTATCTTAGCTTTTGGTGTCGGAAAATTAGTTAAAATCAATTCCAGGCAAAAATTCCATTTCTTACCTCTCGTAATTCTCTGCAGACGACTGTAGTTGGACCTGTTACCAACTATAGTATATGAGAGTTCAACTTTCATATACTATGGTTTTAACTGGAACATTTTTGCCTGGGATGCGAACAGAAGAGAAGTACAAGCAGATACTGCAGCACCATGCAGTTCCGAGGGGGGGAATTGTTTAATCGGAAGACGATTCATTTTCCAACAACATAATGATCCAAAACACACTTCTAATGTTCTAAAACAGGATTTGGAGAACATGGTTACAGCTGGTGTGCTGTGAGTGTTAGAATGGCCACCCCAGAGTCTTGACACGAGTCCCATTAAGGCCATATCGTGGGGCAACTCAGCATAACAATTGTGCATTTTGTGAGGAAAGCACCAAATTTGGCACACGAGTCGCCAAACATATTATAAACAGATTTGGATATTGGGCCATCTCACATTCAGCCGCTGATGGCTGTGGCAGCCATTTTCCACTGCCATCAAAAATTTTGAGATGGCCCAATATCCAAATCTATTCCTAATATGATAGGCTACTCGTGTGTCAAATTTGGTGCTTTCCTCATAAAATGCACAATTGTTATGCTATATTTAGCTAAGTTGCCCCACTAATATGGAATTACGTGGAAACAGACAAGAACAAGTAGTACCCAACTAACCTTGCAGAACTGTGCAATATACTGCAGGAAATTTGGCACAATATTCCTGTAAGAGCAATTCAGTCATATAGAGGAAGCATGGGTAAAAGATTGATGGCATTCAAGAAGGAATTCAAGAAGGACACACAAAGTATTGACTGAAAATATAAAATGATGACACTGTTCTTGTTATTTACTGAAACATTTTGTTTCACGTCTATTTATGAAGGCTCTTAATTTGTAAGAATAAACACATATTACTGTTATCACTGATGGGGCATTGCATAACAGCAGATGCCTCCTCCTTGAGGGGAAAGATCCAAAATCACAAGTTTTAACACTACCCTAGACCGTCTACTATGTTTTTTTATATAAATGCGACAGCGAGAAATCCCTCTTACTTGGGCACTTTTCTGTGACAAACAGCTGTTACCCCTGTGACAGTGTTGAGAAGTCCTGCGTAACTTATAATCAATCAACGAACGTCAGCAACTGTAAATAACTTGGAGTAGTCATGCTAAGACCAGTAATCTGATTACAATTATATTTAAATTGCTCTGATCGAACATCAATAAACTGAAAAGTTTGTTTTTTTTTTTAAATAAAATTTTAGACAAGACAGAAAAAGTAACTTAAGAGTATCAATGTAATGAATTGTATTACTCAGTTGAATAACTCGAAGAGACTGTGCAACTGATCACCCAAAGGGCGAATTTGATAAGTAATTGCAAATGGATTGCAATCCCACGTACTACACCAACTTATTTGCCATTATTAGTAGACACTAGTACGTGCGTGGCCGTATGTGCAAAAAAAATAAAATAAAAAAACTTTCAAACCGCGTGCCAGAAACAACCTCACAGGCCGTTCCTTCGCTCTCGCGTGCCCATACGTGCGTGCCCATACATGGGTGGCCATAAGTGCGTGACAGTACGTGCAAACCAAAAAAAAACAAAAAAAACTTTCAAACAACTACACAGGCCGTTCCTTCGCTCTCGTAAACGACGACTGGATTGGGGGCATTGTGTTTATCTAGAAATGCGCATAAGAAATCGAGAAATTATTAGAATACAGTAAGTCATCACTATCCGGAAGTCCATATGTCGTAACCCGTAATGGGGAACGCAGCTGAGGTTCTCTTCCTCATCGGCCACACCTACGCAGCAACGTGTCCTGTCATTGGTTGGTAAATAAATGGCCATAACTTGGGAAGCACTTGTCCGATTAATATCAAACCTTGAAAAGGCACATCCTCAGGTCCCCAGCAATATACCTGGCAAGTTTCAATTAGATCGGACCAGTGGTTGTCGAGAAACAGCGGTCACACACACACACACACACACACACACACACACACACACACACACACACACACACACACACACACACACACACACACACACACACACACACATTGCTGGAATTATAGATGAATAGTTCATTAAAGTCGACCAACGTCCTTGTAAATCGCATTCAGGTATACTGATGTCGATTTATGTCTTTATCCTGCAAGTGATGCATGTACAAGATCCACGACGAGCCTGAGATCAATGTAAAATATCAGAAAAGCCCTCCATTGGCTGGTGGGTAACAAACATCCTTTTGGAAGGTGGTGACAGTGTCTATGCTGTTTGCTTATTTTGTTAAATACCAACTATAGATCCTCCATTTTCTTCTGAGAAAAACAGTTCACATTACATAAAACGAATGTCGACATGAAGTAAGTGGAGAAGGCCACAGAGCTATTTTTGTGTTTAAATGCCTCAAACGCATGAAATGACACCATTCCCACCTTGAGTTATATGAGGGCATACAGAGTGACCTCCACAAACATCCCAGAAGAAAAATCAGCAAAAGGATGGACGTCATAACATTGGGTTTCCCTTTCAGAATAGGTTCTGCTCGAATAAGCGGCTCGACATCTCACAACGATGCATTTCACACGAGGTCTTCACTATGACCCTCTTTTAAGAACTGCATTTTTATAGTGCACCCAAAAATAGCATTGTCATATAAAAGGAGAAAAAGAAAACATTCATCAATATTGACATTTAACTACCAACCTCATATTCAGATGTAAAATTGGACAAATGCGGAAGATACTACGTACCATTGGAGAATTACTCATGGATCTTAAGAGCTAAGGATTCAAGGTAGTTACAGACAGAAAAGGAAGCGAATGAGATAAGATGGCCAACCTCAGGCTTGACCACTTCAGAGATCTGGAATTTTATGACAATTAGTGACTCATTACCCATTGTTGAAACTTGATTGCAAGCGATTTTGGAGCTTTTCGTGGCCACAAAAATGGGCCATGAAAACAGACAACATTAAACAAAAACTACCAGGAGACTTGTTCTGGGTCCTGAGCATGAAATCCTCCACAATTTTTCACTCCCACCTCAAAATCTTGACTTCTCTGATGAACGATCTCGTGTTTTGTTTTTTTTGTCAGCATCTTCAGCCTTTTTGCATCACTTCACTTCACTTCCACCCCCTCGACTTGTCCCTTGAGCTTTACCTCCTCCCAACTTATTTATCCATTTTCACATCTTTGCTCCCGCTGACTCCACCAACCCTCTGGCCTGGTCTTATATGGACTGCTGTATCCGAAAACCCATGCTGCAGACCTCCAGGGACTCAACACCCGAAAGGATTAGACACCAAATATTATGAAACATATGGTATAAGATACAAATAAATTTTAACCAGATTTGTGTAATCATACATTCAAAAATACATTGCCATATAAGGGTTTGCAGGACATGATGTGCACTCACCTCTGAGTTGTCCTGCTGGGGTTCATATCTGGGCTCACCGATTGAATTGTCACCCTGGTTATCACATGAAAGGGGATACATGAGTGTTTGTGCACCATCCATTCGAAGACGTTTACCCAGACGACCCGTCTGCTGGCGCTGGTTATCTATGAAAGTTAAAGATCCCACGTCGTCTTTCATTAAACATTGGCGAGTTATCGCGGCCAACCTGAACAAATTACAAATTCCTGTCCTGACCGACTTGACAATGCAATGGTAAACCATCCAGCATCACCAACCCACCCAGCATCACCAACCCAACCACAGCATAGCCAAACTAACCACAGCATAACCAATCCAACCACAGCATAACTAAACTAACCACAGCATAACCAAACTAACCACAGCGTAAACAATCCAACCACAGCATAGCCAAACTAATCACAGCATAACCAATCCAACCACAGCATAACCAAACTAACCACAGCGTAACCAAACAAACCACAGCACAACCAAACTTACCCAGCATAACCAAACTCACCCAGAAAACCAAACCCACCCAGCATATAATCAAACCACCCTGCATATAATCAAACCACCCTGCATAACCACCTTGCCAAGAGACTGCTTCAACAGCCTCAATGCTTTGTCAACAGTATGGTACGATGATGAAGATGATGAAGATGATGATGATGATGGTGATGACGATGACAATTATCCATTTTTATAAAGACAATTTATTGTTATCATGTTATTACATTCTATCAGATATCCAATGCAGTTTATTTTGATTACATTATTTTGCATAAACAGGCCTATGCTATAATTAAACCATGAATATCCAAATGTGGGTTTAGGAAGGGGTTAAAAACACTCTATTTCCAGGAATCATTCACTTTCTTGAAAAACAATCTGTCCGGGCAGTACGATGCTTCATTAGGAAAAGTTTGTTTGTACTCAAGTTCAAATTCATTCAAAGCCGCCATTACATCATGCGATTATTAACGTCATGTAGTGCATTAAGCCTGCTGTCCCGTCCGCTTGAGCTTTGATTGTTACACACAGGAAAGCAATAGTGAGTGTTTAGCTCAGCATATTGCCCAAATATTAAAAAATAAAACCAATATCTATAATTTGCTATATATTTGCAGTTTATAAGGTAACTATAAGGTATTTCCTGGAAACAATTCTGATGCTCTGCCCGAAGGCTGATTCAGTGTTGCCAAAGCAACCTCACTGCAAGTACTACAATAGGTGGTTTGCCGTTGCCCTCCCAGTGGTAGTTGGAGAAGGAATCTGTAATTCGTTCAGAATGCCAGCGATAGCTCACCTCCTCTTCACGACGGATCTTTTGACGTCCACCAACCAATGCTAGCAGATGGGACGTCCAGTTTAACGTCCATCTGTTTGACGGTACATACTTCATGAATCGCCCTGCCTGTGAATCACCAGGAAGGCAGTTTATAGTTGGGTCGGGATTCGAACCCAGGCTAGACAGCTGAGATGCGAGAATGCATACCTCCATCGGCTATCCCACCAACCCAGTTTATACACAAGTATCGTAATTAATCCCATTTGCTGATCTGAAAGTACCCCCTAAAACCATGCAACAAGGTCACACAAAACTGCGTAAAACAATGAACCAGCTTCCACCCTACCTGAACTACAAACACCAGATAAAGTACAAAACAAATTCTCAGCGCATCAGAAACCTTATCTTTCATTCCAGAAAATATACGGTAAACGACCTATGGAATATCATGATTATTGTGTTTTTTTGTAATTAAAGTGCTGAATTTTTGATGGCACTTTCCTACCAGAACATTGCTCTCAGGAAGATAGGTACGGAGTGGGCGAGCGCATGTACGTGTGCAGATCAAGGCCACAGCTCATTCATAATGAATCAACACCTCTGGTGTACCATCTGTAATGGACAAAATGTGTTGGAATAAATACCTGAAAAACGGATCATTATTCTCAGATTTCTTTATTTTCACCTGGATTTACCCAAACCTCCGATATCTATGATCGTTGCCAATCCCGTCGCTCATCTTTTCCCTTTGTCTGCCAGTGGCTTCTTGCACAGCAATGTTTTTTTGTCTTGTTTTGTTTTGTTTTTTTTGGTTGAATGCCACTTTCGAGCAGATAATCCAAGGAATTTCCAGGTTTCCTTGAGCTCCATAGTGCTTTTAAGGTCAAGCGGTGGATAAAACGCTTCCTAATAATAATAAAAACAAGCATGAGTTGTCCCATTTCAATGAAACCTAGACCCCCCTTCCACACATAAGTGGTGAATCAAAAAAGAAAGAAGAGAATGTCATGACCTCCTGCTTGCTTGACCTCAAAATAAGGTCAAAGGCTAAGTAATGCATTTCACAGATCAGTGATATGCTGTTTCAAATGACTGTCACTGTCATTGCACGAGTAAATCATGTGGAAGGGAAAGAGGGGGCAATGTGTGTGCAAGCTATTGATTTGTGCCTAAATCAATCGATGGCTTTTCATGAACGATTACGATGACAACGAGCTCAGACATTGCAAAACGAATGCTTCAGGTGTGCGAATGAAGCATTGCTTCAAAATGCTGTGTATAATATACATATAAATCATCTGGAGGATTGTGTACGTGCGACCAGAATAAGATTTTGGTCAGATTAATTTCACGTTCCATAAGGGGTATTACATGAACAACAGCAAAAAAAAATCTGTTCCTTGAAAAAGATGGAGGAACAATGGCAGATTTGAGAATAAACTGCCAATCCAGAAGGAACCTTACAGTGTCAAAAGAAATAAATATATATATATATATATATATATATATATATATATATATATATATATATATATATATATATATATATATATATATGTATATATACACACACACACACACACACACACACACACACACACACACACACACACACACACACACACACACAAATAGCAAAAGCCTCGATTCCCCTCTCCCACCCCTTTCGGTGCCGCCTGTCGAAAGTTAATCTCCATCGGCCAAGCAAACATTTATGACTTAAGCAGCTGGCTAATTACATGGCTAACCCACCGAAGTGCCTATTAACCCCTATATCCACCCAGCTGGTGATAATGATGTCACTCTGAAGACCATGCTCATCTCAGACTGTATTCATGATGAATACTCCATTGACCGGTTTCAATAAGCGATTTGCATCTTGGCTAAAGAGTGCCATCAATTTGTGAGGGCAACTGGTAAATGAGAGGTGCAGTCCATGAAAGGAGATCCACCTCACAAGATGAGTTGAGTTCTGTTCTGCATGTTTTCTGGAACATGCAGATGCTGCCAGACCAAAGGTAAAGTCACACATAATTGTGATTTTTTTTCATTTTTTAATAGATGTCCATTGGCCTGAGGAAGTCAGTTTGGAAACAGGTAAAATGTCACCTGAGAGCAGATCTGCTTTTGCTTGTTTGTTCCTAGATTCGCAGGATAGATCTAGTTACATTTTTGGTTGAATGCACTTTTTTTTTTTTCTTTAATGTACCAACCGCAGCAATGTTATATCATATTCCATCATACCTTTATTAGTACCCCGGATGCATTCCTGAAAATCGATCACGAATAAGAACAGCGCAAAACTTGAAGGACACTCGGTAGAGTGCATACCTCCAGCATGTAATGCCTGATCCAGGAGAACAAATCAGGCCCATTACATTTTTGAAATATCATGCCATACAGTACTATGTCATGTTTGGCCCCATCTCTCAATGGTGAAGAATCACTTGAAAAATTAAATTAGTATCGTATCCAGATCCGGATTTGGATCTTCACCAAAATCTAAATCAGTTCGTCCTTGTCACACACCCAACCTGTCCACAAAAACCTCAAAAGAGGTTGGCAGTGAATGTCCCGGAAGCAGCGGTGGAAAGAGAGTGGCAATTCTATACGTGGGAGAATGTGTTCAAATGGAGTGTCACTCAGATAACAGAGCACTGGTAAGGTTCACCAACAGGCCTGTGTTTGATTCCCTGTCTGGTTGCGTAATTTTTCCCCACATACACATATAATGTTTGTTTCCCTGTTCAATTATAAGTAATAAATAATTTTGACTGCCAGACCACATGTCCAATCAGGTTGAAATTTAAAACATATATTCCTCATGGCCACTAGATCATAAATGTGGAATTTCAGTTTGATTTATGAAGCAGTTCAAGAAAAATAATTGTTTTTTAAGATTTTTGTTAAATCCAATATGGCTGCCAGACCATGTGACAAATTAAATATTCATGAACACCCTGGTATCCCCAAGGCTTAGTATACGTGAGTGAAGATTCCCCTCGCCAAGGACCACTTGATGTTGTGGCCCAGTTCTTCAATGTTGTGGCAAGTGGGGCAGATCATTTAATCTGGGCCACGTGGGAAATGAGGACTGCCACCGACAAATAGCCACGCGGTCCCACCTGCATTTTTTTACCCCACAACTTCCCCCGAAGGACTGTCTTCAACAGCGAAGGACCATTTTATGGCCACCTGTTGCCCAGGGCAAAGTGTGTAAATAATTGTCAAAATGTTTAAGCCCACCTGGTATGTGTTTAGGTATATAATTGCAATTTGAACTGTCTCATGTGAATGTGTTCGAGTAAAGGAACCCAATGTGGTTCCGGTTCCGTGCGTATCTTTTTGTGCTGTGGATTGAAGTAAAAATAGAGCGGTTCCGGTTCCGAGCTTAAAGCCCGGTCACACCTTGACGTTTTAGCCAGCGATGGCAACGTATTAAAATGTATGTAAAACGCTGGCTGACGTTGAACTTTTGATGTTTTTTTTTTAAGATTCGGACATATTCATAACGAGTTGGTCGTATGCATAACATATTAGTAATGGACACAGAACGTTTCATTGTGTTATAGATAACTTATACCAACGAATGCTGAACCTGTTGTCGGCCTACACAACCTATGCCCAACGATAGTCTAACTTCGGCATAGCGTGTTGCACGCATCGCCGACGATGTCGTGACGTAGCCTATTAAAAGGCTGACGCACAACGATTCGAATCATAACTGCCGTAGAAATGGAAGTGTCAACATCGCGGTCACACCTTGGCGATCTTGCCAGCGTATGCCGACCTAAGAAAAATGTGTCTAAAACGTTGGGGCACGTCAAATACGGTATGAGTAAGTTTGGTATACGTGAGTAGAACGCTAAAGTACGCTATCATACGTCGTAGTAAGTAGAGTACGTCAAGAAATTTTAAACATGTTCAAAATTTTACAACGTACTCGGCGTATGACACACGTTCCGCATGCGATGGGGATAAGTTTTACACCCGATATGAGGACGCTTACACACGTCCACAAAGGCTACTTATAAGCTACTCATAAGTCGAAACACGTCGCGGTAATGTCTTTTTTACTCGAAACTTATTTCTAACTTATGTTTGACGTGCTTTGAACCAATTCTTTACGTAGTCCCAACACACATCGACGTATGTAGACGTATTCCAATGACGTCTTCCGGTCGACAAAAAAAAATAAATGAACGTGTTTCTAGCTTACGAGCAGATAATCCAAGGAATTTCCAGGTTTCCTTGAGCTCCATAGTGCTTTTAAGGTCAAGCGGTGGATAAAACGCTTCCTAATAATAATAAAAACAAGCATGAGTTGTCCCATTTCAATGAAACCTAGACCCCCCTTCCACACATAAGTGGTGAATCAAAAAAGAAAGAAGAGAATGTCATGACCTCCTGCTTGCTTGACCTCAAAATAAGGTCAAAGGCTAAGTAATGCATTTCACAGATCAGTGATATGCTGTTTCAAATGACTGTCACTGTCATTGCACGAGTAAATCATGTGGAAGGGAAAGAGGGGGCAATGTGTGTGCAAGCTATTGATTTGTGCCTAAATCAATCGATGGCTTTTCATGAACGATTACGATGACAACGAGCTCAGACATTGCAAAACGAATGCTTCAGGTGTGCGAATGAAGCATTGCTTCAAAATGCTGTGTATAATATACATATAAATCATCTGGAGGATTGTGTACGTGCGACCAGAATAAGATTTTGGTCAGATTAATTTCACGTTCCATAAGGGGTATTACATGAACAACAGCAAAAAAAAATCTGTTCCTTGAAAAAGATGGAGGAACAATGGCAGATTTGAGAATAAACTGCCAATCCAGAAGGAACCTTACAGTGTCAATATATATATATATATATATATATATATATATATATATATATATATATATATATATATATATATATATGTATATATACACACACACACACACAAATAGCAAAAGCCTCGATTCCCCTCTCCCACCCCTTTCGGTGCCGCCTGTCGAAAGTTAATCTCCATCGGCAAAGCAAACATTTATGACTTAAGCAGCTGGCTAATTACATGGCTAACCCACCGAAGTGCCTATTAACCCCTATATCCACCCGGCTGGTGATAATGATGTCACTCTGAAGACCATGCTCATCTCAGACTGTATTCATGATGAATACTCCATTGACCGGTTTCAATAAGCGATTTGCATCTTGGCTAAAGAGTGCCATCAATTTGTGAGGGCAACTGGTAAATGAGAGGTGCAGTCCATGAAAGGAGATCCACCTCACAAGATGAGTTGAGTTCTGTTCTGCATGTTTTCTGGAACATGCAGATGCTGCCAGACCAAAGGTAAAGTCACACATAATTATGATTTTTTTTCATTTTTTAATAGATGTCCATTGGCCTGAGGAAGTCAGTTTGGAAACAGGTAAAATGTCACCTGAGAGCAGATCTGCTTTTGCTTGTTTGTTCCTAGATTAGCAGGATAGATCTAGTTACATTTTTGGTTGAATGCACCTTTTTTTTTTTTCTTTAATGTACCAACCGCAGCAATGTTATATCATATTCCATCATACCTTTATTAGTACCCCGGATGCATTCCTGAAAATCGATCACGAATAAGAACAGCGCAAAACTTGAAGGACACTCGGTAGAGTGCATACCTCCAGCATGTAATGCCTGATCCAGGAGAACAAATCAGGCCCATTACATTTTTGAAATATCATGCCATACAGTACTATGTCATGTTTGGCCCCATCTCTCAATGGTGAAGAATCATTTGAAAAATTAAATTAGTATCGTATCCAGATCCGGATTTGGATCTTCACCAAAATCTAAATCAGTTCGTCCTTGTCACACACCCAACCTGTCCACAAAAACCTCAAAAGAGGTTGGCAGTGAATGTCCCGGAAGCAGCGGTGGAAAGAGAGTGGCAATTCTATACGTGGGAGAATGTGTTCAAATGGAGTGTCACTCAGATAACAGAGCACTGGTAAGGTTCACCAACAGGCCTGTGTTTGATTCCCTGTCTGGTTGCGTAATTTTTCCCCACATACACATATAATGTTTGTTTCCCTGTTCAATTATAAGTAATAAATAATTTTGACTGCCAGACCACATGTCCAATCAGGTTGAAATTTAAAACATATATTCCTCATGGCCACTAGATCATAAATGTGGAATTTCAGTTTGATTTATGAAGCAGTTCAAGAAAAATAATTGTTTTTTAAGATTTTTGTTAAATCCAATATGGCTGCCAGACCATGTGACAAATTAAATATTCATGAACACCCTGGTATCCCCAAGGCTTAGTATACGTGAGTGAAGATTCCCCTCGCCAAGGACCACTTGATGTTGTGGCCCAGTTCTTCAATGTTGTGGCAAGTGGGGCAGATCATTTAATCTGGGCCACGTGGGAAATGAGGACTGCCACCGACAAATAGCCACGCGGTCCCACCTGCATTTTTTTACCCCACAACTTCCCCCGAAGGACTGTCTTCAACAGCGAAGGACCATTTTATGGCCACCTGTTGCCCAGGGCAAAGTGTGTAAATAATTGTCAAAATGTTTAAGCCCACCTGGTATGTGTTTAGGTATATAATTGCAATTTGAACTGTCTCATGTGAATGTGTTCGAGTAAAGGAACCCAATGTGGTTCCGGTTCCGTGCGTATCTTTTTGTGCTGTGGATTGAAGTAAAAATAGAGCGGTTCCGGTTCCGAGCTTAAAGCCCGGTCACACCTTGACGTTTTAGCCAGCGATGGCAACGTATTAAAATGTATGTAAAACGCTGGCTGACGTTGAACTTTTGATGTTTTTTTTTTAAGATTCGGACATATTCATAACGAGTTGGTCGTATGCATAACATATTAGTAATGGACACAGAACGTTTCATTGTGTTATAGATAACTTATACCAACGAATGCTGAACCTGTTGTCGGCCTACACAACCTATGCCCAACGATAGTCTAACTTCGGCATAGCGTGTTGCACGCATCGCCGACGATGTCGTGACGTAGCCTATTAAAAGGCTGACGCACAACGATTCGAATCATAACTGCCGTAGAAATGGAAGTGTCAACATCGCGGTCACACCTTGGCGATCTTGCCAGCGTATGCCGACCTAAGAAAAATGTGTCTAAAACGTTGGGGCACGTCAAATACGGTATGAGTAAGTTTGGTATACGTGAGTAGAACGCTAAAGTACGCTATCATACGTCGTAGTAAGTAGAGTACGTCAAGAAATTTTAAACATGTTCAAAATTTTACAACGTACTCGGCGTATGACACACGTTCCGCATGCGATGGGGATAAGTTTTACACCCGATATGAGGACGCTTACACACGTCCACAAAGGCTACTTATAAGCTACTCATAAGTCGAAACACGTCGCGGTAATGTCTTTTTTACTCGAAACTTATTTCTAACTTATGTTTGACGTGCTTTGAACCAATTCTTTACGTAGTCCCAACACACATCGACGTATGTAGACGTATTCCAATGACGTCTTCCGGTCGACAAAAAAAAAAAATGAACGTGTTTCTAGCTTACGAGCAGATAATCCAAGGAATTTCCAGGTTTCCTTGAGCTCCATAGTGCTTTTAAGGTCAAGCGGTGGATAAAACGCTTCCTAATAATAATAAAAACAAGCATGAGTTGTCCCATTTCAATGAATCCTAGACCCCCCTTCCACACATAAGTGGTGAATCAAAAAAGAAAGAAGAGAATGTCATGACCTCCTGCTTGCTTGACCTCAAAATAAGGTCAAAGGCTAAGTAATGCATTTCACAGATCAGTGATATGCTGTTTCAAATGACTGTCACTGTCATTGCACGAGTAAATCATGTGGAAGGGAAAGAGGGGGAAATGTGTGTGCAAGCTATTGATTTGTGCCTAAATCAATCGATGGCTTTTCATGAACGATTACGATGACAACGAGCTGACATTGCAAAACGAATGCTATCTTGGTTTTGGGAATTGGTATATAAAAATGCTGCTCATAAAAGGGGAACCCAACAGTGTTTTCGAGTCCTTTTTGAGTCGATGTCCATGTCAGCAGTATCAGTATCAGTATCAGTATCAGTATTAGTATAAGTATTAGTAGTAGTTTGTTCATGTTGGCAGTAGTAGATGAGTGTGAGGGGGAGGGTGTGGGTTATGATGGATCGTCCTTGCGTCCACGTGTCCACGGGTAGGTTCATAGGCTGCCACTCAACGATTTAAATGGCTGCATCTCCACTATTGAAAGTTGACACTTGCGCTCAACAATTGGATTTTTTTTTACACTCAACGACTTTTAAACGGTACCACTCACCTATTTTCATTGTTTACAATGAATGATTTAAATTGCTGTCACTCGCCTTTGTTTTTTGAAGCTGGCGTTTGGAAATTTGAAGCGTTTCTTCTGAACGTGTTAAAACGCTCAAACTCGACTATTTTAAATAGATGCTGCTGATGGACAATTGGAATCATAGCCAAGCTAGACATCGAAGTGTGAACATCCTCGTCATGCCGAAGAAAAGTTTGAAGAATGCTGCAAATAAGTGTCGGCCGTGGCCGTGGACGCTGACGCAAGGACAATCCATTATACCGACGTCTTTCAGCCTATGAGTAACTTAAAAGTAACGTCTGTCGATGTGTGGCAACGATCGCGTAACGTGCCAACAACACGTTAATCATAGGTTAGAAATAAGTTTCGGGTACGCTAAACATTAACTCGGCGTGTCTCAACTTATGATTGACTTACAAGTAGCATGTGTTGACGTCTGTCAACGATCGCAGACCGTGCATACAACTTGTGGCCAGCGTAGCGGAACGTGTGAGTCATACGCCGGCATACGTCGTGAAATTTCAAGCATGAAAAAATTTGAGGACAACCGAAAAGTACAACGTTTAAAGCCAACGTACAACGACGTATGGCAGTGTTTTTCAGCGTGCTCTCAATGTTATCAAAACTTACCCATAACGTATTCAACGTGTGCCAGCGTTTTAGAAAAAAAATTCAAAAATCGGCATACGTTGGCTAAAACGTCAAGGTGTGACCGGGCCTTTAGGGCGATGGCAGCTTCTCTCAGGGCTCTCTGCCGATTTTCTCAAAGTTAAGTTTCCGGTCGTTATCTGTCACGTTTTAACTGTTTATTTTCTCACCTACATGGTTACTGTGTGTTCCTAGTTCGGTTTTGTTTCTAAAATCATGCTATTTTGTGAGCTTTCGTCGATCTTGTCTTATCGGGTTCCTTGAGGCCTACTCGTCCTCCCCGTCGAGGTGTATGATCACTTTTATTTGTATTCTCTCCCGATTACCATCAATTCCTATTTTCTCCATTTTCCCAATGTACCCCATCTATCTCTCCCAACTACACCCTGTTTCTTGCCTTAAAAAAAACTAAACAACAACAAAAAAACAACAACCCTTTCCCCCTCCAGACCCATGAGTACCAATCCTCCTCCTCCTCCTTCTCCTTCTTCTTCTTCGTCTTCTTCTTCTTCTGCCTGCTTCTGCTGGCACACCATTTTCTTCTATTTGAGCTGACCCACTATTAATAAATGACCATTACCTTCATGGTTTCTTGCTACAATCTTCCATTCTCTCAGCTTACCTAATCTTCCAAAATCCATCAAAAAACAAAAACATTTTCCTTGTATCTTTCTAACTATACACATCCTGAAACCACGTCTCCCTACCCTCTTCCTGGTACTTATCATTGACCCATTAGCTTCACTCTGCATTTACCGTTCCAAATTCACAATACACCTCCACAATTTTACTTCAACCTTTCCTTTTCTGAATCTTACTCAATCCATATTTAAAAAAATATATTCGCTTTTAACTATACACCTCCCATAACCACGTGGTTCTCCCGTAACCACGTGATCTGTTTCCACCCTCTGCGTTTACCGTTCCAAATTCACCATTCACCTTACGATCTTTCCTTCAACCTCTCCCTCACCGAATCTTATGCAATCTCCACCAAATAATAATAATAATAATAATAATAATAATAATAAAAACGGTCTCTTATAATGCTTCATCTTCCTCTTTCACACGTGTGGTTCTCATTACTGTATCGTAATTCACGACTCTTTTTCTATTTCAACAGACTGCTCTCAATTAATCGTCTCCTTCATACCTTGTCTAAAAAGTACAACTGTTACGTTTCTTCTCTCCATTCTCTTAATTCACCTGTGTTGCATCCCTCAATAAATGTCTTTGGTCACATTTCTGAACTAAAAATTAAAAAAAAAGTTTGCTATGCATGATCGCTTTCAATCAATCATCCTTTTTTTCCAACTTCAATGCCAATTCATCCCACTCACCGCTCACTCTCAAAGCAACCATCACACTCTTTCCACTCCAAGCTTCCCTCTCACATTTCTCAAAAACTCCCCCCTCACCTTTCTCCCTCAACTCTCCCCACTCACCCTTCTCCCTCCCATTCACCCCCTCACTCACCCTTCTCAAAGATGCCCCCCTCTCATCCACAAAGCTGCCTCCTTCCCCTGCCCTCTCTCCTCCATCTCATCACTCTACCTCCTCAAATCCTCAACTGACTTCTTCCCCCTCTCTTATCATCCCCACTCGACCTCAACCCAGCATCACAGAGCCTTTTCTTCTTCTCATCCAGCCCCGCCGCAGAGCTCTTCTGCAATCCCCGCACTCTTTCAACAACTCTGCTTATCTCCCCCCCCCACTCCTCCCCCTCCTCCCTTGTCCTCCCCTCCCTCTCCCCTCCCACCCCTGCACCCAAAGCCTCCTTCCCTCCCTCTACATTAACAGTGTGGACCTCAAATATCCGGGGCCTTCGCTCAAACCTGACAGATCTTTCCATACAGGTTGCCACTGACAAACCAAACATAATCTGCCTTACAGAAACTTTCCTCCTTCAAGGCTTCTCTGACTCCCGAGTATCTCTCCCTGGTTACTCGCTCCTCCGGTATGACAGACCTGAGCCTCATCCTGGTGGAGAAGTTGCTCGCTTCATCAAAGACTCTATTCCTCTCTCCATGCACTGCCCTCACTCCCTCACACCCCCAGGAATATCTCGAGCGACAGCTTCCCCTCCACTCCCACTTCATGTTTGTATGTGTGTTGTACCGTCCACCAAACAGTGATGACTCCATTTACACCTCACTATCCAAAAACATGGACCAACTTCGATCCTCTCATCCGAACTCTCCCTCATATATGGTGACTTCAATTGTCATCATGCCAGTTGGCTGGGTGTGGGTACCTCTCTCACCTGCCATGGCACTTCAACAAAAGACTTCTGCGGCTCATTGGGACTGACTCAATCAGTCAACATCCTGACCCGGATCTCCACCAGCAAACTCTTTACACCTCCTGAAAAAAATCCAGTAAAATGTTCAAATCTCTTCTGGATCTGATTTCGACAAATTTCCCAGAAAATATGTTTTGTTGGTCCTCCGCTCCAATCGGTTCTTCTGACCACGTGCTTGTCAAAGTGGACATCTCTCTGGCCTTTATTAGAGAACCACCTCAGCACCGCAAGGTCTGGCATTTCACTCAGGCTGACTGACAGGGTCTCCCAGCAGTCATCAACCTTCGAGACTGGTCTCCCATCACTACTTTCTCCAACATCAACTCGTCCTGGGAAATCTTTCAAAGAAACTTGCTCTCCCTCATGCACAGATTTATCCCCTCTCGTCTTCAGTTGTCCTACCCTTTCTCCCGCCCATGGTTTACTGAAGCTTGTGGTGAGGCAATTGTGCGGAAACAACTTGCCTTTGCCTCATGGAAAGCAAACCCAACTGAGGGTAATCTCAGTTCCTTCCATAAAGCTTGGAAAAAAGTGTCTTCCCATAGGAGAGCCAGAAAACAACATCTTTTTAATCTCAAGTCTGAACTCTCAAACTTCGATCCCTCCTCCAAATCCTGGTGGCGACGAATCAAATTTGTTTCTGGTGTATGTTCTCCCTCCTTCCACCCTCCCCCCCACCCCTTTACCTCAAATGGCTGCACTGCTGATACCGCACGTGAAAAGGCTGAATTCCGATACTCGGTGTTTGCATCTAAATCTTGTGTCCGAAACCCATCGCTTTCTGTACCCACCTTACCCAGTCGCACCCAACTGTCCCTGGACTCTGTGTCCTTTTCTTCTGACAAGGTGGAGAGCTTGCTGTCAAACCTCAATTCATATTCTGCAACCGATCCAGATGGCATCAGCCCACATGTCCTAAAAACCTGCTCCTCTGGTCTTGCTCACACTCTCATTTGCTCAACATCATCTGCTTCGAAATCAGCAAACATTACCGCCCTGCATAAAAAAGTGCAAAAACAGATCCCTGCAACGACAGACCAATCAGTCTTCTCACAATCATCAGAAAAGTTATGGAATCCATCATTGCTTCAGACATTAAATCCTTAATCTTCCACAATGGCCTGATTTATGATCATCAATTTGGTTTCAGACCAGATCACTTTACCCTGGATATGCTGCTTCTGCTCTTCCAACAATAGATGGAGGTACTCAATGCCAGATATGAAATCAGAGCCATATCACAAGACAAATCACATGCTTTTGACATGGTCTGGCACCCTGCCCTGCTCACCAAACTCTCTTCCTATGGTATCGACGGCCATCTCCGCTCATGGCTTGCAGACTTCCTCTCTTGTCGCAGTCAACGTCTGGCCCTAAATGGAGTTCTCTCATCCCCACTTCCTGTCCAGGCTGGAGTTCCTCAAGGCAGCATTCTGGGTCCTGTTCTTTTTCTGGTTTTCATCAATGATCTCTCTGACTCTCTGAAAAATCCTGTTTATCTCTTTGCTGATGACTCCACCCTCTGTCGTACTATCTGTCATCCCTCTGACTAGCAAGCCGCAGCTTGTTCACTCTCTGCAGATCTTGATAAAATCACAAGCTGGTCAAACACGTGGAACACTTCTTTCAATCCTGTCAAGTCTCACATTCTCACCGAGTCTCTCTGAAAGGACCGTTTAGGAACCCCCCTCCCCCCGTCTACTTTCTCAACAATCCTCTGGAAGAAGTCCTTTCATTCAAGCTTCTGGGTCTCACTATATGACATGATCGATCCTGGTAAAGCTACATTTCCAACGTGGTCCCCAAAGCCAGTCGCCGACTAGGAATCCTCCGTCGTGCAAAGTCCTTCCTCGGCCCACCTGGGCTCCTGACCACATATAAAGCTTTTGTCCGCAGCCTGGTGGAGTGCTGCTCTCCCCTCTGGGCTGGTGCTCCTGCCTCCCACCTTTCTCAGCTTCACACTGTGGAAACCAAGGCATTTAGGATGATTGGTATCTCCCACGATGAGGCTGAGTCTTTGGGCCTCTTACTCTCTCACTGCAGGCAGGTCGGTGGTCTTTCTGTCTTCTACTGTCTCCTCTCCAGTCTCACCCCCCACCCCCTCAATCGCTGTGTCTGCGAAATTCCCCACCCCCTCCCTCCATAATTCCGCATGGCACCCAAGGTCCGCCAGCAACCCCGTTCTGGTAAAACTACCCAAATCATGAACCACTCCACACCTTCACTATTACATTCCTCCCCCCCCCACCTTTGCAATAAACTGCCACATTCTGTCCAATCCCATTTTTCCCTCCAGGCCTTCAAAACTGCTGTTCACCACCACCTCTTGTCATTCTCCATCCAAATCCTCGATCTTTTCTACCCCTGTTAATCCACCCCAAACCCATCTCCTTCAAATTCCCTGCTTTCCTTGCTGAAAGTCCCTGTAATGTCCATCTTGTATACCCCATGTTCCCCGCTCCATCCCTCTCCCTTCCACTGATCTAATGTTCTTTCAATCCTGTCAAGTCTCACATTCTCACCGAGTCTCTGTTCCCCACTGTTTTTTTCCTTGCCTCACTCGCCCCTATTTTCTCATGCCCCCCTTTGCTGAGTGTTGTGTGTTCGCTCTCATACGAGCCTCGACAATGTCAACAAAAAAAATGCATTAGTTTTCATTATTTTCAAAGGTGGGGCATGTGTGCATTATTACACTCAGAGGATAGGCGAAGTAAACTGTAGTAGAGGGAACTACACCTAGTATGTGCACAAGAGTTGGCAGACTTGGGACGAGTGTAGGAAGGGGAGGGGGTAATGTTACGGTTTTGGAAACTTCCCCAAGGGGAGAGCATGCATGGACACGTAGGTGATCCAAAGATTAGTAATTTCTTTAGTTTATGTGTTGATTGTCCTTGACCCCTTGTCTCGAGGTTTTTTTTGGGTGGCATGCGTTGAGGTTAGTTAGTGTTTTCCCAGTGTGATGTCTTCCCTACCCCACCACACTCCACCCTTCCAGTATTTCCACTCCCACGCTCCACTGCTTTCAACAATCCATCCTTTACCACACAGGTACCCCATCCCTACCCCTTCCCTACCCCTTCCGCTCCATTGAGCAATCCCTCCTTTACCCCATAGATCTGTTTCCCACCCTCCTCCACCACTACTTTCAACAATCCCTCCTTTACACAATCGGTCTGTCACCCCCTCTGCTTTGTAATCCCCAAATAATCCCCTTCACCAAACCTCATTTTGACAATCCCTGTTTAACACCATCGGTTTTACCTTCAACCCAGAAGCCGTTCGGTCGTTCCTCAGTCTGGCAGAATCCCTCTCAGTTTTCACTCCATGCACGCTTTGTTTAATTCGGCACATTTAGTCTGTCTGCAGTCATTAACCCTTCTGGACGATCGAATTACATTCACCGCAAGGGACTGTGTCCATTCTCACATGCATATCCGTGGCATGAAGTGCAATGCTTTTCCAGCACATGGTGTGGTGCGGCACATATCGCAGGCAGGATAGAGTGGAGCACTGTGCAGAGAAGGCTTGTACGAGAGGGAGGGGTGAGAGGGTGCCTGCTGTGTCTTTCACACGCCAAGGGAATGGTGGGGACTGCGTAGAAAGCTCCCTCAAAAACGGTGGCATTTTCCACAAGCTGTGGCATCCACACACCCACATTGGATGTGGACCAATGAGGAAGAAGCTCACACGAGCCAAGACAGACAAAGAAATATGAGGAGGAAGAAGACAGGAGTGTAAAAGAGAGAAAGCCAGATCGAGAGAGGGAGAAAGAGCAGAGCAGTGGATGGACAGATGTCAAAAAGCTTGTCGAGCGAGGAGCTGGGTGCATGAAGAGAGGGAGGGAGCCCATAGTGCAAAGGAGGGCAGTTTTAAAAGCCCAGAACACAGTTTGTTTCATGAGGAACTGCTGGACATGGGGGCCCAGCAGAAATGGAGCGAGCTGTTTGTCGTGCATGTCATATTTTATGGATGTATGTATGTATGTATGTATGTATGTATGTATGTATGTATGTATGTATGTATGTATGTATGTATGTATGTATGTGTATATACACATGTATAAGCCTGGTGTTGGCGCAGTGGTTCGGGCAGCGGCTTGGGATCCAAAAGGTCCCGAGTTCAAGCCCCGTTGGGCCACTGAATTAATACACCAGGAGGTTGACTCAGCCTGTCATCCTTCCGAGGTCGGTGAAATGAGTACCAGTGTACTGGGCCGGTGTATACCCCGGTTAAAATAGGTGTACCATATCCCTGTGTCGTAAGAGGCGACTAGGGTTGCATCAGGAAGGGCATCCGGCGTAAAACATGTGCCAAATCACTATGCGGGTCATACGGATGATCCGCTGTGGCGACCCCAAACGGGAGCAGCCGAAAGAAGAAGATATATATATATATATATATATATATATATATATATATATATATATATATATATATATATGTGCAATTATCAGCAGTATGTTTTTATTTCATAATATATATATATATATATATATATATATATATATATATATATATATATATATATATATATATGTGCAATTATCAGCAGTATGTTTTTATTTCATAATATATATATATATATATATATATATATATATATATATATATATATATATATTTACATATTGTGTATGTATAAAAGGGCAGAGAGCTCCTTTTGAGCCAACAGCCATCCAAATCTGGTGCCAAACTGTGTCTGTGGACGTCCTCCAGCAGTTGGGTGACTGTTTGTTAGGAGGTTGGTGGCAGGACTTGCACGCTGGCCACCGTAAAACGTACCAAAAACATTTTTTTTTAATCTGAAAACCCACTCTGTGGGAGTACATCCTTTGCAGCTTCCCTTCGCAGGCCAGTTCACCGGATGACAGGGTTGGGCCAAAGCTTTCAGGACCTCCAATCTTTGATATGAGGGAAACCATGGAATCACCTTCCCGGGTCAGATTGCGGTCGTGTGGGTCAGGGTGGTGCTGAGGTGTCGTCCACCAGAAGGCATCTCCTTGGGTAAACCTGAGGTGGTCCCTTCGGGTGGGTGCCTGGAATGTCCAATCCCAAAGAGACGATGATCACCTGTCTCTGTTATCATCTGAGCTTAAGTGTTTGGACATCGGTATTGCAGCACTCTCTGAGGTTTGGAGACCGGATTGCGGCGAGATCATGGCGGGGGGGTTACACCTACTATTGGACTGGTCGCTCTGATGTTTACCATGCCCCAGGAGTGGCTGTGTCCAATAATCTGACTCCAATGATAACTGAGGTAACACTGGTCAATGAGCGTATTATAAGACTAAGGATTCGTCACTTCTTCAGTGTCATTTCCCTGGTCTCTGGCTATGCTCCGACTGAGGCGAGTGACCTCACCGTGAAGGACACATTCTCCGCCACACTCGAGTCTGTGGTTGATCAGTGCCCCAGGCGAGATACTCTTTGAGTCTTGGAGGATTTCAATGCATCGACTGGAACTGATAGGGATGGTTATGAGACGTGTGTTGGTCCCCATGGGTCTGGAACTGTGAACCAGAATAGCACTAAGTTCCTTGACTTTGCAAGAATTCATGGACTTTGGGTGGCTGGTTCATGGTTTCAGTGCCTACAGGCTCATCGCTCGACTTGGTATTCCAACGCTGGTGGTGTGGCAAAGAAGATTGACCATGTGCTCATTGATGGATGCTGGAGGATGATCAGAACTGCAGGGTCTACTGGAATGCTCAGTTCCTCAACAATGACCACAGGCTTGTTGTCACAACTCTGAAATTGCAGCTTAAATCCAGGAAAATGGTACCATCCCTGCCTTGGCTGGATATTGGCAAGCTCAAGGATGAGAGGGTGGCTAAGGAGTTTGTAAACAGGGTGAGTGGAGATTTGTGGAGTCTGGGTGCTTTGGGGGATCCTGAAGAGTTGTGAAGTGCCTTTCAGACCACCATCCTAGATGTTGCCTGTGGATGTCTTGGAACTCACAAAGAAGAAGGGCAAAGAAGAATTTTTTCTCTCAAGGGGCACTGGATACCATTGACCAGAGTGGGCAGGGCCAGGCTGAATCGCAGAGCTGAGCTGTTCAGGGAGCTGAACTGCATGTGCGTTCAGGGTGGACAAGGAGGCCTATGTGTGAGGAATCTGTGAAGGGGTAGAGTATCACCTGTGGTCAAGTAATTCTCGTCCTGCTTACAGGGGAATTCATGCATTGTGTTCCTGCAAGTCCATCCCTTGATGTACTACAGTTAGAGCAGAGAGTGGTAGGCTCTTGGCAGAAGATTCCAAACTGACGGGCCGCTGGGGTGGTTACTTTGAGCAGCTGTACCATGCTGATCCACCAGCTGTCAAATTGGATGTGAGGGATGTTACTATCCTTATTGCTGACCACCAATCAACTGTGGCCCACCTTCATTTGTAGAAACACGGGCTGCGGTGAAACGATTGAAATGGGGTTAAGCTCCTGGGATCTGTGACATCCATGCTGAACTTCTCAAGGCTGGTGGAAATGCTGCACTTGTGTCACTGCATGCAGTTCTGTGCTCTGCCTGGAACACAGGCATCATCCCAACTGATTGGAAGAGGGGCCTTGTTGTGCCTCTCTGGAAGGGAAGGTTGATCGCCAAGACTGCAACAACTACCGAGGGGTGATGCTGGTCTCAGTGCCAGTCAAGGTCTTTGATGGGATAATTCTTGATAGGATTCGCCACCATCTGATCGAGCACCAGCGTCCAGAGCAGTCAGGCTTTACACCAAAGAGATCAATGATTGACCGTATCCTTGCTCTTCTGGTCCTCACCGAACACAGACGAGAGTTTCACCAGGAGCTGCTTGCAGCCTATGTTGATCTCTGTAAAACCTTTGATTCAGTGAATCGGGATGCCCTCTGGAGGATTCTTGGTCTTCGTGGGGTGCCACCAAAACTGATCAATCTGATGTCTGAACGACTTTCTGGTACTGAGAGTGCTGTGAGATGTGGTGGTACCATCTCTGACTTATTTCCACTTGTTACTGGAGTTTGTCAGGGGTGTGTACATCTCGGAGAGATTCACTTGCCTTGGAAGTGATATTTATGTCTCTCTTGGCTGTGAGTCAGAGGTCAATAGACGTCTGGGTCGGGCCTGGGGAGTCATGGTTTCACTGGATCATGGGGTGTGGCGCTGCCGGTACCTGTGCGGAAGGACGAAAGTCTGAGTCTTCAGGTCCTTGGTGCATCTGGTCTTGCTTTCTGGATGTGAGACTTCATCTCTGACCAGGGATCTGAGTTGGAGACCTAATTCCTTTGGTCCCAGGTTTCTTCGGAGAATCCTTGGCTATCACTGGTCAGACTTTGTGTCCAACGAGCAGTTTCTGAGAGAAACTCAAATGATATTTGTTACCTGCATAGTCCGTGAACGTCAGCTGCAGCTGTATTGACATGTGGCTCGTTTTCCTGATGCTGATCCTGCTCACCAGATTCTCTCATCGAGGGAGCCTTGTGCGTGGAGGAGGCCAGTGGGCCGACCACATGCCTCGTAGTTGCAGCAGGTTGACCATCATCTCAAGGAGATGGGGATGGGCCAGGAATCTGCCTGAGGTATGGTCAGATGGAGGCACCTGGAGTACCAGCGTAGAGTGGACCAGGCGACGCGCTGCTCTGGCGCATGCTCATTACCTGACCTGACCTGACATTATGTAAGCATGCAAACCGTGTTTCCCCACTGTCTCGGGCTGCTCACCTGCATTTGATTTTTCATTTATTTTTATTTATTTTTTTCATTACCTCCGAAGGTGAAGGAGGTTATGTTTTCACCCATCTCTGTCTGTCTGTTTGCCTGTTTGTCTGGTTGTCTTTGTGCAGGATATCTCAAAAAGTTGTGGACCGATTCGGATGAAATTTTGTTGATGAAATAGTTTGACGCCAAAGACGAAATAAAATAGTTAGATTTTGATGATATCCGGATCCGGATCCGACCACTGGAATTTTTAAAATGTTTCTTCACCATTGAGAGATGGGGCCAAAAAACGATATATCGCACGATATACAGTATTAACTCTCATACGAGCCTCGACAAGGAATACAAAAAATCTCAAAAAGTTGTGGATGGATTCGGATGAAACTTGGTGGACAGCCAAAAACTTGGTGGGCCAAAAACGACATCGTGCTGTATAGCATGATATTTCAAAAATGTATTGGGCCCGATATGTTCTTGCGGATCAGGCATGGCATTACGTGGCGGAGATATGCGCTCTACCGAGTGCCCTTCTGGTTGATTTATATTTTATTTACACATGCTTTCCGATGGTTCTGTGATATTTCCTGGTGTATCAGCTTCAATGTCCATTGGCACACAAAATTTCAGCTTTCTACATCACCCGGACGGCACCGATCTTTAATATCAGTCAGTCGTTCAAAAGAGATTTATATATATTATATATTATATATTATATATATATATATATATATATATATATATATATATATATATATATATATATATATATATATATATTCAAGCAAATAAGCACACTGATTGACACTACACCGATGTCATGTGTCTAAATTATACCAACACATCACCTCCAAACTCGGAGGCATGCTGCTGATCCTTTATCTGTGACCATATTAGACTCATTAATAAAACTGAACCGAACCGCCTAACATTGCGAGGCAGCAGGGCACAAATCGAGTCTATTTCATCATTTATCCCCATGATGTTAGCATCGTGTCATCGAGTCAGTGTGCTTATTTAGTCGAATTTAATATTACTGGCTGCAATCCTCTTGACCTGTGATCAGCAGGGCAGGGACAATGTGCTCGTGTGGTCGGCGACTCTTGTTCCTCGCAGGTTGTGCAGCAAGTGCTGTGATTGGACTCAATGTATGCCCTGCTGCCTCATCAAATTCGGGGGTTCGATTCAGTTTTATTAATGGGCCTGATATGGTCACGAACAAATGATCAGCAGTATGTTGTTCTGATGAGCCCGCGACAAGGGTGATCGACATCACTGCTTTCGTCTAAGTCTTCAAAGGCTTGAGGACCATCCAGATGCCTCCTAGTTTGGAGGTGATGTGTTGGTATAATTTCTGCACATGATGTCAGCATCGTGTCATATATGCTTCTTTGGATTAATTTAATATTCGTGGCTGCAAACCTCTTGACTGGTGATCAGCAGGGCAGAGACAATGTGCTCACGTGGCAGGTGACACTTGTTGCTGGCAGGTCATGAAGCAAGTGCTGTGATGGGACTCAATTTGTACACTACTTCCTCGTACACAAACACTTATTTCTGTACTCGTATATATGTATATTATATATGTATATAATATATGTATATATTATATGTATATATATATATATATATATATATATATATATATATATGTACAGTCATGCGCCACTTAATGACGGGAATACGTTCTGAGAAATGCGTCGTTAAGCGATGTCGTCATTGTGCGAACATCATAGAGTGTACTTACAGGAACCTCGCTGGTCTAGCCTACTACACACCTTGGCTAGATGGTATAGCCTACTACATACCGAGGCTCGATGGTATAGCCTACTACACACCTAGGCTATATGGTATAGCCTATTGCCCCAAGGCTACAAACCTGTACAGCATGTTACTGTACTGAATACTGTAGGCAACTGTAACACAATGGAAAGTATTTGTGTTTCTAAACATGGAAAAGGTACAGTAAAAATACGATATAAAAGATTTTTTAATAGTACACCTGTATAGGGCACTTATCATGAATGGAGCTTGCAGGACTGGAAGTTGCTCTGGTGAGTCAGTCAGTGAGTGGTGAGTGAATAAGCACAAACACACACATAAGCCTAGGCCTATACAGGGTCAGGATCATCAATGTCACTGTCTTCCACCCCCACATCTTATCACACTGTCCCACATCCAAGATAGACGGATGAGGCGTTCGTTTTACCTTTGTGCTGTTCATGACGGCCATGTGTGTTATTCACGGCTACTTACAATCTCCTCTCGCATCGATTCAAGAAAGGTGAAGAAATAGCGTTTGGATTTCATAAATACATAATCATTGCATCGATGTTAGAATTCACAAATGAAGAACCTTGCACCTGTCAGTTGTGTATGTCACATATCGTGTTGATATGGAAACAAATTGTTTGGTTCCACTTTGAGAGTCGACATTCCACCCCCTCCCCCCCCAACTGCATAATTTGTGGACTCCAACTCATCCAGGAGAGCGCCGGTGGGGCGCGGGGTAGAAGGCGCAATGTTTGGCATGGATTAAAGTTGAAGAAACGACTGGAATCTTTCGATCAGTGAATATTACAGTGTGATATATTCTTGGAACAGCGCGAATGTTTCAACAATATAAAATGCTTTCTTTGTAAGAAAGCTTAAAAACTTAAAAAAGCTTAGAAAATATCTTTTAATTTCCTCTGTAACAACGATTTATTCGTGGAATTCTTTAATTCAAAGGTAATTTATTTGCTAGAAGGTAAACGTGAAAAAAGACAGGTCAAATAGTGTGAAAATCAGGGTGTTTTGGGATGGTAGGTCAACATTGGATCAGTGTGAAGGATGACTTTCTTGAATCCCGATTTAGCACGCCCCGTTTTTTTTGCGATGACATTTTATGGACCTCAATGATCGCGTTATAACGGGGCCACACTGTAGTTGTTTATCATTATCAAGTATTGTGTACTGCACATTATTGTATGTGCTATACTGTACTTTTATATGGCAGGCAGCGCTACGACGGCGACGACATCACCAGGTGATAGGAATTTTTCAGCTCCATTATAATCTTATGGGACCACCGTCATATATGCAGTCAGTCGTTGACCGAAACGTCATAATGTGGTGCATGACTGTATATGGATATATACATACAAAAATGATGGGTTGGAGTTATTTTCTTTGAAATATTCAAGGAGGATTTTCAATGTTTCGTCGCAAGAAGCGTTATTTTAAAACACTACATGTACAAGTTTGACCATATTTTCTTTATCTTCTTGGATGTTTCTCATTTCGATGAGTACAGCCTAATGAGCGTGCCAAAGTCTGAAACCTCGGCCTAGCGTCGGGTGTGCTTATATCTTCTTTATTTATTCAACATCCTACAGACGTAAATGAACAATCGTTTTCCTCTGTGCGTGTTACACATCACGTGCAGTGAATTTCACCTCCATGTGCCTTGTATTTATTGTAGGTTTTTTTTTTTAAACACTTCTGTGCACCACCATTGAGGCTCGGTTTGAAAGTCACCATCTACAATTCCAATAAAAGAGATGTAATTACTATTTTATGAAAAATGTTTTTCGAGACTTTTATCCTCCAAAATAGAATGTAGTGAACACACAGTCATGTTAAAACATTGACATTTAAACCCCTTCTTAAATTATCCTTATGAAGGGGGACACACAAATACATACTGTGTTTTATATAGGTAGAAGGTATACTTATGTATCTACACATACACTGTATATACCAAAGCAGAGTCGCAACATTCCTCTGAAATTATCACGAGATTTCTGAAGCAGGAATTTAATTTCAAACAAGGTTAATGCGAACCATATGGATCGCAAAGATCGGATGGTTTCAAAGCAACCTTTTCGAGCAGCAGAAACAAAAGAGAAAAATTATTGCAATTCAATAAATGAATCGTTATTCGTGACTATTATATAAGAGGTGTCCACGTTCGTTCTCCAACCCAGCTGTTAAAGGAGCAGTGAGGTCCCATATCTTACGTTATTTCCACACCTGACATTTGTGCACCTTTGTTCATTCATTCCTATTACATCTATCATCAACTTGGCTGAGGACAACTCAGTTGGTAGTGTTTCACCTTGGAGTTATCCCTTAATCCACAGAATAGGTGGACTCTACCTATAGATCATTGTTACCCTCGCTGAAGGATTCAGAGAGGGTATTGCATTTGGATCTGTTTGTCTGTCTGTTTGTTTGTTTGGCCGCACAGAACTTTCGTGTTTTTCGCCGCAACCGCTTGTCAGATTGAGATGAAATTTTCACCAGTGGTGCGACTACTCATGTAGAATGTTTTAATGATAATTATAATGTCACAAGTCACGTGGTGTGGCAGCTACATTGGAAAAACAGGAAAAACAATTGGACCTCTCGATCTCTGAAACCACACCATGGAAATAATTGAAACATGCTACACGGCAAGTACTCCTCATGGGGAATGAGTGTGATTTTTTTTTTTATGACATCATAGGTACCCTCGTTATGACGTCATAATTGCACATGTAGAATGCCGTATCCAAGCAGTATGAAAATTTTTGAGGGTCATCTTGGGATAAAATGGTCCACAGAAAAAAAAAACATGACATCACTCACGTGATTTGGCAGCCATGTTGTTTTAAAAAAATCTTCAACAATCTTCTTCTCTGAAGTGGCTGAACAGATCGATACGAAACTTTACACATATGACCGCCTTTCCATGAGGAACAAAAGGTTCACACATATAATGTCATTGGTCACGTGGGTTGACAGCCATGTTGGATTTACCATAAAACCTATTAAAAAATAAATGCACCACTCAAATGAGGTCCTGGCAAGGGTTTGCAATCTCTGATTGCCCTTTTTCTTTTTTGTTGTTTTGCAAGGTGCAAGCACATTTGGATAACCTGATTAAGGTGGACAACCACATTCTTGCATTTGGACACTCTGTGTTCCATAACCGTTGCAAGTCCAAAGGAATGGCAAAGATCATAGATCAGATCAATCATGGTCACCAAGCAAATCCTCCATTCTTTATCGATTTGTGATTTATGAGATAGACATCGGAAAGAAAATAAAAATGTCGTTCTGAATACGGTTGTGGATTCAAATTGTCCTTGTCAATCTGGTCAAGAAGTCATCCATTTGTGGGACTTATGAAAGCTCCAAAAAAAGACACATTGTGAAAAGTCTTATGCGATGAACGCAAGGATCTTTGATGTAGGATGAGGCCATTTGGGCCATCATGCCTGTGCCACACCAACACCACAATAATTTAATGTTTGGGTTTACACACTTAATTTGCAAGGATGTATCACTTCATCGATATTGAATGTTTATGTTCAGAACAGTATCATGGAAATTTGACAACTTTCTCGACTAACTTGAAGATGCTTGGTTCACCACACCAGGGCAGCGGATAAAGCTATCATTTTTACATGAAATTGCAACTCCCATGTCTGCACAACTTGCAGTATCCTGCAACATAAATGACAAACACTTCCTCTAAACTGCCTATACAAGAACAGTTGCAGCAAGTATGGGTTCGAATTTCTCGTTTACTTGCACTCTTGGTAAATCTCTTGTGTCCTGTTCTGTCTCTCTTTGTACAAGGCCATGTCGCTGCAATGGTACATTTGTTTTTCTCATGATGTGTGGAAACAACACAAAGGCGAGCAACAGATAACAGACGAATAACAAAATTAATTGCATATTCGAATTAACTTCCCTGCCAACAATTAACCGCTTTTTGATTAAGTATTCTTTTGTCACATCTTCAACTAGTGATAGAAAACAAAAGGAGCTGTTCATGCCTGGTTGTTGAAGGAAGCTTTTACAATCGTACATGACCACAAGTGTGCATTGCACATGGTGATTCATTATATTCGCCCAGCTTTCTGCTAACAGTGAAGAATATTCTGAGAGAGGTGTCTAACAAGCCACCATTTGGTCAAAAATACTAGTACCTCTTCTGGCATTCCTCTCGTTTCAACTCAGTCATTTTGGGTCGAATACATGTCACTCAATTTATATAAGCAGCCTTTCTTTTCCATGGCCACATCCCTTTCCCCATCCCCTGGAATATTCTCCAATTGTTCTATCTTTTCCTTCTTTATGCTCATTATGCTGGCTCACATGGGTCTGATATCAAAACTAGAACGACAGCATGTCCCTTGCGCTCATTTCGTTGCATGGAAACGTGACGTCACAAAGCGTGGAATTCTGTATTGGGCAGAGGGTATTTAGTGCGACGGGTGGGGAGAGCTGGTGCTGGTATAGCTGCAATGGGAATTGGAAGTGTGGAGGTGGTGAAACGGAAAATTTAAATGATTGAAAATCAGAAAACACAGAAAGGAAAAAAACAGATTGGAGCAAGAGGTGGTGTGTGTGTGTGTGTGTGTGTGTGTGTGTGTGTGTGTGTGTGTGTGTGTGTGTGTGTGTGTGTGTGTGTGTGTGTGTGTGTGTGTGTGTGTGTGTGTGTGTGTGTGTGTGTGTGTGTGTGTGTGTGTGTGTGTGTGTGTGTGTGTGGACAGCAGGTTGTGTGCATCACAAACACAGCAGACGGGGTTCGGGAATATCATGATGGAAAGGCGAAAAGTCAGGAAAGAAGACCAGGCAAGTGGTTATATGAGCAGAGGTCGAGACTTGAGAAAATGTAAATCTGGAATTTTGAGTGGTGGATCAGCTGGAGCAAGTAAACGGGATTTAGGGGAGGGTCAGGGGGGAGGGGGGGAGAGGGGACAGAAGGTGAGACACAAATTTGGTCAATGTGAGAAGCAACATGAGCGAATGGAGTTGGCAGTGGGACGAAGCAAAGTAAACAAAATTTCTGACAATTTGAGACAGAAATCAGTGTTTCATCCAAATATGTAAAATATTTTAATGATGGCCATGAAAAGATTTCGGAATGGCTAAAAAAAAACCCCAAAAACATGAACTTTGCATGAATTTCTTGGTTCACATATCAAGGATAGATTTTTCAGGTCCTACATTTTGCCTTTATTTCTTACAAACCTATAAATCCCTTTATTTTGCCCTCAATTCCCATTGTGTCAACATATTGTGTTTGATGGAAGTTTTTCAGGATCGCAGGAGTCATTTGAAAAATAACCGGATATCAAATCCACCATTCGGAAATTAACAGATAATATATCTCCCTTTTGTCCACATATCCACATAATTCAAAGGATAATCTATCATATTTCATCCCATATTTCACGCAGGCTACCTGCATCCTCACATCCTCAAGCCTCCGACCCGACCCAACCCCCCTCTCCGCTCACAATGCAAGTTCATTTCTGTGCACGTATCGAATTGTAATTTAATCGTTGTGGCAGGAAAGCTCAGATATGTAGCTCACCTGTAATTTAGATGGCCATGAGCCATGGTTCAAACACCCACACTTCAACTCTGGCACGACAGCAATGTAACAAATACGAGCAGTGACAGATATACACTTGGTCAAATGAAAACCCACAGATCTATACCACGCTCTGTATCACTCTGTTCAGAAAGCTAAACGTGAATGTTGCACGGTTAATCTCGCATGGAAGATAAAACATGAATTAATATGTCCAACAGGATAGTGCAGAGGTAGTTTGCGTACCTTTGATCTGTCTTTTCTAGGTTTGACTCTCAACCCAACTCTACACTGTTAAATTGGTGCTTTGCAGTGACAGTGCTGTATCACCAAGTGCTCAGCCTGGAGGTGAACGTGAAGCTGTGTGTACTGCGAGCACATATTGGTGGGTGTTAAAGATCCCTCAATGTCCATCGTCAAAAGGAGGCAAGGTATTGCTGGCACCCTGGTCAAATTACAAATTCCTGCCTCGGCAACTTTAGTCGAACACCACACCTAACCTGAACATTTGTGAAAGACTGGGTCTAAACACACTCTTTGGCTGCCCCCACAAGCAGGTGGGATGTGATGAATTGGGGCCTTCAAGTCAGTAATATTCAAAACAAGAAAAGTCTCAGATATTGTGACTTAGAAGGGAGGGGGGATCCTTCACAAGATTGTGGGCTGAATAACATGGACCGTGTGACCGCATAGGTGAGATTTACTCTTATATCAGGGATATTTGTCAGAGTAAGTGTCTTGTTAAACGTGCACTGAGGAGGCAGTGAGTGTCCAGAAAAAAAGCAGATAGGGTAAGTTTGGCATGTAAAACCTCCTGTAAACCAGGCGAGGCCAGGTGAGGTCTTGTCGCACTGGGCATTTAATACCAAACTCAGAATGGAAAACGCATTGCGCTTTTAGAGGAACGACCATTACAAACTGTTTGGCTGGCAGACCACGCAAGCCATTGTGGCATGAACGGCTGCGGGGCCCTGGAGGAAGGCAGAACACTTTTGTTCAGGGCCGTCCCACAGTGTGGGATGGCCCTAAAGATAGCCCCATCCACAAGCAGCAGGTGGCCAACACCAGGGACTCGCTGTGCATGGGGGCAGGCCTAAAGTTCATGAGTCTCGTGGACACGCTCTGCACAGCAGTTAATTAGCCAGTTGGCAAGGCTGAGTACTGTGAAAATACAGCTGTGTCGCCATCAACAAATGGCTACTGCAGGGGTGTGTTCTATTACCCAGCAGCTTGTTGAGCAAGCACCCCATCGAAGCGGTTTAAAAGGAACGGCTGGCTTGGCAAGCAATAGCAAGATTATTTATTACTTCTGCTGCTCTTGCTTATTACTTAAATTATCAGAGTAGACATGGTTACTTTTTTGGTTGGATGCGCCTTTCTTATTTTTAAAAATATATCATCCCAACCACCCCAATCTTATATATTACCGGACTAGGTCTCCCGAACGAGATGCATGAGACCATTGCTAAACTGGAGGTTTATGGAAGTGGCGAGAAGATAATTTATGTTCTCGTGTTCAAATATATAATTATTCAATTGAAATAAAATAAAAGTTTTAAAGGCTGAAAAATAAAATAAAAAATTGGAAGTTTTCCGCAGTTGATGCACCGTCTTTTACACCACCTTATTTAACACGTTAAATTAGTTCTTCGTGACCGTTTGTGTCCTTTACGATGTCCATAAAAACAGTACGTTTCCCGTTTGGAATGATTTTCAATTACGCTAGACAGGCAGAGAGTCTCAAACAATTACCTTCCGATCGGGGCATGTGCACAGAAGACTGACAAGAAGCCGTACAATTTGCCAAATTCAGAGCCAGAATTCATGTTCCGATTCGTGTTCAAAATATACGAGCGGAACAAAATTCCTGTGCATGATTTACACCTACGTGAAATGAGAAATGAAAACGAACAAATCACGTTGTTTGGTCATATCAATATTGAGTGTTTGATGAACATGAAATCGACATGAGAATGCCAACACATGTGTGCAAGACATGTCTCCAGATGCTCGAAGAGGGGTGCAGTCAAACGTCAATTAACAGCTCAGTATCTGGTGTGACCACCAATTGCGTTGACACATGCTTGGCAAAGGCAGCTCATTGAGGACACAAGACGGTTGAAGAAGGCTCAGGGGATGTCATTCCTGATCTGGACCAAAGCCTGCCACAGTTGGACCAATGTCACTGGCTGGTTTTGAAGACGGCGCAATCGTCGTTCCATTTCATCCCACACATGTTTTATGGGAGAAAGATCAGGAGAAACAGCCGTCCGGGGAAGTGTGGGAATGTTCTGTTGTGCGATTAAGTCGGTGACCACTCCTGCGACATGCGGCCGTGTGTTATCCTATTGAAGTGTAATGTGATGTCCATGAACCTGCAGGAATGGGAGGATGTGAGGACTGAGAATTTCATCACGGCACCAAATACCTGTCTAATTGCCATTAATGACCTCCAGCTGGATTCCGTGATGTGCGGTGATGCCTACCCATACAATCACGTTTCCACCGCCGAATGACGAACGTGCGTCAGCGTAATGTTCCCCTTCGCATCGATAAACATGACAATGGCCATCACTACTGTCAAGATGGAACCTGGACCCATCTGTAAAGAGGATAGCAGCCCAATTTTGTCTCCTGAACCTCAGAGGTTCTCTACACCAAGCTAGGCACGCATGTCGAAGACATGGCAACAAACTTGGACGTACTGCTGGTCGTCGTGGTCAGATGTTGTGCTGACGTAACTGATTCCTGACAGGTCTGGCACTGTTTGGTTGGAAGCCAGGGATGTTGCGTGTTGTCAAACTTGCTGTCTGGAACCCATTCAAAGGGTGCACCAACCAGAGATGGTTATCCTACCGAAGTGACATCACACGTGGTCGCCCAGAATGTGGACTGTCTCTGATGTTGCCAGTTTGTTGATAACATCTCCAAAGTGACTGCGGGGTGTTCCGGTGAACACCAAAACGCCTCGTCACAACGTTTTGTGGCATTCCTGTCTCAAGCATGCCAATAGCACATATACGTTCATTTTCAGAAAGGCGTTCCATCATGTTTACATGTTTACGACGTTTCGATGTCAATAAAAATGCTTTTTTTCACAGCTGGGGTGGTTCACCGAATCGTGCTGCATTGCAATTTGCTCAGTACCATGTGTAGCACTGTCACATGACTCAGTATGTTCATGCATGCCAATTTGCCCAAATTGCGGTATTCACGGGTAAACTGGAGAACATGTCAAAGAACATGTTTACTGGCCATTACATTGCAAGGGTACATGTCAGTATCATTTTGTGTAATTTTTTTAATGGTGCACAATAATTTTTTTCTATGAGTCTATACCATTCAAATGAAATTACGTTATTCCCCAATCACAGACTGACATCTGTAAACAGTCAGACAGACAGACAGACAGACAGACAGACAAAGTGAACCAATTGCTGAACACCGTTTTTTGCTTCATGCTCGCAGAGTAATTTTGGCAGGAAAAGACACAGACATGGGGATGGAGTGTCAAGGAGCTACCGAGATGTCTAATGCTCGTCGTTGATAATTGTGGTTACAAACATTTATGCAAATACATTATGAGATAACTTATGAATAATTAACCTCAAAGACATTTATATATATATATATATATATATATATATATATATATATATATATATATATATATATATATATATATATATTCACATGTAAAGGATATAAGGAAGAGTTAAAAAATCTTGGAGAGGGTTTCATTCAGCTGTGGATGATGATGATGATGATGATGATGATGATGATGATGATGATGATGATGATGATGATGATGATGATGATGATGATGATAAAAAAAACTTTGGTTCCAGCTCTTCTAAAAAAAAACAGAAGTGGTTCCAGTTCCTTATTCCTTCACGATAAGACACATTCTTCTTTGCTTTGAGAACCCATCTTCCAAATCTGAGGATACCTGTTCTGGAATTGTCTTGTTTAAATTTTTGTTAATTGTTGGCAATAATTAGTGATTGGAATGCACTTGTGTGTCTGGTTGAGTCGTATCGCATGTATTCTTGTACTCAGTTCATGTCTCCTTGTCCAGGCCACATGCTTTTGTCCACCTCATTCAGATGTGCTGCAGTGTTTCCTCCCATTCCCCTTTCCCTGTCTGGTCATGCCCCTGCTTGTTGCTACCCCTCAACATCCTTTGACCACCCCACTATCGGTGCATTTCTTTTTTCCACGAACTGTCTCACTATTCCATGAGCCTCATTTTTGTATAAGAAAAAAAAATGTACCCTTCTGGCTTGTAGTGATTGAGATGCACTTGTTGCAGTAAGTTATGTGGACTGATGGAACTGTCCCTGTTAAATATGCTTTCCTTTCCGGCTGACTGACTGCGGTCAGAATGGAAAACATCTCGTTATGAAGACAAGCGTCGGTCTCCCTTGGCAGACTTGAAGAACAAATGGTTGGAAGCAACTGAAATTTGATCGAAGTAGGTTAGCCGCAGGCCGAAGCAAGAAGAAGCGAACATTTTGGTGTTAATTCCTCAAAGAAAAGGGGCTGAAGAGCTGATTTTGTACTCTGGTCATGTCTCCTTTCATTCTGTACTCGGTTCATGTCTCTTCCTCTTCTGTTGCAGCAAACGTGTGGCCCTAAATGGAGTTCTCTCATCCTCTCTTCCTGTCCAGCCGAGAGTTCCTCAAGGCAGCGTTCTGGGCCCTGTTCTTTTTCTGGTTTTCATTAATGATCTCTCAGACTCTCAGACTCTCTCTCAGACTCAGACTCTCTCTCTCTCTCTCTCTCTCTCTCTCTCTCTCTCTCTCTCTCTCTCTCTCTCTCTCTCTCTCTCTCTCTCTCTCTCTCTCTCTCTCTCTCTCTCTCTCTCTCTCTCTCTCTCTGTCTCTCTCTCACTCTCTCTCACTCTCTCTCACTCTCATTCACTCTCACTCTCACTCTCACTCTCACTCTCACTCTCACTCTCACTCTCACTCTCACTCTCACTCTCACTCTCACTCTCACTCGCGCTCTCACCCTCACTCTCTCCCTCTCTCTCTCTCTCTCTCACTCTCACTCTCACTCTCACTCTCACTCTCACTCTCACTCTCACTCTCACTCTCACTCTCACTCTCACTCTCACTCTCACTCTCACTCTCTCTCTCTCTCTCTCTCAGTCTCTCTTTCTCCCTGTCTCTCTCTCTCTCAGTCTCTCTCTCTCTCTCTCAGTCTCTCTCTCTCTCAGTCTCTCTCTCTCTCTCTCTCTCTCTCTCTCTCTCTCTCTCTCTCTCTCTCTCTGTCTCTCTCTCTCTCTCTCTCTCTCTGTCTCTCTCTCTGTCTCTCTCTCTCCGAAAATCCTCTTTATCTCTTTGCTGATGACTCTACCCACTGCCGTACCATCTGTCATCCCTCAGACCTGCAAGCCACAGCTTCTTCGCTCACTGCAGATCTGGGTAAAATCACAAACTGATCCAACACGTGGAACATGTCTTTCAATCCGGACAAATCTCACACTCTCACTATATCTCTCCGACAGGACCGTTTAGAAAATCTCCCTCATCTGCTTTCTCAACAATCCCCTGTAAGAAGTCTTTTCATTAAAGCTTCTGGGTCTAACTCTCTACCATGACCTTTCCTGTGAAAGCCACATTTCCAACCTGGCCTCCAAAGCCAGTCACTGACTGGGCATCCTCCGTCGTGCAAAGTCCTTCCTCGACCCACCTGAGCTCCTGACCACTTACAAAGCTTTCGTCCACAGCCGGATGGAGTACCGATCTCCCCTCTGGGCTGGTGCTCCTGCCTCCCACCTTTCTCGGCTTGATGCTTTGGAAACCAAGGCATTCAGGATTATTGGTATCTCTTGCGGTGAGGCTGAGTTTTTGGGTCTCTCACTCTCTCACTGCAGGCAGTTTGGTGGTCTTCCTGTCCTCTACCGGCTCCTCTCCGGTATCATCCCCCCCCCCCCCCCCGCTCTGTCTGCGAATTGTTCCCACCATATTTCCACAGGGCGCTCAAGGTCAGCCAACAACCCCCTTCTGGTAAAACTACCAAAATCACGAATCACTGCTCGTCTTCACTCTTTCATTCCTCTTTTTTCCCCACCTTTGGAATAAACTGCCACACTCTGTTTAATCCCATTCTTCCCTCCAGGCCTTCAAAACAACTATTCACCACCACCTCTTATTTTCCCCCATCCAAATCCTTGATCTTTTCTACCCCCGTTAATCCACCCCAAGTCCACCTCCTTCAAATTTCCTGCTTTCCTTCCTGAAAGTCCCTGTAATTTCCATCTTATAAACCCCATGTTCCCAGCCCCATCCCTCTCCCATCCTCAGATCTCCTAATGTCTCTGTTCCCCACTGTTTCGTCCTTCCCTCTCCCACCCTCTTGTCTCATGCCCCCCTTGCCACGTGTTGTGTGTGTTCGGTCTAATATGAGCCTTGACAATGTGTACAGAAAAAAAAATTGCTCCGCCGAAGGGTTATCACCTACTCTTGGCAAAGAACGTCGTGGGATCTTTTAATGTAAACCAACTGATGCTCCCAGTCAGGACACCCAGCTTAACATCCATCTTAGGGACAGTGCACTCATTAATGCATTGCCCTGCCTGCTCAACACCAAGGTGACGGTTTATAGCTTTGGCCGAGATTTGAACCCAGGCAAGACAGATCATAGGAAAATGTGCATACCCCTCCAGATGATCCTACCCGCCATATTAACAGCACATCACCTGACGTGGGGATGGTTGCTCATCGAAGATTCGGTATACAAAGGATATGCTGATTATTAACATCCTGCGTTACACAGAAGATGATCCTTTGCTATTGCGGTGCACACAAAGCAAGGATGTCGAATTGTCAAGCCGGTGTTGAGTGGCATTCGGTCTCTATTCCCGAGTTGTTAAAAGCATAAATCCTTTGAAAACTTGGAAATACGAGAAACTCGTGTGTTTAAAAAAATATAAAATTGAACATTTCTGAAATTCCCCATCACTTGCTTCCCATGTTGTTGTTTACAAAACCACAGGTTTTTCCAGTTGAATCTGAGTCAGAAAATTTAAACTTAGGTGAGACAAGACAAAGACAGGACATGTATATATATCTCTATATATCTCTATCTATATATATATATATATATATATATATATATATCTCTCTCTCTCTCTCTCTCTCTCTCTCTCTCTCTCTCTCTCTCTCTCTCTCTCTCTCTCTCTCTCTCTCTCTCTCTCTCTCTCTCTCTCTCTCTCTCTCTCTCTCTCTCTCTCTCTCTCTCTCTCTCTCTCTCTCTCTCTCTCTCTCTCTCTCTCTCTCTCTCTCTCTCTCTCTCTCTCTCTCTCTCTCTCTCTCTCTCTCTCTCTCTCTCTCTCTCTCTCTCTCTCTCTCTCTCTCTCTCTCTCTCTCTCTCTCTCTCTCTCTCTCTCTCTCTCTCTCTCTCTCTCTCTCTCTCTCTCTCTCTCTCTCTCTCTCTCTCTCTCTCTCTCTCTCTCTCTCTCTCTCTCTCTCTCTCTCTCTCTCTCTCTCTCTCTCTCTCTCTCTCTCTCTCTCTCTCTCTCTCTCTCTCTCTCTCTCTCTCTCTCTCTCTCTCTCTCTCTCTCTCTCTCTCTCTCTCTCTCTCTCTCTCTCTCTCTCTCTCTCTCTCTCTCTCTCTCTCTCTCTCTCTCTCTCTCTCTCTCTCTCTCTCTCTCTCTCTCTCTCTCTCTCTCTCTCTCTCCTTCCAAGCCCCTCAATGGGCCTGCTACCTCCAGCAGTCAATTTTCTGGGTGATAGGGCAAATTTTCGCCCCTGGTCACACTACACCCCTTGTGAAGGTAGCTGCCTATCTTGACTGAAGGCATAGTCAAGATGAAATTGTGGAACTTCGCCAGGCTGTCAGTGATAGCTCACGTACTCTATATCGAAATACACCATGGGATCTTTATCGTTCACCAGCTCATTCTCCCAGACAGCTTCCAAGCTTCGAGTCCATCCGAGTGACACGGCACTGATTGATGCAACACCTGCCCGCAAACACCATGGTGACAGTTTTAAGGCGGGTTGACAATAGATCCCAGGCAAGACTGCTCAAAAGCAAATACACCATCTCTGAGCTATCCTGCCAGTCCAATAGATCAGGCTCAGTCCTTTTGTTCGGTATACTTCAACACGTTTCACTTGAATTTGTTGTCGGTGTCAATCAGAGCTCTCAGACCGTTGTGCATTTTCAGGATACTAAACATCTCAAGTTTTGTAACGATGCATTCACAATGCTAGTCGTGTGAATAACATGGCCAAATGTAGTGCAGATCCATGAAGACGGTGAATCTCAAGTTTTACAAGATTTAACGAGAATGTTGATTATATAAGTACCCATCATGCTTCTGGCTGTTCTCAAAATGGCTTTGCTCGCTTTCTTTAAGTCAGATGAGATTCTGATTGTGCTGGCAGGTAACAACCTACCTGAAAACCTGACCCTGATGAGATTCGGCATCAGCATCCGACAAGCTAGCTGAAGCTACTTGTTGCATCATTTTCTGGGAGCATGGCTGTGCTGATGCAGTGCTCCTGTATTACCAGTACACCCGTACTCATTTTGCCCACCTCAGAAGGATGACAGGCTGAATCAACCCCACCTGGTGTTAATTCAACAGTAAAAAAAAAGAGCTCAAACTCAAGACCCTTATATCTTAAGCCAGCCACCTTAACCATTAAGCCAACACCAGACTATTCCAGGGTATTCCAGGGTAAATAAACTAAGTGGAATGCATGAAACGTTTTTTTCATATTGCAATAACACAAACAGAAATGGCAAGAGCAATAGCTCAATGAATGAATAAAGAATGAATGAACGATATAATAATAATAAAAAAAAGAAAACAATACTTAAAGTGATGTCTCCCCTCGGAGAGCTCTTGCGAGTCAATCAGAAAGACCAAGTAGTACAAAATAGCAGACCTTTGCCTTCAACATTTCTGTCCAGGTTTGTCAGAGGATATGGATTACAGACCAGGCGAAGACACCAGCTCCGAGGACGGGTCGTTTGCTCGAGGCAGAAGAATGCCACCGTGGCTGCACCCGGGTATGGAGCACGGGGTGTCGGGTACGTGGTCCCAGCAGCCGCTGCTCCAGCCTCATCGTTGGAATCCCCACGGCCTACATCTGGGTCGTTCAGAAGCACGAAGGTGCTACTGATCTGAGGCTGGGACTCTGGGGTGATGCCAGGGTTTAGTTCCATGACTAATAGGAGTAAGATCTTGCAGATTTAAGAGCCCTGTAAAGAAGTAATGAGAAATAAGGCGAGGTGAGGGCAGGTAGAGGGGGGAGTGTTGAGGGGAGGAGTTTGAATGTGTAGTTTACATAATGTACAATATCGTTGTAGTTGTTCATTACACTTGGGATCCTGAAAAGAAGCAAATGATGGCTTTCACTGCAGTTTATGTATCCGTAATGTCACTCAACTGGGCATCTTAAATGACAAAGGATATTATGTACTGATGTTGAGAAACAGGTAGATGTGGGACAGACAGTAACAGCTGGAGAATTCAAGAGGAATATCACGAGGACCTCAAAAGATTGGAAGTTTACCTCCATTGTCCAGCTTTCATCACTTAGCATCGTATCTCTGAAAATGATGTTATAATCGATCTCAACAGATCTGCATGCCTGTTCACGTCAATGAACATCACAATCTAATTATGCTAACACAGGAGGAGCAGTAGCAGGCTCTGGAGAACATTTGATCCTTTGGGGGAGACGAATGGAGATCGTTAGGGGGAGAACATTTTCGGGTTCCGTGCAACCCTAATGCTTCCACCTGAAACTACCAGTCGTTTCCTTTGAGTGGCAATGCGACCACGCGTGGGAGGAGAAGCCACCGGCTTCATTTAAATTCCTAAGCCTGAATAGAACGATTGGCTTGGTGGTCACCGGGTGACCGATGGATAGATACCCAGGGAGCGGGATTCGTACCCGAGCTGACCTCATGGCCGCTCCATGCACACATCCATATCTGCGTTGTATACATATAAAGCGTGTGACGGCGCTCCTCCGCACGCGCGCGCGCTCCCGCACGCCTTTTGTTCTTGGCTCGCCTGCTTTGCTCTCATTGCCTGGGGTTTCCGTAAAATTTGCGCTTTGTCGAGATAATTGGTGAAACACAAGTGCTATTGCAACAAGGTAGGTGGACCTGTTCCGCACAGACTTAGCGCTTAAGTTTATGAGTGAGCACCAAATTTAACAAGAGCACAGTGAATGCAACGGTACAGCAAACATACAACACACTGTGAGTATTCCGAGAGCACACCATGGTGTGTGCACTCGGAAAGGGAAACGAGCATGCGCAGCACCAACCTGAGGTCCATTCGTGTACAAAACCCCTGGGTCTCACATCCCGTCCGTGCGCTCCACCGGTCGCGGAAGCCGTGCGGGGTTTGCGCTCCGGTCTCAGTGTTCACGGGAGGAGCTGGGCGGGTTCGGAGTTACTGTGGGGGGTCGAGCTTTTTAGGTTGGAATGATGGGGAGGGGCAGCATATATATATATATATATATATATATATATATATATATATATATATATATATATATATATATATATATATATATATGAAGGATGGAGAGCTCAGTGGAATCCCAGCCATGTGATTTTCGCTCCAGTGCGGTGATCCTGTCTGGCTCAATGCGCACACTTACCTACGATACTCTTTTCATATATTCTGCATACCTATCTGGCCCGCTTCTCAACACATCACACCTGTATATTTTACCTTTAAACTATCAAACCAAACCCCCTCCTGAGCAAGATCCCACTGAGTAAAGCAATCTTATTACTTTACTTACATCATACAGAGGCTCCGTGTTTGAATCCCAGAATCCCATCGACCATGTTAAAAAGGGTGGTTGTCCACTTTCGCCATGATCATTTTATTTTGCGTCCGCATTACATGCAGGAAGACCATATCAGGTGAGGCAGGCATATTATCCCACCCTAAAAGTGGTTGATGACCGAGCTGGACTTTTGTTTTTTTATTGACGATTCAATCTCGATGCAGAAATGGTCCTGGTATTCGACTCGACTTCCCGAAGATTAAAATCCAAATCCTTAACGCTGATGCTACCAACTTGAATTGGCACCCTGCACAATCTCCAGTCTCCCAGTCCAGTGTCCTCAACTCTAAGCCACTACTGTACCCAAATTATAGAAAAAATCCTCTTGTTTCTCGGTCTATTGTGATTATCTTGTTCCGAGACTGACACACTTTTCAGCACCCAGATGTTCATGATTATAGATATTGCTTGTGAACATAATACAAAGCAAACAGAAAATTTCCTGAAAAATTACTCAACCATCATCACACTGCACCTTTTTCAAAACAAAAGTCGAGCTCAAATTGAACGACCGACCCTCGTAAAGAAAGGACTTAGCCCGTTACACGTTCTCACTCCAGTGTCCTGAAAACAACCCAGAATGAAGAAACATGGATGAAACAGCATCAGATAGATGTTCATCAATATTATTATGCATCACTTGTGACGTACTACACAGAGGTTGAACTCAATGACAGCATAAAGTACACTGTATTTACCTACCTGCCCACTCGACCCAACCATCGGTATCCGATTTCTTCGGCTTAGGTGATGTGATGGTTTTCGTTTTGTACTGCTCAACATTGAAGAAGGAAAAAAAAACATCTTCAGTTTTCATCCATCTTTCTTCCAACCATTTTCCCTGTGAAGCTCCGTCGGGCATCCTGGAGCACCAACTTTGATGCGACTCGAGTTCCACCGCAAGGTGGGTGAGGCGGTTTCTCGTTTCATTCCACGTCCATTCATCACTGCTGGAACGGCATTCAAATCCACTGTTTTGTTTTACAATTTACACACTCAGCCATCATTAATCGAAGTACCGCCATTTTCCAGAGGAATAATGCAAAACATATTTATTGTCATCGACCACCTGCATTTACAACTCAAGTGGCCAGGGAAATAAGACAGGTGGTCACTCAAGCAAGCTCAAATTCAGTACACCAATGGCACACAAAATAATAGATCTTAATGAAAAATGCTGTAAAAGCCAGAATGAAATGCCTTTAAACATTGTTTCCTATTTCGAACGTCATTATGTTACATCAGCATCCTCATTCCAAAAGCACAACTCACCTGATTGAGAACATTGGTCGGTGGACGCTTCAAACAACATTGTGATTGGACATGGACATGCAGAGACAGAGTATGTTTGTACTGCACACTTACGTCACTGCAGCAACAAGGCAGGACTTACAGGTGAAGCAGACTCGGACTGCACTCACCTTGGGAGATCATGGTCCCTGGACTGCTCATTCATTGTAGTTGTATAAGCCAAGGTTTATTACCCCACACACGTAAAGCGAAAAGTGGGGATGAGCAATTGCTTGAGTCTGTCTGTCTGTTGTGAAAGGAGTGAGAATGTCTTTTGGTCAGTTAAACAAAATTGAAAATCATTCAAAAGAGGAAAGTTACTGTTTTTAAGGATGTCATAAAGGACACAAACAACAGGCACAAAGACCGAATGTAATGTCTTCCATAGGGTGATGTGAAAGTCAGGTGGTGTCAAAGATGCTGCATCAACGGCGGTAAACTTCTGAAAATGTTTTTTCCATCACCTTTAAAAAAATTCTTTTATTTCAATTGAGTTATATACGTGAACACCCTTTAACAGTACGTGTACAAAATATTGCAGCATTTTATGTCATCTCGACCAATCAAATTTGCCTCTCGCAGACCCCGCCCACATCCTTGTTTTTCTCATGACTCCATGAGGTCTGGTGTTCTATGAAGTTTCTGGTTTAATTACATTGTTAGTTAACCAGGGAATTCAAGACATTTTGAAACACAGGAATCAAAAGCACAACAATTCACAACTTTTTCAGAAAGTAGTAGAATTTTCAACATTTTAGCTCAACTCCTCCCGAAATGACATTCTACGACCATTTTTTGACTTGACTGCCACCCTCTGAAGAATGTACCTGATGATTGGAGAAATCTGCCAGATATCCAGAAAAGTTGGTCCATGTGATTATTGTTGGAGAGAGCAAATGAATAGATCAATGACAGTCTTAATATAACAATAAAAATATAACCACTGGACCTGAAGCTTATCTACACCCTGTAGTGGCAATGCGACCATGCGTGGGACCCTGGCCGAATGCTGTAACCCAAATTTGGTGGAATTCTGACTGGTGGGTCTGGTCAGCCATTTTGACACACTTCTGGTCACGTCGTCCGCATGACTTCCACAATATAATTAACATTCCTACCCTACCATAATGTTGCAACCCAAATTTGTTAGCATTCCGACTGGTGGGTCAAGAGATGAAGATTTGGATGGAATTGCTGCGATTTTCACAATAATTGACAAAGTCGACCATTATGACACACAGTCATGTGATCAGCATGGCCTCCGCAATTTGACATCAGGACCCTATCCTAATGTTACAACCAAAATTTTGTGGCATTGTGACTGCTCTGGAGAAGATTTTAAAATAAATTTACCAAGTCAGCAATGTTGACATACTTAAAGGCATTTCCATTTGCAAGGAGTACAGTCCTGGACAGGTTGCCACTCCAATGCAGGTTACCCCAAATGGTTACGACCCAAGTATACTGGTACTCATTTTGCCAACCTCAGGAGGATGACAAGCTGAGTCAACCCCACCTGGTGTTAATTCATTGATTGACAGGGGGCTTGAACTCAGGATGGTCCCAAGGCAGCCACCTTAACCACTAAGCCAACACCAGGCATTAACAACACTCTTCAAGGCAGCTATTTCACTCCCTCTTGGTTCAGCTTCAATGGTGTAAGGAGGGAGACTGAAGGTGGGTGGATTCTGATCTGGATCTGTCCCACGACCTTGAAAGATAGCAAGGGTGATAAATTGGCATTTAGACTGGCATTCCGTGGAGTGTGCCTTTACATTAATGAAAAGGACATCAGTAGACAATGGACAACCATAATTATTATTTATGGGATTTGAACCTGGGATACACATTTTGAGACAGATGGTCAGATGGGAATGCTAACAGGTCGACCCAAATTGGTTTGGGTTGGAATTTGGAATTTTAACCCAGCGTGCCAGCTACGTCGGAAGGGAAGGTGAATTACAAGTCAAAATTGTGCAGACAGGATGGAAGGGAATGAGGAGAGAGTCGGGCAACAGACAGTCAGACTGAATGAGCAACCGTGGTCGATCTAGTAAATAACTTGTGTTATTACCATGTTTTCTTCCTGTCCCCGGTGGCCCAACAACCCAGGCAAACGCTCCATGTTCGACCGCAAATTTAAATGCTCAAGTCTGTTGCTCGGTAATCAAGGTTAACCATGTTACCACCACAGCACTGGTTTTCCACTCGCACATGACGTGCGCAGGGAAATCACATTGTAACAACCCTGGCTTGACTCCTGGTTTAATGTCACCCATAATGAAGCAACCGACTACGGCGGTTACACCGGCACGCAAGACAGTCTGAGGCTTTGTTACTCGCCCTCTAAATCTCAAGTGTGCGATTACTGACGAAGAATGACCAATATGTGCTCTCTGCGCAAGGTCACTGCCTGAACTTTACACTGAGACTCTATTCGAGGCCTCTATCTGAGGTCCTACGCAATGTTACTCATGGATCCTGAAACATGGGTCACTGTGCTGTTATCTTGTAATCATGGCATCTTTCAGGGGTCATTGCAAAACTGTGCACCATAAAGGTTCAACATGGTGCCTCCACACGGTGTCCTCACTGTAAGCCCCAAAATGAAGTTCATTCGGATACATGCGGTCTCTACACCGGATCAATGCATCAATTCACTGCAAAGAATCCCTATATATGGGGTTTCTACAACCATTTCCTTTTCACTGAGTCTACAGAAAGGCATCTTGAAAATAGGTTGAAAGGAATGGATCCTGATAACATCTAAGCATGGGCATTCTGCTGTAGACACAATGCACTGGGGGCCTACATGATTAGTTTCGACACGAGGTCCTTTAAGAAAAGGCCTTTATAGGAAGTCTATTTATGAGGTCTCCGCGAATAAATAAATAAATGAATGAATGGCAACTGAGCAGATCTGCATTTACTCTGCATCCCTGAAAAAAAAAAAACGTGATGAACGAGTGACATTTTCGAAGCAGAATTATGCATGCTTAGAAATAGGATTAGTCTTATGGCAAGAATTCGGATTAGTGTGACGATGAGGTTAAGGTGAAAGATGGAAATAATACAACAGGTTGGAATTAGGACTAGGAAGATGAGATGAGGTTAGAGTTCCAAAAGCGGCGATAGTAAGACATGCTAAAATTGAGATATACAGGCCTGTAGTGTGTGTCTGATTTTCATCTTAGCTCTGGCATGTTGGTTTATTTAAAGGGAAACCAAATCCAGTCTTAATTACCACCACATACATGGCTTTTTATATCTTTCCCCCTCAAATGCTCACTACATTTGTTTATAGATGTTTTGATGTTGAAAAAGCAATTTGGAAAATAGAAAGACACTTGTTTCAAGCATTGGATAGGGAGTAGATATTTTCAGGATTGCCACATGATTTTTGAATGCAAAGTCGAGGCTCATGGAAGTGCTAGAACAAATAACAGAATGGAAAGTGGAGGAGAAACACCATCAACGGAGTAGGGCGGCACTTTGAGGAAGAATGGGCAAAGGGGAGGGGGGAGAGAGAGCAAGGGGTGTTGGGGGAGGACACAGTGGTCGAACAAGCCAGATACAAGCAAGCTCAAACAAGGGAACTGAGAGAAGGGCAAGGGAGAACTGGAGATGAAATGGAAATGGAACAACAAAGAGAAGGGAGAAAAACACAATCACCTGAAAAATAAGGGGTGGGCTTGGGGAGCGAGTATAAAAAATGAGTATGGATGGGGGGTGACCTGCGGAGGTGAAGAGCCCTCCTGAAGCATGAGGGGTGAAAATGAGGTCGTTTCCACAAGTGAGAAAAGAAGGTGAACGAATAAGTGGAGGTGAGCAGTGAAATTGGTGATTTCACTGCTCACCTCGACTCATTTGTTTCCCTTTTGGTGATTTTCAACGTGCATTAAAGTGCCTTCCCGTTCATGTCTATCGAACTGGCAATAGATATGCACAAGATGCTGCCTCCATTTTGATTTCCTAACTGAACAGAAGCTCGAGCGATCTCCTTCCTCAGCTGATGTCTCTGCTCAGTGAAAGCAAAGAGGAAAAATTGTCGAATTAAGACAGGCACCGTTGTGGCCTTCTTGACACCCCAGCCACACCCTGCGAACCTGTGAGGACGAACAAAGGACAGCAGCCAGGGCGAGTACGAAGGTTGACGTGTGAGTGGTGTAACCTCGAAGTGGAGAAACTTGCTTAAATAGAAGCGCTCCAGGAAAGCTTGTATAAAGCTTGTCCCATCTGTGCTTGTGATCGGCCATTGTGCTACATGAGGCTTACTTTTTGTCTGCTTGTTGCAAGCAGTCACTGTGCTAAACGGCACAACGTTTTCTCTTGGGGGGCAGCCACCAGCGGTCCTGGTGACTTGCCCATATGCGGCAATGCACCTTCTGCAACAAAAACTCATGGCGAACAAGGGCCTGCCTGAATGCAAGGCCTGAATTGCACAAGGATTTGAATGAATAACCTGACTGCTGCATTCATGCATGCTCGTTATCAAAGAGTTTGTCATTCCAGGAAGCCAGACAACTCATCGATGGCCATTACCACCATGAGGCTGCCCCCAAGAAGAAAAAGGCGCCGAGAGGGAAAGATCACCTGTGTATCTTAAATTCTGTATTCATTGTCCAATGCAATGGCCAATTGAACACATATGGTAGGAATCAGCTACATAGCTGTGCCAGAATTGCTGATTGTTTGCAGGAAAATTGATTATGGTGACCGAGGACAAGGGTAAATCTCTCGGATTTATTCCTCATGGTCCATCATGGTGAAAGGTTCTTCGGACCTTGAGGAACAAAATTACTTACTTATCCTCTTCGTCCCAATGGTGCATAAATGCTACATGCTTTCGCCATTTATCTGTATCCTTAGCTCCATCCTGTGCCTCACTTCATGACATACCCATCTCCTCCAGATCAGCCCCCATAGTCCATCTGATGGTGTCCATCCCAAAGCAACCTGAGGAATTAGGTTAGGGGGAATTCCAAAATAGTGGCCAAGCCATGGCCAAGCGGAGGCTGCGACACTTAATTACAAGGGCAAGGCTGTGGCAATCAGTGTTTCCATGAAGGTCTTTGTTGGATATCTTTGGGAAACAGAATGTGAAAGCCAAAAAGGTCAATTGGACTTGCATTTCAGTGTAGCACAGGGGATTAATGACTGATCAGGAAATTGTGATTACCGCCATGACAGAGCATATATATGTAAACACCACCTCAGGTTCTGAGGAAAGTCAGAGGGTCAGTTTGGTGGAACTAAAAGGGCAATGAAGGATTTGTGCAGTGTGATTACAGCCATGTTTTCATGATTCCAAATGCAAAGAGGAGCATATACTTACGTTGGTATTTCAAAGAAGCTTTTGACATTAACTTTTCTCTCCTTATTCAAGTAGTCAAACTTACGACAACCCAGACTTTTGGACACACCTCTGACAATCCGGCATCTTGCACACACCACTGAAAATGCATCAATTTGCGCACAACTCTGAAAATCCAACATCCTGTGTGCAACTCTGAAAAGCTAACATGGTGCGTGCAACTCTGAAAATGCAACATCGCAGGTGCAACTCTGAAAATGCAACATCTTCCGTGCAAGTCTGAAAATGCAACATCTTGCGTGCAACTCTGAAAATGCAACATCTTGCGTGCAACTCTGAAAATGCAACATCTTGCGTGCAACTCTGAAAATGCAACATCTTGCGTGCAACTCTGAAAATGCAACATCTTGCGTGCAACTCTGAAAATGCAACATCTTGCGTGCAACTCTGAAAATGCAACATCTTGCGTGCAACTCTGAAAATGCAACATCTTGCGTGCAACTCTGAAAATGCAACATCTTGCGTGCAACTCTGAAAATGCAACATCTTGCGTGCAACTCTGAAAATGCAACATCTTGCGTGCAACTCTGAAAATGCAACATCTTGCGTGCAACTCTGAAAATGCAACATCTTGCGTGCAACTCTGAAAATGCAACATCTTGCGTGCAACTCTGAAAATGCAACATCTTGCGTGCAACTCTGAAAATGCAACATCTTGCGTGCAACTCTGAAAATGCAACATCTTGCGTGCAACTCTGAAAATGCAACATCTTGCGTGCAACTCTGAAAATGCAACATCTTGCGTGCAACTCTGAAAATGCAACATCTTGCGTGCAACTCTGAAAATGCAACATCTTGCGTGCAACTCTGAAAATGCAACATCTTGCGTGCAACTCTGAAAATGCAACATCTTGCGTGCAACTCTGAAAATGCAACATCTTGCGTGCAACTCTGAAAATGCAACATCTTGCGTGCAACTCTGAAAATGCAACATCTTGCGTGCAACTCTGAAAATGCAACATCTTGCGTGCAACTCTGAAAATGCAACATCTTGCGTGCAACTCTGACAATGCAACATCTTGCGTGCAACTCTGAAAATGCAACATCTTGCGTGCAACTCTGAAAATGCAACATCTTGCGTGCAACTCTGAAAATGCAACATCTTGCGTGCAACTCTGAAAATGCAACATCTTGCGTGCAACTCTGAAAATGCAACATCTTGCGTGCAACTCTGAAAATGCAACATCTTGCGTGCAACTCTGAAAATGCAACATCTTGCGTGCAACTCTGACAATGCAACATCTTGCGTGCAACTCTGAAAATGCAACATCTTGCGTGCAACTCTGACAATGCAACATCTTGCGTGCAACTCTGACAATGCAACATCTTGCGTGCAACTCTGAAAATGCAACATCTTGCGTGCAACTCTGAAAATGCAACATCTTGCGTGCAACTCTGAAAATGCAACATCTTGCGTGCAACTCTGAAAATGCAACATCTTGCGTGCAACTCTGAAAATGCAACATCTTGCGTGCAACTCTGAAAATGCAACATCTTGCGTGCAACTCTGAAAATGCAACATCTTGCGTGCAACTCTGAAAATGCAACATCTTGCGTGCAACTCTGAAAATGCAACATCTTGCGTGCAACTCTGAAAATGCAACATCTTGCGTGCAACTCTGAAAATGCAACATCTTGCGTGCAACTCTGAAAATGCAACATCTTGCGTGCAACTCTGAAAATGCAACATCTTGCGTGCAACTCTGAAAATGCAACATCTTGCGTGCAACTCTGAAAATGCAACATCTTGCGTGCAACTCTGAAAATGCAACATCTTGCGTGCAACTCTGAAAATGCAACATCTTGCGTGCAACTCTGAAAATGCAACATCTTGCGTGCAACTCTGAAAATGCAACATCTTGCGTGCAACTCTGAAAATGCAACATCTTGCGTGCAACTCTGAAAATGCAACATCTTGCGTGCAACTCTGAAAATGCAACATCTTGCGTGCAACTCTGAAAATGCAACATCTTGCGTGCAACTCTGAAAATGCAACATCTTGCGTGCAACTCTGAAAATGCAACATCTTGCGTGCAACTCTGAAAATGCAACATCTTGCGTGCAACTCTGAAAATGCAACATCTTGCGTGCAACTCTGAAAATGCAACATCTTGCGTGCAACTCTGAAAATGCAACATCTTGCGTGCAACTCTGAAAATGCAACATCTTTATGCGTGCAACTCTGAAAATGCAACATCTTGCGTGCAACTCTGAAAATGCAACATCTTGCGTGCAACTCTGAAAATGCAACATCTTGCGTGCAACTCTGAAAATGCAACATCTTGCGTGCAACTCTGAAAATGCAACATCTTGCGTGCAACTCTGAAAATGCAACATCTTGCGTGCAACTCTGACAATGCAACATCTTGCGTGCAACTCTGAAAATGCAACATCTTGCGTGCAACTCTGAAAATGCAACATCTTGCGTGCAACTCTGAAAATGCAACATCTTGCGTGCAACTCTGAAAATGCAACATCTTGCGTGCAACTCTGAAAATGCAACATCTTGCGTGCAACTCTGAAAATGCAACATCTTGCGTGCAACTCTGAAAATGCAACATCTTGCGTGCAACTCTGAAAATGCAACATCTTGCGTGCAACTCTGAAAATGCAACATCTTGCGTGCAACTCTGAAAATGCAACATCTTGCGTGCAACTCTGAAAATGCAACATCTTGCGTGCAACTCTGAAAATGCAACATCTTGCGTGCAACTCTGAAAATGCAACATCTTGCGTGCAACTCTGACAATGCAACATCTTGCGTGCAACTCTGACAATGCAACATCTTGCGTGCAACTCTGACAATGCAACATCTTGCGTGCAACTCTGAAAATGCAACATCTTGCGTGCAACTCTGAAAATGCAACATCTTGCGTGCAACTCTGAAAATGCAACATCTTGCGTGCAACTCTGAAAATGCAACATCTTGCGTGCAACTCTGAAAATGCAACATCTTGCGTGCAACTCTGAAAATGCATCATCTTGCGTGCAACTCTGAAAATGCATCATCTTGCGTGCAACTCTGAAAATGCATCATCTTGCGTGCAACTCTGAAAATGCATCATCTTGCGTGCAACTCTGAAAATGCAACATCTTGCGTGCAACTCTGAAAATGCAACATCTTGCGTGCATCTCTGAAAATGCAACATCTTGCGTGCAGCACTGAAAATGCAACATCTTGCGTGCAGCACTGAAAACGCAACATCTTGCGTGCAGCTCTGAAAACGCAACATCTTGCGTGCAACTCTGAAAATGCAACATCTTGCGTGCAACTCTGAAAATGCAACATCTTGCGTGCAACTCTGAAAATGCAACATCTTGCGTGCAACTCTGAAAATGCAACATCTTGCGTGCAACTCTGAAAATGCAACATCTTGCGTGCAACTCTGAAAATGCATCATCTTGCGTGCAACTCTGAAAATGCAACATCTTGCGTGCAGCACTGAAAATGCAACATCTTGCGTGCAACTCTGAAAATGCAACATCTTGCATGCAGCACTGAAAATGCAACATCTTGCGTGCAACTCTGAAAATGCAACATCTTGCATGCAACTCTAAAAATGCAACATCTTGCGTGCAGCACTGAAAACGCAACATCTTGCGTGCAGCACTGAAAACGCAACATCTTGCGTGCAGCACTGAAAATGTAACATCTTGCGTGCAACTCTGAAAATGCAACATCTTGCATGCAACACTGAAAATGCAACATCTTGCTTGTAATACTAAAAATGCAACATCTTGCCTGTAATACTGAAAATGCAACATCTTGCTTGTAACACTGAAAATGCAACATCTTGGGTGCAACTCTGAAAATGCAACATCTTGCATGCAACTCTGAAAATGCAACATCTTGCATGCAACTCTGAAAATGCAACATCTTGCATGCAACTCTGAAAATGCAACATCTTGCATGCAACTCTGAAAATGCAACATCTTGCATGCAACTCTGAAAATGCAAAATCTTACGTGCAGCACTGAAAACGCAACATCTTGCGTGCAACTCTGAAAATGCAACATCTTGCATGCAACTCTGAAAATGCAACATCTTGCATGCAACTCTAAAAATGCAACATCTTGCGTGCAGCACTGAAAACGCAACATCTTGCGTGCAGCACTGAAAACGCAACATCTTGCGTGCAGCACTGAAAATGTAACATCTTGCGTGCAACTCTGAAAATGCAACATCTTGCATGCAACACTGAAAATGCAACATCTTGCCTGTAATACTGAAAATGCAACATCTTGCTTGTAATACTGAAAACGCAACATCTTGCTTGTAATACTGAAAATGCAACATCTTCCTTGTACCACTGAAAATGCAACATCTTGGCGCAGCACTGAAAATGCAGCATCTTGCATGCAACTCTGAAAATGCAACATCTTGCGTGCAACTCTGAAAATGCAACATCTTCCATGCAACACTGAAAATGCAACATCTTGCGCATGACTGAAAATGCAACATCTTGCGCATGACTGAAAATGTAACATCTTAAGTGCAATTTTGAAAATGTAACATCTTGGGTGCAACTCTGACCATCTTGTATTTCATTTCTTGGTGCTGAAAAAAGGAAATCATCAACGTACTCTTATTCCCATGGCAGGCTCGATGACAAGACAGGCTTGTGATGGACAGTACATCCAATTCCTGACATTTACATGGAATTATTCTTCAAAGGCTGAAATATTCATCCATAAGTTTTGGACATTTTAAGGATGGTTTCTTGTCTGACAATGAAAGTTTCAACATTTTCCTTCACTTTCCCTTTTATAAAGGCAATAAGCAAAATGTAGAGTAAATTATTATGTATTTCTGAACTCTGCCTTTGTTTAAATTGTTGGTCCACATTATGTATCCTTTCCTTTTATAAGAATAATGAGACTCTAAAAAGGGATTCGCCCCATCAAGATAACATCTGGCAACGTCTTGCATACAAGTGATTTCTTACGAGTGCAAGCAGATGTAGACATCCATAAAGAAATACCACTGCAAGAGTTGATGGAAGATGCCAGAAAGTGGGAGAATGAGGCAGGAAATAAAGGATAAACACGTGCATACAGATGTAAAAGAACAAGCCAACATTTTCACTGATAGTATAATGAACGCATTTAAACATCTCCATTTTAATGGAAGCATTATGAGCACTAACATAGTTCAGTTGTTAACATCCTTCCTTCTCTACAAGTTCACTGGTTCAGATTTTTGGTCCATGGTGTAATCACACTTTTTTTTCTTCTTTATATAGGATCGAGGCTATGGGAAGTGCAAGGTAGATCTGAGAGTGGGACAAACATCAAGGGAATGAACAAGCAGGACAGGAGGAGAGGGAGGAGGGGAGGAAACATTGAAAATAGCAAGTACAGAGGACTGCAAAAGTATTCACCCGCTACCAATAATGCCACATCAAGTGAATTACGAATTATGTAAAAACAATTTTTCCAAATTCGCATTTTTTCATAACTCAAGAGATCAAACTAAACACTGTTATAGTTGAAGGAGATTACATGTCAGGAAACCTGTAAAACACATGTACAAATCCAAATTCACTGGTTGTAAAAGTACTCAGTCCCTTAGTTCAGTACTTGGTGGAAGCACTGTTTGTAACGATGACTGCTACGAGTCTTTTTGGGTCGGTGTTGGTGTCTACCAGCGATGCACAGTGAGATGCTGAAATCTTTGCCCATTCTTTACGTGAAAATTGCTCCAGTTTTGCCAAGTTTGATGGAGATCGTCGATGGACTGCAATCTTCAAGCCTCACCATTAATATTTGATTGGGTTCAAGTCAGGATTTGACTGGGCCACTCAATAATATTTATTATCTTCTTATTCAGCGACTCCAGTGTAGTTTTGGCTTTGTGATTTGGATCATTGTCCTGCTGAAATGTGAATCTCCTGCCCAGTTTCAGATTCATAGCTGACTCAAGCAGGTTTTCATCAAGGATGCTCCTCTACTTTGCACCATCCATTGTCCCTTCTACCCTGACAGGCTTACCAGTTCCTGCTGATTAAAAGCAGCCCCATAACATGATGCTGCCACCCCAATGCTTGACAGTAGGGATGGTGTTGACTGGGTGATGTGCAGTGTGAGGCTTGCACAAGACATAACACTTTGAATTTCAACCAAAAAGTTCAATTTTTGTCTCGTCTGAGCATAAAAAGTTTCTCCACATTCCTGCAGGATCATCAAGATGCTGTTTCGCAAACTCCATACAAGCTTTGAGATGTGTCTTTTTCAGTAACGGTTTCTTTCTTCTCACCTGTCCAAACAGTCTCGCTTTATGAAGGGAACGGGATATTGGTGATTGATGAACACTGACCCCCATATTGGACATAGAGCCTTGCAGATCTTTCAAAGTCATTGTTGTATTTACAGTGACATTACAAACCAGTTTCCTGCTTTCCCAGCTGCTGAGTTTGGGTGGGTGACCTGATGTGGGTAGAGTCTGGGTGGTATGATACATCTTCCATTTCTGAATGATGGATTTCACTGTGCTCAAAGGGATAATGAGTGACTTTTAAATCTTCTTATAACCCTCTCCTGAACGTTGCTTCTCCACCACTTTATGTCTCACTTCTTTATAAAGCTCCTTGTTCTTCATGGTTGTCTTGTTGGTTGATCAAGTGAGTTGCATATTAAAACTCCTGAGATAAGTGCGGGAGCTCATTGTTTAAGTTAAACCACTGATTACATACAGGTGAAACATATTATATTAATTTTGTAACCTTTCAAACAACTAATTTGCCCCTGAAGTGATATAGATTTAATTAGGCAAAGGGTTTGAATACTTATGTAACTGAGAATCATCTGAGTTTCTCCGGTAATTTAACTTATTCACATTTTATCTGCATTGTTTCCCTTTATCACTGTGGAGTAGTTTGTGAAGACTTTATTCATTAAGTTTGATTTGAAAGCATCATGAATTAAGCTCGGGTGGCATCAAAATGTGACAACTTTGAAAGGGGAGAATAATTTTACAGGCCACTGTCTGATGATTGGGTTTGGGATGGGTTAATGGGGTAATAAAGATCATTGCCATCATGGGGGTTGTCACAATTGATAAAGTGCCAAAGGGGGGTTGGTGGGTGATGTCTCAGCAGTATCCTCTCCTTTAAATGGATAGTTAATTGTTTGTGCACACCTTTCGATTTTTACATTGCTGCCAGAGACGACTTATTTAAGGATAACTTGGCAACGTGGTATATATGTGTATCCCTTGGTGGAATGGTTGTGGCCAAATAGTCATCATCCATTGGTCTTAAATAATTCGTTTTGAACAGTCAAGAGGTAGCTGTTTGTGTTTCGTCGTTATTGGCACAAGGAAGGCTTGTTTTGGTGAAAACAATAAAAAAGTTCAAGTTTTTTTTCCCAATTATTTTGAAAATGTACAAGTTTTAAAAAACGTGATTTTTCTATTTTTTAAACTATCTGATTCATATTCTTCTATATAATCATCAATTCCAACATAACATCGACACATTCGATGTGCTTCATCACCACTGGATGTCATTACACAATATCATTACCATCACCACTGGATATTAAAATTAATGCCAGCTGTGAAGGGGATTCTATGATAAATATATAGAGCACATTGATCAAAAAGAGGACAAAATTTAATCTCCAGGAAAATTTGTCCAGTTTGGCTCGCTCTTCGAAACGAAGGAATGCACCATGATGTCGGGAACAGTTTTAAATACCATATACAGTATCGTCAAAATATTCATTCCCTACTAATTTCTTGGCAATTCCAGCAGAAGGACACTCATGACCATTAGTGTCTGTTCTGCACGTGATTGATGGACAAACCCCACCGTGAGCCAAGGATATCCCTGTAAAAGAAAACAGAGTGGTTCCGCACAGCCTTTCAATGAATTTGTCTGTTTCCTGGGGATACTCTTTTCAACCAATTTCATTGGCATCAAAGTCTATCAATATTAATGTGACATGCCACAAAATTTAAATATGACTGCATTGGGAAGGGAGGGCTTTTGAATAAGAAAAAGAAGAAGAGCAGAAAGAGAGAACCACTCATTTCACATCGTCAGACGCACAGGACTGCCGAGGCAGTTTTCCTTAGCAAGGGGGCACAATCCTGGACGGGTTGCCAAACCGACGCAAGATCATTCTTCCCAGTAAGCTGGTACTCATTTTGCCGACCTTGCAGGATGATGGGCTAAATGAACCCACTTGGTGTAATTTTAACAGGACGGCTTGGGCTGGAACTGAGGAACCTAAGATCTTAAGCCTGTCACCTTCACTGTAAAGGCAACACTACATTCTTTGAGAGCTTTTGGCTGTTTTATTAAATGTTTTGGACTATGCTTAGATACATTTGACTACGTTGGTAAAATATTGGCTGTTTGGATCAAATAAAAATAATTTTTAGGGACCAAGCACAGGTCACATTGAGCTGTGACCTGTGCTTGGTACCTAACACCTCCAAAACAAGTTGGCTCGGTCTCTTCTCTTCTATCACCACCACCCACTCACCCCTTGCTCCCTGAAGGTATTGAATGAGTGGCTGGCATTTCCCGCATATTACCAGATGAAGGCCACGAGGTGGTTGAAATGTCAAAGCTGAGTCATACTCTTGGTTCTCAGTGATTTTTTATTATCGTTACGAGTTGTTTGTGGTGCTTTCACCCTGAGTTGGTGGTGCCCAGCTGTGCAATGTGCCATCTGTAATCCGTCTGATAAAGCACGCGGCTGATACAACTGTAGGTGCATTATTTCTGGAGACACCATTATGTCACTCAGGCAAGAAACCCCCTGCCAGCTCCCCTCCATCCATCCATCCATCCATCCTGCAGAGTTGGGCAGCAATAAAGCACAGGCACTGGCAAACAACCACTGACACCTTTCAAAAGGTAATGTGTGATCTTGGACATTTACAAGCAAGTACTCTCTATTTGTCAATCACGAGGACAGTTATCACTGTTGGGAACCTCACCCCGATCAGGGATCTTCTGATGCCGGCATGCCAGGGCTGAACAAACCATTTCATCTGCAATCATGTGGGTGTAAAAAGAAGAGGATAAAAACATGGTATCTTGAGTAAAGGGTAGATCTTTGGCCAGGTACTGTGGCCAAATTTCCTATATTGAGATAGGATTGGCGAGTTAATTCCATCAAGAAATTATCTCCTGAAAAGACAATAATTTCCTCAAATTATTTTAAGCATTCAAATTAAGACCATTCTCTTCAAGCATGTACAAATATATATATATATATATATATATATATATATATATATATATATATATATATATATATATATATATATATATATATATATATATATATATATATATATATATATATATATATATATATATATCCCAAACACCCAAATGACTGGACACCCTTTCCCCATAATTATTCTGCACTCCCAGGAAAAATGACAAATCATTCTGTTTTTCACGCTGAAATGTACTGCTTTGAAGGAATGCTTTCATGATCATTTGAAGGAATGCTTTCATGATCATGTTCCTGGACTACTGCCCTCGACATGCCGTTCGACCAAAACTCGATTGTGACCCGGACGTCGTCCGCATGGCTAAGCTACAGCGTGTCAGGCAGCCGGGTGGCAAGGCTTGCGTGGAGAGGGCAAGTGGATAAAGAGACGGTGTGAGTGGGATAATGTTAGATCAGGAGTGAGCCCAGAAATTATGTTTTGTGCTGTGTTTGTGTGAAACTTCTCAAATAGCTTGCCATGTGAAGTGAGAAATGTGCAATCGAGTGTGCAGCATTTGAACCATCATGTCTACTGTAAAATAAATGGCATCGAGTTTTTCACTTGATAGTGCATATACAATGTGAAGCACAATTGAAACAAATGTAATGTGCAAATTGTGAGGTAAGCATGCAGTATAGAACAACCTGTCATTTAATGTGATATCTGGATGCAGTATGGTGGCATCCGGGTGAGGCATGGTGGCATCCAAGTGCAGCTCCGTAGCATCCGGGTGCAGCTCCGTGACATTCGGGCGCAGCTCCACAGAATTCGGGCATCGCGTTGCAACATCCAGACGCAGAGCAGTGGCACTTGGGTGCAGTGTCGGAGCATCTGGTGCTGTGTGGGAGCATCCAGTTGCATCGGGGTGCCATCCGGTAGCAGCAAGGCAGCATCCAGGTGCAGTGCTGTGGCATCCGGGTGCAACGCGGTGGAAACTGTGTGCAGTGTGGCAGGATCCTGGTGCAGTGTGGTGGCATCTGGGTGCAGTGCGACGGCATCCAGGTGCAGTGCGGCAGCATCTGGGTGCAGCGCGGTGGCATCTGGGTGCAGCACGGCGGCATCTGGGTGCAGTGCCTTGGCGTCCTGGTGTAGTGTCGTGGCGTCCTGATGCAGCGCGGCAGCAACTCGGTGCAGTGCAGCGGAATCTTGGTGCAGCGTGGTAGCTTCCGGGTGCAGTGAGGTGGCATCTGGGTGCAGTGTGGTGGCATCTGGGTGCAGTGTGGTGGCATCTGGGTGCAGTGCCATGGCATCTGGGTGCAGTACCATGGCATCCTGGTACAGCGTGGTGGAATCTATGTGCAGCACGATGGCAGCTGGGTGCAGCAAGGTGGCATCTGGTTCCAGCATATCGGAATTTGGGTGTTGTGGGGCAGTACCTGGGTGGAGCACGGTGGCATCCAGGTGCAGTGCGGTGGCATCTGGGTGCAGTGCGGCGGCATCCGGGTGCAGCATGGTGGCATCTGGGTGCAGCGTGGTGGCATCTGTGTGCAGCACGGTGGAATCTGGGTGCGGCACGGTGGCATCTGGGTGCAGCGTGGTGGCATCATGGTGCAGTCCGGCAGCATCTGGGTGAAACGTAGCAGCACATGTTAAATCTGCAATTTTCAGCAAGTCGCATGTATAAGATTAAATATACAAAATGTGGTGTGTAGAGAGTCCATTGAGCATATCACGGTGTGTATCAGGTGCACTGTGCTGCCCTGGTCATGTGAAAAATTGCAATATGTAACATTTCCCCGTTTTTAATCAAAACCAGTTAAGTTCCCAAGACGACCTGGAGACAGGTTGCAGTTAACATGATTCGCACCATTATAGAAGGTTAACAGCCTGGTGCTCCTCCTGCTGGCTCAGTTCAATGCTCAAGTGTCCACCGGATTCTTTTCCCTATCGCTTCTTTTTATTCCCTCGAATCAGAGTATTGAGGCTCATGTTGGAATCTGAACAGGAGGGAAGATTTGTATGTGAGACACATTCGCCAATTCACACTTTATTGATTAAAATGACGATTCACTGACCCCGATGCAAATTCATTCGAGTCGCTTTCACATATATCACAAGAAGTTGAAGGACATTATGAGATGTCAGTGTTCTTCTTCGTGGACTGCCAGGAAATGAATAAGCAATGGATGAATAAACATGGCAAGTCAGACTTTAACCTGGTTGCCAGCATTATAAGCTGACTCCTCAAATTGGAATGCCAACCAAGCCAAGCTCAAATCTTCTTGTGATGATGTGTCCTTTGTTCATCACCAATGTGTTCCATTATGTGGCTTCCTTTAGCATTTAATATGCAAAAGGAAGGCACAAAATGGCTTCCTTTTGTTAGTGACAGTAAAAAGTTGATATTTCAAAACAAATTTTACAAACATGATCCAGAATTACCTGTATGCCAAATAACTGCCCTTCTTCACAAAGATTTGACTAATGGCTTTGAATGGTTGAGCAGAAAGCAAAATCAACTTTATTACAAACCATATACGATATAGTAGTAATAATAATATACAACAGTCCTGCCCTAATCGCGGATTTCCGCATCGCGGTTTCGCTCTATCGCGGTTAAATTATTGTGGAAAAATGAGCCGATCACGGATGGGTCCCTCACTCTATCATGGTCTGGCGTGGAGGATAACACAACCCCGCATCTCCGCCTCACTTCACAGCCACATGCTGCACTCCATCGCAGACTCAGTTGCTCTTTCGCCATCATGCGATATGGATTGTTATTACGTGATATCGCATGATTTCATTTGATATCTCGTTATAGATTGTTATCGTGTGATATCGCGTGATTTTGTTTGATATCGCATTTCGTTTGTTATTGTATGATATCAAGTGATTTAGTGTGATATCATGTTTCAGTTTATCGTGTGACATCACGTGACATAGTTTGCGATCACGTTTTCATTTGTTATCATGTGATATCATGCGATTTAGTGTGATAACGTGATTTAGTGTGATATGTTTTAGTTTATCGTGTGACATCACGTGACTTAGTTTGATATCACGTGACAGTTTGATATCACGTTTTCATTTGTTATCATGTGATATCATGTGATTTAGTGTGATATCATGTGATTTAGTTTGTTTTGGTGATATCACGTGATTTAGAGTGATATCACGTGATTTAGTGTGATATTGCATGATTTAGTGTGATATCACGTGATTTAGTGTGATATCACGTTTTAGTTTGTTATTGTTTGCAATCACATGATTTAGTTTGATATCACGTTTTAGTTTGTTATTGTTTGATATCACGTGATTTAGTTTGATATCACGTTTTAGTTTGTTATTGTTTGATATCACGTGATTTAGTGTGATATCACGTTTTAGTTTGTTCTTGTTTGATATCACGTTTTATTTTGTTATTGTTTGATATCACGTGATTTAGTTTGATATCACGTTTTAGTTTGTTATTGTTTGATATCAAAGCCTGGTGTTGGCTTTGTGGTTAGGGTGGCGGCTTGGGATCCCAGGGTCCTGAGTTCAAGCCCCGTTGGCTGCTGAATTAACACCAGGGGGTTGACTCAGCCTGTCATCCTTCCGAGGTCGGCGAAATGAGTGCCAGTGTACTGGTCCCGGTGTATGCCCCGGAATGAATAGGTGTACCATATCCCTGTGTGTCGTAAGAGGCGACCAGGGTTGGCGTCAGGAAGGGCATCCGGCCATAAAACATTGCCTCAAGAAAAAGCCAAACCCCTGCACAGCAGGGAAAAATGGCTGTAAAAACGGTCATTTTATATTTATATTGTTTGATCTCACATGATTTAGTTTGATATCACGTTTTAGTTTGTTATTGTTTGATATCACATGATATAGTGTGATATCACATTTTAGTTTGTTATTGTTTGATATCACGTTTTAGTTTGTTATTGTTTGATATCACGTGATTTAGTTTGACATCACGTTTTAGTTTGTTATTGTTTGATATCCTGTGACTTAGTTTGATATCATGTTTTAGTTTGTTATTGTTTGATATCACGTGATTTAGTTTGATATCACGTTTTAGTTTGTTACCGTGTGATATCACATGATTTAGTATGATATCATGTGATTTCGTTTGGTATGGTGATATCACGTGATTTTGTGTGATATAATGTGATTTAGTGTGATATCACGTGATTTAGTATGATATCACGTGATTTTGTGTGATATGTGATTTTGTGTGATATCGCGTGATTTAATGTGATGTTGTGTGAATTGGTGTGATATCGCGTGGTTTAGTTTGATATCACGTTTTAGTTTGTTACCGTGTGATATCACATGATTAAATATGATATCATGTGATTTAGTTTGTTATGGTGATATCACGTGATTTAGTGTGATATAATGTGATTTAGTGTGATGTCGCGTGAGATCGTGTGATGTCGCGTGATTTTCTGTGATATTGTGTGATTTAGTGTGATGTCGCATGAGTCAGTGTGATGTCGCGTGATTTTCTGTGATATTGTGTGATTTAGTGTGATATCGCATGATTTAGGATGATATCATGTGGTTTCGTTTGTTATGGTGATATCGCGTGATGTTGTGTGATGTCGCGTGATTTTCTGTAATATTGTGTGAATTGGTGTGATATCACGTGATTTAGTTTGATATCACGTGATTTAGTTTGATATCACGTGATTTAGTTTGATATCACGTGATTTAGTTTGATATCACGTGATTTAGTTTGATATCACGTGATTTAGTTTGATATCACATGATTTAGTTTGATATCACGTGATTTCGTGTGATGTCGCGTGATTTAGTTTGACATCACGTTTTAGTTTGTTATTGTTTAATAGCACGTGATTTCGTTTGATATCGCGTGACTTAGTGTGATATCGCATGATTTAGTGTGACATCAAATGGTAACATGACAATGTCTATAAGGACATGCAGAACAAGGCAAAGTAGACAAAGATCACCTCCTTCTTCACAAAGTCTGATAACCCTACCGACCCTAAGCCAGGGATGTCGACGTCACCCCAATAACCTCCAACGCCCTCCATCATCATCATAAGCAGACCAGAACCAGAACAGGGGGAGTAAGCAGACCAGACCAGAACAGGTCACCTGTAGACCAGAACAGGGGGAGCAAGCAGATCATCTGCCCTCATGGAGGTCATTGGAAGCTGACTGGGATTTTTTGAACAATCAAATGGTAACATGACAACTCTCTAACTGTTTATCAACCTGTTTCCAGAAGTTTGCAATCAAAATCCTTAATAATTCTCCCTTCACCTGTATTTCAATCCACAACCTACAGTATATCAGTCTCATATCATGAACATTAGGCCACCATCATAGACATGGGAAAGATGAACTTTGTTACCATCTTTGTTTTCAGTTATGACTTATCCTGACAGGATACAGCCATCCAGTCTCAGTTAGATTACCAATCAAACACTGAACTGTTGAGTCGGTGCTGCACAAGCAGGGTGTTGCATTGCTGTCCATCAGATGCACATTAACCTGAGTATCTGTCCACTAACATTAAATATCCCACAGTGTCTTTCAATAAAGAGAAGGCGAGTTGGAACCGGCACCTTAAACAAATTCCAAATTCGTACCCAAAGCGATTGGGGGCACCACATTGGGAAATTAGTTGTACTTCTCTGGAAAGATGTGGTGCCAAACTCGTGATGGATCCCCAGTCCAATATGCATATGATCGGGAGAGACTTTTGGCTTTGTGATGCTGTCAACTGTCCAATGGAGGGAGGTAATGATGTACTTGTGTTCAAGTAATGCTCATACTGCACTCCTTTAAGAAAACCATATATAATCCCTTTACGCTTTATGAAGGAATAAAAAACTTTTATCCTCTTCCTTGAGCCAAGACTTTTTTTGAAAATAATAAATACAGGGATACAAAGGAGACACACAAAGCAATGTGTTTCTCTCAATATGCTGATCCTGCACCTGAACAGTGTACGAAAATATATTATTATTATTATTATTATTATTATTATTATTATTAGTATTACTTGCAAAATCAAAGATTTTTCAAGCACTGTATATTGGTCAGTCGATTTTGTTATTGTCTGTTTGTCTGTTTGTCGGCCACAGGTCACAATTTAAAACCGATCTTAACAAAACTTCACCACATGGAAGAGTTTGTCAAAAGGAAGAAACCTATTGTTTTTGAGGTCAAAAGGTCAACATAGGCCAAAGGTCAACAACTAAGGTGGTATTTCTAAAGTCCTCAATTTTCATCCGATTGACTTGAAATTTGAAGAGGATTTATATTTCAGGTCACTGAATTCAACCAGCTAATTATTTTGGAGGTCCACGTCGGCCAAAAGGTCAACATAGGCCGAATTTCTAAAATTGTCAATTTTCATCTGATTCACATGAAATTTGAAGATGATTTGCATATTTGGTCATTTAATTCAACCACCAATTACTTTTGAGGTCAAATTTGTTTTTTGGATTTTGCAAATATCATGCTCTGCACGACGTCTTCTTATTGTTATTCTGTCTGTGTTTGTCTGTCTGTCTGTCTGTCTGTCTGTCTATCGCCTGCTGGTCACAATTTTAAATCCATCTTCATGAAACTTCACCACATGGTAGAGTTTATCATATGGAACAAGGTTATTGTTTTGAGGTCAAAAGGCTAACATAGGCCAAGAGGACAACATCGGCCAAATTTCTAAAATTGTCAATTTTCGTTCCGATTGACTTTAAAATATGAAGAAGATTTATATTTCAGGTCACTGAATTCAACCATCCAATTGTTTTTTTCGGTTAAATTTGTTTTATGCATTTTGCAAGTGTCGTGCTCTGCACGATGCCGCATTATTATTATTATTATTATTATTATTATTATTATGATTATTATTATTATTATAACCTCCACCACTGAAGGTGGAAGGAGGCTATGTTTTCACCCCTATCTGTCTGTTTTGGTTTTTAAAAATAGTTTATTGGTATACATTGTCGAGGCTCGTATAAGAGCGAACACACAGAAAATATAACAAGGGAAGTAGGAGACAAGAGGGAGGGAGAGGGAAGCACAAAACAGTGCGGAACAGACATTAGGAGATCTGTGGAAGGGAGAAGGATGGGGCGGGATACACACGGGAAACAAGATGAATACTACGGGGACTTTAGGAAGAAAAACAGGTAATTTGAAGGAGGTGGGTTAGGGTGGGATGATGGTGGTGAACAGCTGTTTTAAAGACAAGGAGGGAAGAGGAGATTGAAGAGAGTGTGGAAGTGTGAAGGTGAGCAGTAATTCTTGACCTTAGCAGTTTCACCATAAGGAGGTTGCTGGTGGACCTTGCATGCCCTGCAGAAATATAAGGGGGACAGAGCACACACAAGGCAGGGAGTGCAAGGCCAGAGAGGAGTTGATAGATGATAGAAAGAGAGCTTCATCAGAGGAAACTCCAATAATCTTAAAAGCCTTGATTTCCACAGTGTGAAGCTGAGCTTGGTGTGAAGCAGGAGCTCCAGCCCAGAGGGGAGAGCAGTACTCCATCAAGCTGCAGATGAAAGCTGTGTATGTGGTCAGGAGCTCAACTGTGCCAAGGAAGGAATTTGCATGATGGAGGATGCCCAGTCGGCAACTGCTTTGGAGGGCAGGTCAGGTATGGGAGCATGCGCCAGAGCAGTACGTCGCTGCGTCCACTTTCCGCCAGTATTCCAGGTGCCTCCGTCTGGCCATCCCCCCAGGCAGACGCCTGGCCCATCCCCATCTCCTTGAGATTCTGATCAACCTGCTGCAAGCACGAGGCACGTGGTCGGCCCAATTGCCTCCTCCATTCACAAGGCTCCCAAGCTGAGAGAATCTGGTGAGCAGGATCAGCATCAGGAAAATGAGTCACGTGTCCATACAGCTGCAGCTGATGCTCATGAACTATGCAGGTAACAAATCTCATTTGAGTCTCTCTCAGGAACCACTCATTATACACAAAGTCCAACCAATAACCAAGGATTTTCCAAAGAGACCTGGCAACAAAGGAATTAAGTCTCCATCTCAGATCCCTGGTCAGAGTCCAAGTCTCGCATCCATAGAGCAAGACAGGAAGCAACAAGGACCTGAAGACTCGGACTTTCATCCTCCCGCACAGGTACTGGCAGCACCACACTCCACGATCCAGTGAATCCATGACTCCCCAGGCCCGACTCAGATGTTGGTTGACTTCTGGCTCACAGCCAGCAGAGACATGAATATCACTGCCAAGTTAAGTAAATCTCTCCCCGACCTCAACATCCTCACCACAAACAGGCACAGACAGGACAGCAGCATCCAAGATGTCATTGAAAGCCTGGATCTGAGTTTTGACCCAGGAAACCCGTAATCCCAGGGACTCTGATTCCTCATTCAGCACCTCGAGGGCACCCAAAAGGAAATCTAAATTCTCTGCAAAGATGACTGCAACATCTGCGAAATTAAGGTCGGAGATCTTGACATTCCCAAACAATGCACCGCAACTTGATCTATCTGACATCCTCCCCAGAATCCAGTCCATACAAGTGCTGAAAAGTGTGGGAGGCCAGCACACACCCCTGACGAACTCCAGTAACAAATGGAAATAAGTCAGAGATGCTACCACCACATCTCACAGCACTCTCAGTACCAGAGTATAGTTCAGACATCAGATCGATCAGTTTTGGTGGCTTCCCACGAAGACCAAGAATCCTCCAGAGGGCATCCCGATTCACTGAATCGAACGCTTTACAGAGATCAACATAGGCTGCAAGCAGCCCCTGCCGAAGCTCTCGTCTGCATTCGGTGAGGACACGAAGAGCAAGGATACGGTCAATCGTTGACCTTTTTGGTGTAAAGCCTGACTGTTCTGGATGCTCGTGCTCAAGCAGATGGTGGCGAACCCTATCGAGAATTATCTGAGCAAAGACCTTGCCTGACACTATGAGCAGTGAGCGTATGAAGAGTGAGGAATAGAGTCTTTGTTGAAGAGAACAATTCCGCCACCAGTGCAAGGCTCAGGTCTGTCTTACTGGAGAAGGGAGGAATCAGGGAGAGATACGAGGAAGTCAGAGACGTCTTGAAGGAGGAAAGTTTATATTCAGCAGATTATGTCTGGATTGTCAGGGGCAACCTGTATTGAGAGATCTGTCAGGTTGGAGAAAAAGCCCCAGATGTCTGAGGTCTACATTATGAAGGAAGAGGGAGGGAGGAGGCTTTGTGTGCAGAGAGGAGAGGTGAGGGTGAGGGTGAGGGTGAGGGTGAGGGTAAGACGAGGGAGGTGAGGGGAGGTAGGGAGAGCTGTTGACAGTGCATAGGAGATTGCAGAAGAGCTCTAGGAGAGGGCAGGATGAGGAGAAGGAGGAGAAAAGGCTTGGGGGTGTCGGGATGAGGCACAGAGGGGAGTAACAAGAGAGGAGTAACAGAGGGGAGTAACAAGGGGGCAGAGGGAAGTTGCAGATTAGAGGAGGTGGAGGAATGAGTTGGAAGAGAGAGGACAGGGGAAGGAGGCAGCTTTGTGGATGTGAGTGGGGGGAACTTTGAGAAGGGGGAGTCAGGGTAGAGATTTGAAGGGGAGGGGTGAGGGGAGATTTCAGGGGGAAGGGTAAGGGGGGAGAAAGGCGTGGGGGGAGCTTTTGAGAAAGGTGATGGGGAAGCTTGGAGGGTAAAGAGAGTGAAGTTTGCTTTGAGGAGGGAAAAGGTGGCTGATTTGAGAGGGAGGGGAAACGATGAGAGAAGCAAAATTTGCAGGTGTGGAGCGTTCTTCACTATCTCCGATTCTCCCTCCCCAGTACCCCCTCTTCAATCCACCTGATAGAAACCCAGTCCTTCCTGCTGTACGCACTATGGATACACACTGCTCCAAGTAGCCTAGATCTTGCATTCAAAATTTCCCCTGCAACACCGTCCCTTGTGCATACTTAACAATACCTTTCATCTTTGTATGTTGTAATTTGATTAATGTTTGGTGTTGCTGTAGGTGGAATTATACCTGATATTGGCATGAGCACAAATTTGCCAGTGTATTAAATCTTCAGAAAACAGGTCATCTGCATTATATTACAATTATGCGACCTTTTGTCTTCTGGGAAATAGCAGCAGCTGCCATGTTTATGGGATGTGACGTAGTAGTGCCAAATCAAAAAGTTTAACTTTGATAGTTTTGCATTCTTCCGCACACAGGTAAAAAGAAAATTGGGAATTCGTTTTCAGACTTCAGGGCAATTGTCTACCAGGCACCACCAAACCAGAAGAGTTTGTCTACCAACAAGGATTCGGATTTACATTTCCGTCACCACGTGATCTTCAACAGACAATGTAGACCGGAGATGTGCCATTCATCCTAATATATCCTGCAGAGAGTCAAGACAGCCAGACTGGGGGCAGGGGAGATGGCTGGGCTTTTGAAAGCTCGAGAGTTGGGGTGACGTTTAGTTCGGAAAGCAGGAGGAAGACAAAGAGGAGGACGGAGGAAGAGGATGAGTCGGGCAGACAACACAGATATCCATGACTGTTAGCCACAAGACCATTCCAATGTTCTCATCATTGCCATACTAACCGTTACCCCACGACCTCCCCCATGTTCTTCTGTGTTGGACAAGCAAAATTGCTGCCATGGCTGGATCAGGATTTTGACCTGAACCAAAATATAATTGGCTTGTTCTTGTCACTTAACCAACTCATCCACCTAGTTTTGTCATAACCCGTCCACAAGTTTTTGAGATATCATGCTATACATATTTTTAGCCCATCTCTCAATTGTACATCCATCCTTCCATCCATCCATCCATCCATCCAACAATCCATCCATGATCCATCCATTTCGCCCGAATCCGTCCACAACTTTTTGAAATATAATAGTCTCCGACAGACAAACGAACAGACAAATAGTGGTGAAGACAAAACCTCCGTCCACGTCCGGTGGCAGAGGTATTTCATGAACTTATTTATAACCTGAGCTGTGTGTGTGGACAAGCATTATCTTCCTGAACCTAGTATGTCCTGCCCCCCCCCCCATGTGTGCCTGATTAGGGGCTGCCTCATGTTTGCACCAAATTATTGTCTTGTTTCAATCGAACCCACAAATGTTTTCCTCCTCTACAATCATTGATGGTCTTGTTTTCTTTCACCAACGTTACTGAACTGTTCCCAAAGGTGAGATGTGTCTGTTTTGAACAAATTGGCATTCCTGCATCAACAGCACAGAGTGTAGTATTCGAGGTTTATGTGAAGATTTGTCATTGTGATTCGCTTCACAAGCCATTCATTCCCTCGGTACAACAGCACACGGTGTTGGCCAATTTATTGGTGTGATTGACGGTCAACCACACATGGCAAGGTCGGCACATGGTCCATTGCAGTGAGATGTCTGCGTCAAACTTTGCTGCTTATATGACATTGGTACTCCTATTTGTGCCTGCATTATATAATACCACAGTAATTCTATGATTACATTGTTCAATCACGTCCTTTAAGCCAAATATGTTGCACTTGGGGGGGGGGGGGTCATCACATCATGTAAAATGTTAAAATCGTGTCATTTGCACATTTGTCATTGTCATATATTCATATTTTCTCTCCTTCTCCTTCTCCTTCTCCTTCTCCTTCTCCTTCTCCTTCTCCTTCTCCTTCTCCTTCTCCTTCTCCTTCTCCTTCTCCTTCTCCTTCTCTCTCTCTCTCTCTCTCTCTCTCTCTCTCTCTCTCTCTCTCTCTCTCTCTCTCTCTCTCTCTCTCTCTCTCTCTCTCTCCATACTCTGCAGAGCATCGGTGCCACCAAAGCACCTCCCTGAGCAAGGTTTATACTGGGTGGGTTGGCATTGCCTTGCCAGCACTAGTTTGGGAAGCAATTCAGAATTTGTTCAAGTAGCCAGTGATATCTTGCTTACTCTTCACAAAGGATGTTTAACATCCACCAATGAATGTCTGCAGACGGGACACCCGTTTACCATCCATTCAAAGGACAGCACACACATTGATGAATCACCTTACTTGTGAAACACCGGGCTGACAGTTTATAGCTGGGTCAGGATTCAAACCCAAGGCTAGATCACTCAGAAGCAAGTGTGCGTACCTCTAAACCATATAGGTTACTCCTGATATTTTATTGATTTTCTGATATTTTAATGTCCTAAATTAATGCCCGAAACTGAAATATCCACCATAATCGGTTGAAATCATGTGCAATATACTAGTAGTTACCACTACTACTACTACTACTACTACTACTACTACTACTACTACTACCAGCCCCAAATAAATCACCTTCTTATGTTTTGGAAAGTTTTGGAGTTTTGGAGTTTTCATGGAAAGTTTTGGTCCAAGTCTTAAATGCACCGACCTGCCACTCGATATTCAAATAGAGCTGGTTAGTGTAAGAATTTGTACTTCAACTAGCAGTTCCATTGATAACTCACTTACTCTTCATCGAAAGATACTGTGGGATATATAACGGCCACCAGGTGGGACATCCATGAGCTTAATTTCTCTCTGGTGATGGCAGACTTTTTAATGCAATGGCCGACATGAGATGGTGTCATGTCCCAAATGCAGGCTAAAGCCCTGGAGGGAAGAGTGGGATAGAAGAGCCTCTGGAAGGTGTTTGCAAGGATGGGAGAAGTGAGGAACAAAAGAGGTTAGGTGTGTAGTTCACTTGGATTTGAGAAGTTTAATCAGAAGGGGGTTACTAAAAGAATGCGTGCATCTTAGCTTTTCTGGGAAGGTCAGATGGTTGAAAGAGGAGAGGGAGCTTGACCGGAGGAGAGGTGGTTAAAAAAAAAAACTGAGAAGCCTTTAATCTGCTTGGAATGAGAGCAACAAACGTAGCGAGAGATAACAATACACAGAATTGAGGAGAGACAGATGTGATGCTGGGGTGCCAACCCAAAGGTGAGAGCAGTACTCCATCGGGATACGGACAAAGGCCTCGTATACTGTGAGAAGCTCTGATGTTTTTTTTATTAAGAAAACACTTGGGTCAAGACGAAGAATGTCCAGTCTGTCTGCAGCTGGCTTAAGATACTAATTTTTCTGAATTGTCAGCACAGGAGAGGTCATGGCTAATGGTGAGGCTTAGTTGTTGAAGAGACCGAACCTCTTCCAGTGCAATGACCGTGGAAATTGATCGGTGGGTTATTTTGACGATCCTTCCAGAACAACAGGGTAAGACGGTGAGATTTTTGAGACTTCCATGTTGTTTTTTTTCCAGCCTTTACAGCCTCTAAAACTTTCACAGCACTTTTATTTGCAACAGCCGAATGAAATCCCACATCCATTGGCATTGCCAAACTCTGCACTCTGGTAGTCACTTATGCATTGTATGCTTGCTGTGAGTGGAAATTGAGCATTCATTGCTGGAGTCTGTTCTTTTTTTTTCACATGGCACCGAAGTACACAATGGGTGGGGGTGATGCAGCTTAATAGCCAACACCTCACACATTGTGCTGTGTCTTGGTGAGAGTTTCAGGAAGAAATTGGTGCAAAAGAACAGCACCCACATAGATAATGCTGCTACCACCAGGAGCTCCTTGTCACTCCATTTCTACATCTCTCCTGTATCTGCCTATTCCCACACTTTGCATATACTATGCACTTATTCAGTGATCATTGTGCACAAGCTCTTTATGGTGGTGGTGGACCTTGATACACTTGGCCTGTGGTGGATGTCTTTCCTGAACACCGTGTTGTTCGTCTTTCGGCTGCTCCCGTTAGGGGTCGCCACAGCGGATCATCCGTTATGATCCGCATACCGATTTGGCACAGGTTTTATGCGGGATGCCCTTCCTGATGCAACCCTGGTCGCCTCTTACGACACAGGGATCAGGATTTGGGTTTCGCCATGATTCCGGGCTGCTCTACACCCTGCCCAGTGCAGAGCCCCCGTCCTCAAGCGATCCTCCAACCCAAGCTTCCGAGTAGCCGGATTACAGGCGCACGCCACTATGCCCGGTATTGATGTCTTTCCTGAACACCACTTATGTCAATCTTTTTTTTTTTCCAAGTTACGATTCTACCGCCTTGCTTTCTTTTTGCAAACATTTACAAGGAAACTTTACAAAGAAAAGAAGAAAAAGTCTTTTTGGCCCATCATGCATGTATCACCACTGAAGGTGGAAGGTGGTCTTACTTAATGAAGATGTGATTACTTTCGCCAGTTTTTACTCCTGATTTCTGTTTCTCTGTTTGTGAGCAGGCAGGATATCTCCAAAATTTGCAGACGGATTCGAACGAAACTTGGTGGACACGTTGCGTGTGTGACAAGGAAGAATTGATTCCATTTTGGTGAAGATCCGAATCCGATAATTTTTTTAAGTGATTCTTCACCATTGAGAGATGGGGCTAAACTGATATATAGCATGATGTATCAAAAAGTTGTGGACTTTGGACAATTTGGTGGACAATTTTCCAATTTGGTGTACAATTGATTTGATTTTGGTGAAGATCTGAATCCAGATCTGGATACGAGAGTTATTTGATTTTTTAAGTCATTAGATTCACCATTGATAGATTTGGCCAAAAACGAGATATAGCATGATATTTCAAAAATATATTGGGCCCGATATGTCCTTCTGATTCAGGCATTGCGTGGTGGAGGTACGCGCTCTACCGAGTGCTCTTCTAGTTCCCCATGTTTTATTAATTTCTTAACTCGAACCTAAACTCTTCGTTTAGCTCAAACCATATGCAGTCCTGTTAATGCTAATGTAGTTGTTGAGTAAAAGAGGTATAAAATGCAAATGATACAGAACACCCCTTTATCAAATGAAAATGAACTTCACCATATTATAGTCACATATTTATATTACACACTGTTACTCACCGTCATCAAGTAAATCAGAAAGTTTCCGCCACAGTACAAAGTCTGGAAAAGTACAGGAAGTAATACCATGCCCAGCAGTAGTTACATGCATACAGTAATAGTTACTCAGACTAAAATACGGCATGACAGATAAATGTGTGAATGTGACCTTGACAACGGGAAGATGCACATTAGTAGGAAGTGGCCTCATTTGAAGTGTAGCTGCTTGAAAAACCCTGTGGGGATGAAACAACAAAACAAAAGTTTGATATCGGCATCAGGCCACAAAAAGGAGGATGGGAAAAGCGAGAGCATGTGCTCGCTAATCACAAAAGATCAATCAATGTTCAAATTGCTTGCCAACAACAAATGACAGTTTGTTCAATTGGAAAAAAAAAGGAAAGAAAAGAGAATTTTGGTGACGCAAGTCAAATGTACAGCATCTACAGTGAAGCATGGTGGAGGATCAATGTAAGTTTGGGTTGTTACCCCACGCACGTGAATCATTTTATGATCGAAGAACAGCTTATTTAAATTGAATGTTTCTATTTCGAACACGAATCAGACGTTATAAAGGACACAAAGAGCGGGCACGAAGAACGAATGCAGCATGTTCGACAGGGAGATGTGATAGACACTGGATAAAATGGCGGTAAAACCCGGAATTAATTTATTAATACGTCTTTAAACCTCTTTAAACTTTTGTTTAAATTAAATTATATTCTTGAACACCCCAGAACACAAATTGCCTTCATAATACTTCTAAGAACAATGCTATATATCGATATCTAGCATTGGAACACGAGGCACGTGAGGGGGACAGTATCGCGGGTGAAGAAGAGACCGCCCATTTGTTTCTGTACGATGCCAATTGATGCAGCATTCTACGGCGATCAATAAAGCCTCCATCTCCTAAACTGTGACAGCATCAACTTATGACAGTGCATAAATAAGGGTGATGTATACGAGAGCTTCAGTAGCATGAAGTTTCCAGATTTTTTTTAACGCTATTTAAAATCATTATTTCATTGAAATTGAAGTATATACTTTAATTTATATGAAACCACCTAAATCCAGGATCACTGCTCACCTCTACTCATTTGTTCCTCTTTTGTGCTGCTTGTGGAACCAACTTATACAGCCTCTTCAATCTCATTATTCCCTCCAGGTCTTTAAGACAGCTGTTCGTCACCATCTCAGAATATCCCCAATCCAAAACCATGATCTTTTCTGCCCTCATTAATCCCACACCCAATCTCTAATCCTTCCAAATTTCCAGTGTTCCCTCCATGGAGTTTGCCTCTGTATCAATCTTGTCCACCCCATACATCATCTCCTGCCCTCACCCATTCCTCCCCAAACCCGTCGCTTGTCCAAGTCTCTCTCTATCTTGGCCTTCAACTCTGCTGTTGGTGTTTCCCCTCCTCTCTCTGCTGCGACTGTTGTGTGCATCTCTACTATTCTCTTTGTGTCCAGTTTTACATCTTTTGCCTCCTGTTTTTGGCTGTTACGTCCTGATCCATTCGGTGTCTGAGCTCTTCCATGAGCCTCGACTATGTACACAAAAAAGATAGGAATGCCTATCCTGAACTTCACCTGGATCAGGAGCAATAGTCACTCAAGCCCTAATAAGCCCCCCTTAGAGCCTGATATTTTTTAAATCCGTAAACAAACTTTGGTACATCACAGGTGATGAAGGTTGTGGTCAAATATCATCGAAATTGTTTGTGTAGTTTTAGAGAAGAGAGTAAATACCTATTTTGGGGATCAAAAACCCACCCGAAAACCACCTCAATCAGCATAGGTTTTGATGCGGTCGATATGCTTTGGCACATCACAGGTGAAGAATGTTGTGGTCAAATTTCATCAAATTTGTGTTTTGCAGAAGAGAGCAAATACCTATTTTGGGGGTCAACTCCCCCCCCCCATATACCCCTTTAATGAACTTAAATTTTGATGCGGTCGATAAACATTCATTCGGCATCACATATGAAGCTTGTGGCCAAGTTTCATCAAAATCGTGTGTTTGGTTCGAGCAATAATGACTGAAGTGTTTCCGGACTGACTGACACACTCACTCACCTACGGACATTGCTTGATCGCATAAGCTCACCTGGATAAAGTCCAGGTGAGCTAAAAAAAAAAAAAACTACGTGGAGCATCGTTTTCGATGAACTCTCTAGTTGTAATAATGTACTGGTGTGAAAAGGGCCTGCTGGGTTAATGGGGAATTAATTAGATAGTTATTTCTTAACGTTCATGTTCAGGATTAGGTGTCCAACTGTACAGATTGCACAGGAAAAGGGTTCTTTGAATTCTTGCACAAGGTATTGGTGGGGAGGGGGTGGAGGTGAGGTGCAGGGGGGAAATGGCTTGGACACAACTCAATAAATCACTAATGAAACAGATGGAGTATTAAATATGCAAGGAATACCCGGCAGCTTTTCAACTTGGCTAAAAAACAAATCACCAGGACAAATGAATGTCTGGTGTGATGGTCATATAATAGATCATGTGATTAGCGATGCAACTTGATCACCCGTTGCTGCGACCTCACTCTTTTTCTCTGTTAAATGGGATTGCACTGTATTTTTCGAGAATCTTATAAAATAAGAGATGTAATGAGATCAGATCAGTAATAAAAGCAGACAACATCGAGGACAACTCATGGGTGAAACATGGAGGTGGAAAAAATGATGTTGCACTCAATGAAATATTTGGTTCAATGGAAAGATGCACTTCTAAAATTTGAAATAATCATGCAGCCATTCACTTGTTTATGGACCTTTAAATGAACAACACCTTCATCTAAAAAGATGCAAACGGTCTTTGTTTCCTTTGCAAGAGCGAGGTGCATTTTTCTTCTTCCTTCACATGCAGCACAAGATTGTGGGGGTCACATCATTGGCTGAGGGTGTGGCTGTGCACCTGATGCAATGACCTCTGTTGGTTAGGGCAGGAATTGGAAATTTGTTCATGGTGCCAGAGATAGCTTGCCTACTCTTCGCAAAGGACACCGTGGTATCTTTAACGTCCACCAACTGATGCTGGCAGATGAGATTCCAAGTTTAACGTCCATCCGAAGGACGGAACACACATTGAAGAATCGCCCTGCCTGTGAAACCCTGGGATGACAGTTTATAGCTGGGTCGGGATTCAAACCCAGACTGGATAGTTTAGAGGTGAGTGGGCGTACCTCTAGGCCATCCTGCCGGCAACGAGGCGCATGGAAGGGGAAGGTAGAACTGACAATGGGACCAACATCAAGGGAAGGAATGAACAGGAAAAGAGGAGGGAGAGAAGGGGAATACTGAGAATACTGAGAATACTGAGAAAAAATACTGAGACTAGCAAGTAAGATGGGGTTGGGTTAGGAAAGGTTAATGGTGGTAATATAAATCATGGGTCAGAATTGGGGGTTGGCAAGAGATGGTGGTGCATTACTTGCTTGAAGAACTGAAGGGAAGAGAGAGGAGAGAGGAGAGAGGAGAGAGGAGAGAGGAGAGAGGAGAGAGGAGAGAGGAGAGAGGAGAGAGGAGAGAGGAGAGAGGAGAGAGGACAGCCTCTGAAAGATGGTCCTTAGATGGGAGAAAAAGAAGAACAGAAGAGTTGAGGTGATTAGCAAGCCTAGTTTTTGGGATCTTTAAACGCAACGGGGCTCACTGAAAGAATGGGTGCATCCTGGAGCAAATAGGGAGGGTGGGAGGACAGAGAGCGAAGGGAGTAACATTGCAGAATAAACAGGAGAAAAGGGAGACCACCAACCTGATTGCGACGTGAGATCACCAGAGCTCCGTGCTCAGCTTCAACACGGGATTGCCCAATAATTTTGAAAGCTTTAGATTCTCCAGAACCAAGGAAAGGCAGATGTGATGCTGGAGTGCCAGCCCATAACTGAAGGCAGGACTCCACTGAGCTACAGAGAAAGGCCTTCGAGACTACAAGTAGCTCTGATTTTCCAGGGAAAGACTTTGATCGACAGAGGATGTCGAGTCTGCGACTATTTTTGGAGGCCAGCTTTGCCAGGTGTTGGCCCAGGATAGGTCTCATAGTGAGATATAGGAAATAGCTCATAGTGAGACCTAGATGTTCAAGAGACGGAACCTCTTCCAGTGGATGAACCGAGAAAACAGATGGGTGGGTTCGTTTGACAATACTTCTGGAGCGATAGGGCGATGATACTGTGAGGTTTTTGAGCATTGAAGGCCATGTTGATACATTTATCAGACGAGTATTTAATCATTTCCAGAATAGCAGAGAGAGAGAGAGAGAGAGAGAGAGAGAGAGAGAGAGAGAGCACAGGCATGGGGGTACTGCACAACACAATGTAGAATAATCTGCGAAAAGGAAGAGAGGGTTTTCAGAGCATCCAACAAGTCATTTATATAAAATGAGGAACAAGACTGGGCCCAAATCATTTTACCAACCTCAGAAGGATGGCAGGTTGAGTCAACCCACCTGGTGTTATTTTAATGACACAACAGAGGCTCAACCTCGAGACCCTAAGATCTTAAGCCAGTCACCTTAACCGTTAAGCCAACACCAGGATTAATTGTCCAGTGTGTTTACCTTCCTCTGGATCTGTTCAGTGAGGAATACACAACATACAGTAGGTCTAGCGTACAAATAGCTCTCAACACTTTCAACATCTTAGGTGGTGTGTGAAAGAGGTTTATCAAAACCTAAAATTATCAAGAACAGACTGAGGGTACCCTGAGTGTCTGAGCACTGGCCATTTGGAAGCATTTCTTGTGATGACTGTGGATGAAGACATTCTACATCATACAGAACCTGACGTAACTTCAGTACCTCTGCCACCGAAGGTGGACGGAGGTTCTACAACAACCATAACCTCCGCCAGCAAACGTGGACGGGGTTATGTTTCACCCCTGTCTGTCTGTCTGTCTGTCTGTCTGTGAGCAGAATATCTCAAAAAGCTTTGGACGGATGACGAAACTTGATGGGCAGGATGGGTGTGTGACAACGATGAATTTATTCAATTTTGGTAAATATTCTGGATATGACTTTTTTTAATTTTCGAAAGTCATCCTTCACCATTGAGTCAGAGGGCCAAAATCGAGAAACAGTATGATATTTCAAAACGTTGTGGATGAGTTATGACGAAACTTGTCGTTCAAAAACAAACCAAAAAAAACAGAACAAGCCGATTATATTTTTGTTCAGGTCAAAATCCTGATCCAGCCTATCAGTGGGATACAACATGTAAACTGTTCAGCCTGATGGAGGTGTGCAGTCCACCGAGTGCCATTCTCGCCAGACCCTTGCCAGAGGAGAGGGTATTGCATTTGGGTCCTTTTGTGTCTGTCTCTGTTCACACAGAACTTTCGTGTTTTTCTCCGCAACCGCTTGTCAAATTGAGATGAAATTTTCCCCATAGGAGCGACTACTCATGTAGAATGTTTGAATGATAATTATGACATCATAGTTAATGTGGTGGTCAGCCATGTTGGAAAATGGAAGAACTTTGCACTTCTGTATCTCTAATACTGCACCAAAGGAAAAAAACGAAACTTGGCACATGTCAAGTACTCATCCTTATGGGGAATAAGTTTTTTTCATGACATCATAATTGCAGATGGAGAATGCGACATCTGATCAGTATGAACATTTTTGAGGGTCATCCATGGATAAATTGGTTCACAGAAGAAAAAAAATTGATGATGTCATCGGTCACGTGATTTAGCCATATTGTTTTTGAAAAAAAAAAACACCTTCAAAAATCTTCTTCTCTGAAGTGGCTGAACAGATCGAGGCAAAACTTTAAATGTATGACCACCTATCCATGAGGAACAAAACATTCACAAGTATGATGTGATAGGTCACATGGTTTGGCAGCCATATTTGATTTACCCTAAAACCTATTTTTAAAAATCTTCTCCAGAACGGCTGGACAGTTCGAGGGGAAACTTCACACAAATGTTCCCCAAGCCTTGGAGATACCAGGTTATTCCCGAGTAAGTGATGTCACATGGTCTGGCATCCATATTGGATTGAGTGAAAATCTTTTTCTAATTCTTTCTCTTGAACCGCTTCATCAATCGACATAAAACTTCACAATTATAATCAAGTCGTGATGGGAAATGTATGTTTTAAATTTCAACCTGATCGGACATGTGGTCTGGCAGGCAGAGTTATTTAATTTTATTAATCTGGGTGTTTGTTTTTGTTGTGTTTTTAAAATAAGGCTCACTTGGCTGCACCTGGATGAGTTTGAGGGTAAAGGAGAAGCAGCTGAAACCTAAATCCTATCCAGGTTCCTCCTGAAGACTTCATCTTTGCTTTTCGCTTGTCCGGGTTCCTTCTGATGATTCCAATGCAGGACTGCACCTATTTGGTCTTCCATTTGATTAGAATTGAATTTATTTTAAATCCCATTCTAAATTAAATTGAATAATAATAAATGTCATGGGTCAGGGTCAAGTGTCCAATCAAAGCGGGGTTGAATCAAAGTTGGACGTCTTGGTACTTGGTCATCACTACCAGCAGTTATAAAGTCACAGTTCTAGTTATGATGTTATTAATTACGGAACACACCAGTGCACAAACACCACACAAAATACATTACCCTAAAACCTATAAAACCATGGCTTAGTCTTCTCAACTACCACAAGTTTCTCCAATCCCCCCTTTTGATGGCTCATTGAGCCCATCTTCATGGAAAAGCAGCTCATAAAGCCCAGCCCAACCACCCCATGTCCTTGATAACTCGGAATAACAAGGAAATGACACAGGAGGAGGCCATTCGGCCCATGCATGCATCACACCAACACCAGGCCAATTATATCCGACAAACCGACATAATTTAATTGGGGGAATGAGGGAAGGAGTGAGGAGGAGAACAATATGACACGCTCAGGGATATCTCATCCCAAGGGTGATAAAATAAAAATGGGGAAACATATTTGTCCCCCACCCCTCTGCCAAGGTCGGAGACTGAGGACATTAAGATGAGCTCCGTCTGATCGACCGATCATCCGTCCATGTAGTTTTGTGTTCCGAAGACGGTATTTCAAAAACCATTGACATTTGGCTTTCATATTGCAGATACTGTATCGATTCCTCATGACATTATCTCAAATTCATTAGATCATGGATGTGATTGGCTGAATTATATTGTCATACCCATCTTGTTAACTTGGCTTGTGTATGTGATATTTAAACAAACATTCAAGATTTAGCTTTCGTATTACACAGATCAATTCCTCATAGCACCCAAAAAGCGGGGCATATAGCATCAGCTCCTTGTTATTTTAATTACATTAAAGTTTGAAAAAATTATCTTCTTTGTTTGCTTGTTCTCGACAGAGAGTTGGTGAAGGAGTTTTTTGGATCAGAAATATACAACACCAACCACACACTATCCTTTACAAGACCATCACAGAAATGGTACTCCACGCAGTAGCACACAATTACCCATCCATACTCGAGGTACTTAAAAGTCCTGCCAACAACCCTATACCCATCTATCTCTATAACTTCCAGGTACCTATCTAATTGCAATTTAAACTTATCTGTTTCTGCTGCCACCCTGTGCTGAACCCTCGCTCTGGCAGCTATGTCCTTCCAAAGTTGTGGTGACCCAAACTGCGCAAAATATTCTAGATGTGTCCTTCACTAAATTCCTGTAGTGTTAAAACCACCTCTTTTGATTTAGTATTACACTTGTTATTAGAAGCAGCCTTGGAAAAATACCAAAATAAGCTATTTTCCTCAACACGGACAGAGCTCGTCAATGGAGAAAAGACACCCATGGAGAGGAGGGATATTGTAAGTATTATTATTGCTTTGTAATAACGTTAATATTATGCTGTTATCATACTATTGTGATGAGAAGCGGCCTTGGAAAAACACAATAAGCTATTTACCTTAACACAGCGTTTGTCCAAGGAGGAAAATATATGACCGCCTGTCCTGAAGCCGCTGTCACACCTTGACGATTTAGCCAGCATATGCCGACGTATGAAAAATTTGTCTAAAACGCTGGCACACGTCGAATACGTTTTGGGTAAGTTTTGTATACGTTAAGAGCATCCTGAATCACGCAGGCATACGTCGTAGTACGCAGAGCTTGTCGACAAATTTTAACATGCTCAAAATTTTTTGATGTATGCCAGCGTGTGACTCACACGTTCCGCTTATGCTGGCCATAAGTTGTAGGCACGTTACGCGATCGTTGACACACGTTACTTGTAAGTTACTCATAAGTCGAAACACGTCGAGGTAATGTTTAGCGTCAGTGTTCCAGACTCCATGGTTTTTTTGTTTTTTTGTTTTTTTTCCTTCGGCATGACGGTGATGTTGACACTTCGAATTCTAGTGTGGTTATAATATAATATAATTAATAGGCTGCTGCTCAACGATTTAAATCATAACCACACTAGAAATCTAAGTGTCAACATCACCGTCATGCCAAAGAAAAAAAAAAAGTAAAAAAAAATCATGGAGTCTGGAACACTGACGGGTTCCTCCTGTGTGAAACCCCATTTTTATATACCAATTCCCCTAAACGCTGCCAATACGCCATTATACGGTAGCTGTAAGTTAGTAACACGTTCAGTAAGTTCTGTGGTCGTCTGGGAGACGTCAATTACGTCTACATACGTCAATATGCGTTGGAGATACGTTACACAAAGGTTCAAAGCACATTACTCATAGGTTCAAAGCACGTTACTCATAGGTTAGAAATAAGTTTCGGCTTTATTTCATTTTTCGTGGCTTTATTTCATTTCCGCACATGCGATAACCGCGAGAATCTCTTAAACGAAGCAGAATTACAAAAGTTAAGCTCCAGAATCGAACTTAGAAGCAGTTCCGACTTCGAAAAAAAAGTGTTCATTTTTCCAATTCGGACATACTATTTGACATTTTGGACGTCTCCGGGAGGTGTATGTTTAAATGACGGTTCGGTGATTGCCAATTGCATGCCAAGTGAGCCATTTCTTATCAACAGTCTCATTAGAGTGCTTAAGCCACTTGGCGAGCGCTCTACAATATTCGCACTGTCACTGAATACTTTCTATCGATCGACTTGAAGGGCCACTCACCTGCGTTGGCCACATGTTATGTGGTGCAACAGGTGGTGTCTGGCTCACTGAAAATGTGAAATTTTATTTTCCACGGCATTTCCCCTTTTTGGTCATTCTTCCATTATACAACCCACCACTTCGGCAAAGGTAAATGCAAATAAAAATTAAACATTTCGTTTTACGAAGTTTCTTCAACCATTTTGCTTTGGGAAGCATCTTGGTGCACATTATTCAAGTTTCATTGGTTATACCGTGGTTCTATACCAGAGGTAGGAAGACAAAATAAATGATTTGATCACAGTAAGAAAAAAATCTTTTGCTTGCCTGAAGTATGGGTTGGCAAGAAAGTTTGGGCTGGAATTTATAATTTTTTCTGGGTGCCGGCAAAAACTGGCTGACTCTAGATGAGACATGATGGGATCTTAAACGTCCACCAACACCCAGTGGGACCTCCGGCTTAACGTCAATTAGATGAATGATTGATCATGATGCCTTGTCGGGCTTGCAAAACAGCCAGGATGACAGTTTAGAGGAGTGGGGGTGAGATTTGAACACAGGCTAAGCAGCAAATACCTCGAGGCTATCTTGCTAAGAACGGAGGAGAATACTTTAATCAATGAGCAAAACAAAAAATAAGATTTTTGAATTGGTCAGCCAAACCTTTCCTATCATATAGGTCAAGTTATCATGGTGTCGGGAATTGGAAAGGGTATGTGGTGGAGGGAAGGTAACAGGGTTTCATTCATTTTTGTGCAAAAGTTGAAAGGAAGGATGGGTAGACGTACACAGATCAGGTCAAGTCAGGTCTGGGAGCATGCGCCAGAGCAGCGAATCACTGCATCCACTTTCCACCGGTACTCCAGGCGCCTCAGTCTGGCCAGCCCCCAGGCAGATTCCTGGCCCATCCCCATCTCCTTGACATGCCAATCAACCTGCTGCAACCATGAGGCATGTGGTCGGCCCATTGGCCTCCTCCACTCATGAGACTCCCTCGCTGAGAGAATCTGGTGAGCAGGATCAGCGTCAGGAAAACGAGCAACATGTCCATACAGCCACAGCTGATGCTCTCCGGACTATGGAGGAAACAAATCTCGTTTGAGTCTCTCTCAGCAACCGCTCATTGGACACAAAGTCCAACCAGCGATAGCCAAGGATTCTCCGAAGAGACCTGGTACCAAAGGAATTAGGTCTCCATCTCAGATCCTTGGTCAGCGTCCAAGTCTCGCATCCGTAGAGCAAGACTGGAAGCACCAAGGACCTGAAGACTCGGACTTTCATCCTCCCACACAGGTACCGGCAGCGCCACACCCCATGATCCAGTGAATCCATGACTCCCCAGGCCCGACCCAGACGTCTATTGACCTTTGACTCACAGCCAGCAGAGACATGAATATCACAGCCAAGGTAAGTGAATCTCTCCACGACTTCAACATCCTCACCACAAACAGACACAGACAGGACAGCAGCATCCAAGATGTCATTAAAAGCCTGGATCTTAGTTTTGACCCAAGAAACCCGTAATCCCAGTGGCTCCGACTCCTCATTCAGCACCTTGAGGGCCCCCAAAAGGATATCTAAAGTCTCCGCAAAGATGACTGCATCATCTGCAAAATCAATGTCCGAGATCTTGACATTCCCAAGCGATGCACCGCAGCTTGATCTCTCCGACGTCCTCCCCAGAATACAGTCCATACAAGTGCTGAAAAGTGTGAGGGCAAGCACACACCCCTGACGAACTCCAGTAACAACTGGAAATAAGTCAGAGATGGTACCACCACATCTCACAGCACTCTCAGTACCAGGGTAGAGTTCAGACATCAGATCGATCAGTTTTGGTGGCACCCCACGAAGACCAAGAATCCTCCAGAGGGCATCCCGATTCACTGAATCGAACGCTTTACAGAGATCAACATCGGCTGCAAGCAGCCCCTGCTGAAACTCTCGCCTGCGTTCGGTGAGGACAGGAAGAGCAAGGATACGGTCAATCGTTGACCTTTTTGGTGTAAAACCTGACTGCTCTGAATGCTAATCTCAAGCATATGGTGGCGAACCCTATCAAGAATTATCCGAGCAAAGACTTTGCCCGCCACCGAGAGCAGTGTCACCCCTCGGTAGTTGTTGCAGTCTTGACGATCACCCTTCCCTTTCCAGAGAGGGACAACAAGGCTCCTCTTCCAGTCAGTTGGGATGATGCTTGTGTTCCAGGTAGAGTACAGAATTGCATGCAACGACATGAGTGCAGCATTTCCACCAGCCTTGTGAAGTTCAGCATGGATGCCACAGATCCTTGGAGCTTTACCCCATTTCAAGTGGTTCACCGTAGCCCGTGTTTCCACAAACTATGGTGGACCACAGTTGATTGGAGGGTCAGCAACAGTGATTGCAACATCCCTGCCGTCCAACTCGACAGCTGGTGGATCAGCCTGGTACAACCGCTCAAAGTAACCGACCCAGCGGCCTTCACTTCGGACTCCTCTGTTAAGAGCCTACCACTCTCCGCTCTAACTGCAGCACACCGAGGGATGGCCTTGGACGAACGCAATGTGTGAATTCCCCTGAAAGCAGGATGAGAATCACTTGACCACAGGTGATGCTCTACCCCCTCACAGATTCCTTGCACATAGGCCTCTTTGTCCACCCTCAGCGCACGTACAGTGCACCACAGCTTGATCCTTTTAAAGTTCATGGCTGATGGCGAGGCCCAAACGTTTGAGTGACTTAACCTTTTCAGGTGGATTGTTTGCGAAGTAGATGCGAGGGTTTGCCAGATGGTCCTTTCAGACAGACCGTGTGAGTGTGTGGGATTCGTCGGGGTTGAAAGACATATTCCAAGTCTTGGACAAGCTCCTGATTCTATCAAGGTCTGCAGAGAGAGAGAGAGAGAGAGAGAGAGAGAGAGAGAGAGAGAGAGAGAGAGAGAGAGAGAGAGAGAGAGAGAGAGAGTAAAGGTTACTGCCTGTCTGTCTGAAGGATGAGAAATTATGAGGCGGAGTGTCGCCTCATCGGTAAAGAGAAAGGGAGGACTTTCCAAAGAATCAGAAAGAACATTAATGAAAATGAGGAACAAGAATGGGCCCAAGACACTACATTGAGGCACTCCGGCCTTGAGAGGGAGAGGCGATGAAATTGATCGCTAAATATAACAATAAAACATCTCACAAGATTCTGTCACTTAGCCTTGACGTGAAGAAGTTCGAAAACCTAGAGTGGAGGGACTCGCTATAACGGACTCACTTGTTCACTAAAAGTTGGAAAAACTTTAATAAACGTTTCTAATTTACAACAAGCGACACGAACACGAAACTGCCAACAACAGTTGATGGAATTAGTGAATGAAATGTTTGGAAAATGACAACTCACCATTAAAGTACAAGACATCAAATGATTTTCAATGTGTCACAAGACAAATACATGTCAAGATAGCCAGACATATTCATTAGCTCAGAGCACCAGAGTCGATATTTTTCTAAAAATCATAACTTGGCATTTGTTCCAACTCAAACTGCAATATAAACTTCACTAATAAAACTATTATTTATATCAATTCTCTGACATGGAGGAACGATGGGTTGTTGTTTTATCCTGTTCGTCTTCCTTCTTTCTTTCTTTCTTTCCTTCCAACAATTAGAATTGCACACCATTCCTTCATGTCTGAGCCAAACCTTATCTAATTTGCACGGATGAACCTTGGCCCAATACACCCAGTGACCCTTTTCATTAATTTATTTCGATCCAGGCCCTCCTGTTCCAATTTTAAGGGCTCAGAGGTGAAACGCTAAAATCACATTTTGCCTTGCCACTCTCTTCTCTTTGAATCGATAGAGATGAAATTTACAGCAAAGGTGCTTTGAAACAGCTTCTATGGTGATACATCGAAATATTTCGGATTCCAGTGGTTTGGAGGATTATGCAGGGGTCAAAGGTCAAAAACGGTCACAAATATAAGGTTTTTGGCTTGTTACGCCTCTGTATTCCAACTGATCCAGATTTTTTTTTTTTTAAATAGCAAAATGATGCCATACCATGGCCCTCTATGGATTACAGCAGATATTAATTAGTTTGGTGCTTTTGTTTTGATTCCACAAGAGGTTGAAGGTCAAAAACAGACTCATTGTATTTTCAACCTTTCCAGATAAGAGATGACTTGGAATAAAAATTTTCGAGCAACAGCTCCTACAAATTAAAGTAGGTAGGTTTTGGGTTTGGTGCCTTCTTTTCAATTTAACAGGGGTCAAAGATCAAGACTTGGTCCCAAAATTACGATTTTTGGGATGCTAACCTTTCTTTTCTTTTCAAGCAAAGTGGACAATACCTGGAACACACACACACACACCTCGCCCCAGCCCTGACAGATAAAGAAAACAAGCAGATATTGGTACGGTGTCTCCCTTTCAATTTTACAATGGTCAAAGTTCTAAAATGGATGTAAAATTAATGGCTTTGGTCTGCCGAGTTATTACATTTAAATAAATTCAGACAATAATTGGAAAACAAATACCTTGCCGCAGCCACTTTACATGAAAGCATGTGAATGTTAGTCTGGTGTCTTTCGTTTGATTTTACAGCGGTTGTGGTGGGGTGATGGGGAGATATGCACTACATTCTCTTGTAAATGTCAGCAATTATATTTGAGTTGTTACTGTTGAATATAATTACATTCTGTAATGCTGACCAGTTATAAAAGACAAATACCTCATCTGAAAAACATCAGGAATCGAGAGAATGTGTGGAAAGAGATAGAAAGGAATGTTGTTGTTTCGGGTGTAGCCTCTAGCTGCTGGTTGCATCATTTTCTGGAAGCGCAGCTGTGCCATTGATGTGTTGCCCCTGTTACCAGTAAGCTGGTACTCATTTTGCTGACCTCTGAAGGATGAAAGGCAGAATCAACCCCACCTGGTGTTAATTCAACAGCACAAAAGGGGCTTCAACTCAAGACCCGAAAATCGCAAGCCAGCGACCTCAACCGTTAAGTTAACCGTTAAGCAAACACCAGGCTTGTACAAAGGAATTAAAAATAAGTAAACACCACAAAGAGATGCCCAGGTTTTCTCCCAAAGGGAAATGGTCCACCTGACGACAAAAAAAACACGTCCCAGAAGACTTCATGAAAGTGGATTTGGAAGATTTTTTTTTTGAAGCTGCTTTGTGAAATTGGTATCAAAAGTTTCCTGCACCTCAAAGGCAAATTTTCTCTGATATGCGACAGCCGAAGTGGCCTTGTGATGAACAGAAAGGCTTTACTGCCACAACATGCTTCCAGCCAGACCAATTTCCCCATCGCAGTGGGAGATTTTCTACATTTCATTCCATTTCATTTAGGGAAGGTTGCCCAAGATGGAACGGCACCGAAAACTGGACATTGTAGTTTTTCAATTCAAGCAATAGGGGCCCAGTACCATGTCCTTTTTTGAATGCGTATAGAGCTGAGGCTCGTTGAGGAATGAAAACACAGAATGGAGCAGAGCGTCAAAGAACGAAAAAAAGACTAGAAGGACACTCAGAAGAGTGCATACCTCCACCAAAGCTGAACAGTTTACATTTTCTATCCCACTGATAGGCCGGATCTGGATTCGGACTTGAACCCAAATCAAATCCGTTTGTTCTTGTCACCTAACCAACTCATCCACATAGTTTTATCATAACCCGTCCACAACTTTTTTTAAACATCATGCTCGAGATCGGTTTTGGCCCTATCTCTCAATGGTGTAGAATCATTTAGAAATTTAAAAAATTCTCGTGTCCAGATCCGGATTCGGATCTTCACCGAAATCAAATCAGTTCGTCTGCGTCACACACCCAACTTATCCACCAAATTTCGTCCGAATCGTGCTAACTCCTTGAGATATCCTGCACACAAACAGATAGGGGTAAAAACATCACCACCGTCCACCTAAGGTGGCGGCGATAAAATCAGTGGAAAGAGGGTGGGGGGATGGGACACCAACAGCAAAGTAGAGGGACACAATTGGAGCCCTGGAAGGAGAAAGGAAATGCAGAAGAATGAGAGCAAGGAGAAAGGAGGACATGTGTCTGGTTGGGGGGGGGGGGCGACAAGCAACATAAGCATGGCAAGAGGTGGATTTGGGGAGAATTAATGAAGGTAGAATGGATCAGTGTGAATGAGGATAATGTTAGTGAGGTTAATGAGGGTAGAAAAGTATGGATGGGGGATGACCTGAGATGGTGGTGAACAGCCGTCTTGAAGTACTGGGGGGAAGAATGAGTCTGATTATACTGTGGAGGTTAGCTCCACAGGCAGGAAAAAAGAAACGAGGAATGAAAGAGTGAAGGTGAGCAATGAGTCTGGATTTTAGGAGTTTCACCAGAATGGGGTTACTGGCAGACGACGTGCACCCTGCAGAAATCGAGACGGGGTGGGTGAGGAGCAGGACAGAGCACAGAAATATCAGAGGCTGCAAGAGCATAAATGAGGCGGTAGAACACAGAGAGACCACCAACCTGTCTGTGATGTAAAAGTAATTGTCCCAGAGATCCCACTTCATCCTGGGAGATACTAATTATTTTGAAGGTCTTGGTTTCCATGGCATTAAGCTAAGCAAGGTGTGGGGCATTGGTGCTTGCCGAGAGGTTAGAGCAGCACTCCAAGCTGCAGATGAAGGTCTTTTAGGTGGATAAAAGTTGAAATGTGCCAAGGAAAGAGATTGCATGACAGAGGATGCCAAATTGGTGACTGGCTTTGGAGGCCAACTTACATATTTGGCTTGCCCAACAAAGATCATGACTGATAGTGAGACCCAAAAGATTGAGCTCCTGAACTTCCTCAAGAAGATTGTTGAGGAAGTAAATTGTAGCGTTCACCATTCATATCCGACAGACAGAGTGAGAGTGTGAGATTTGTCAGGATTGAGAGATTACATTCCAAGTCTTGAACCAACTCATGATTCTATCAACATCTGCAGAGAGGGAAGAGGCTTCTGCATGCCTATTTGAAGGATGAGGGATGTTGCAGAAAAGGGTGGAATTCGCAGAAAAGAGATACAGAGGATTTACTGGAGAGTCAGAAAGATCATTGTTGAGGACTTAGAATTGGACTGGCCCCCAAAACACTGCCTTGGGGCACTCCAGCCTTGCATGGAGATGAGACAGGAGGGGATCCAATTGAGAGCCACACGTTGGCTACGAGAGTGGAGGATGTCAATTAAGTCACGTCTTGAGGTGGCTTTGGGAGAGAGTTTGGAGAGCAAGGGGCGCCAAACTGTATCGAATGCTCAATATATGTTTGGAGAGATGGCCCATGCTCTCACATCGAAGATTGAGGGCCTCCATCCATTATTTTAAGAGCACAAACAGCATGTCCTGGGTAATGTGATGAGATCTGAATCCAAAATGATGGTCTTACATCGGGTCTGTAGATAAGTAAATCATCTTTTGCACGAGGTTTATGCAATGTGGTGGTGATGTCTGACTTCCAAGCAGATGGAAAATGACCCAGGGTAAATGATAGCATGAACAGAACAGAAAGAGGGTGTGCAAGAGCAGCAGGGCAGGGTTTTAGGACTCATTTGCTGATGCAGTCCGGACCATTGCAGAATCAGAATAGTTTGTTGCCAAAAACTTCTCAACCTTCTTTGGTGAGAATGACAGAGTCCAGGAACAGTTTGGTGTGACTAGGTAGGGTTTACACAGGGAGTAAGGGGTTGGTGATGCATGATTTGGATGAATTCTACTGAGAGTGGACACACTTGCTGCGCACAGGCTTTGTGGAATGACCTGAGGTTGCCCTTGGTTGGATTTACCTTCTTGGAATAGATGGTAATTTGTTTCAAGGCAATGGACTCACTGCAAGATTCAGTGTACTATGGGCAGGAGGATGGCTATGATAATTGAATGTGAGATGTGATGAACCTATGCATAAGGGAGAGCATGTTTCTGTGGAAGAATTCCCAGGCTGAAATGATGGCTTGCATATCAAGATCAGCAGATATAGAAGACCAGTCCTGAAGTGAGATGGTGGCTTGCAGTCCTTGCCAGTCAGTCTGGGTGAACTGCCCAGCTCGCCGGCACTGATGTGGCTCTCTCAGAATAGCCAGAGATGTTGACTCTCACAAGCACATGATCAGATGAACCAATTGAAGAAGAGGATGAACAGGAGACATTACCAGAAAAGTTGCTCATTACCAAGTTCAGAAAGGAGGATTTGCATTTGGGAGAAATCTGGGTGGGAAGGTTGACAGATTAAGTCAGTCACATGGAGTCACAATAGTCCTTTGCTGAAGTGCCATGGCTGATGAGAGAGTTACCAACACCCAGCCAATTGGCATGGTGATAGTTGTTCAGGGCAGCCTGTCGAGCCAGAGGAGACAACAGCTAGGGAGAGATATTATGGAATCAGGGATGTCCTGTGGGAGGAAGGATTGTGTGAAGCAAATGATGTCCAATTTATCAGCAATGGCCTGGATTGAGAGATATCAGGTTGGAGCAGAAGCCCCAGATGTTGGAAGTCCACAAAGTTAGGGACGAGGGAGGAGGTGTTGGTGGCAGGATGCAGGATTGTGGCGAGGGGGTGTGACAACATTGGGGAGGGGTGGAGGTATATCATCCGTATTATCACTAAGAATACAAGTTATCGGTTTTGATTTCTTTTTATATATCTGTGTATCACAAAATAGTTGTATTATATCTTCCATGTTGTTATCATTTAGTTTGTTTTGAAGTTTAAATAAACCGATTATATCTTCTTTTTGAAGACCAGCATTAAAACCTTGTGAGAGTTGTTCATACTCAGGTTGAAAACTTGACTTTGTGAAAATTATTAAATTATCATAATCTAAAAAATTGGGAGTAAGGAGCATCTTTAAAAGTGAGCAGGTTTTTCCACATCCGCTTGAACTATGAGACATCTTAATGAATTTGGAAGATTTTTATGGTTGTTAAATATTATCTTATTTTCCCAAATGGGTAAAAAATCATTCATTTCTATATTTGGAAAACAGGTTATTTAATTTATTATTGGCTTTTTTAGAAAGTCTATATTTGATCCTAAGTTCAGGTTTAATTTCAAGATAATCCATTATTTTATCTATACAATATCTTCTCTTGATATTTCCCTAAAAATGGCAATCATGAATAATATATAACAACAATCCTTTGAACATTTCTCGAATATGTTCAGTTTCTAACATTGTAAGGAAAGGTGTGTTATCACCATCATACTTTACATTCATTTCTCGAATCAATCTTGTAAAGTAATTCATTTTTGGTGTAAATCTAAAAGAATTATATTCCTTTTTATATTTTTAATTATCATTAATTAGAAGATAATCACAGAATATATATTGCTTATAGGCTTTTGACTCTGTGTTTCATCCCACTCTATCACACGCAGGACAATTCTCAAATTTGTCATATGGAGAATCAGGGAATTCAAGGGGCTCAAGATGTAGTATACTATTCATATTTATAAAGTAAAACTTTACTTCAAATAAAATTCATCTTCAGTATCATCTTCGGTACTTTCATTGGTGCTTTCACAATCATCGATAAAACTACTTTCATAACTTTCGTTTGAACACAAACTCTCGGTATCATAACTGTCTTCTGTTCCAACAGAGATACTATCATCACTCATAATCTTCAAAATCTTTTGTTGAATAATGAATCATATTTAAATAGTAGAAGAAACATTACCATGTCTATCTATATACTTTTTTCATTAACAGATTCAACTACGACATTTTTTATCTTAAAGGTAATTTTAAAATGGTCCTTAACTACTATTGAACGAAATGCAATTTCACCTGATATATTAACATCCTTTATTTCATCAGGATTTCCATATTTAGGGTTGTTGAAAAAAAATACAAATTTCGCATTGCATATTACAGATGGTCTTATCTTTTCTTTCGAAAGCTTCATCCATAAGGTTTTTCTTTTTTGATACTTTTTCTTGTTTCATTGCTTTTTCTAGTTTTGAATATATTGCCAGAAGGAGAGGCGAAACTTTTGTTGGAGGTACTTTAATTGATGTTCTTCCAGATATACTAAAAGCCCTTCCACTGAAGGAAATTGAAGAACTCATATTATTCGCCATAATTGTTTTTATCCAATAGTTGTTATATTTATTTTTATTCAATTTTACATCCTGGACATATTTCTCAGTACCTTTTACGAATGAAGAGGTTGATTGAAACTTGTTTTTTGTGTCTTGATACATCGTATTTATTAAGTGAAAAAAGTTGGAAGATAAAATGGTTTTAAGCACAGATTCACCGATGAATTAAACGGAATTTTCATCAAGAAAATTTTATTTTAAGAAAAGTTTTGTTGTATAAATATGGTGAATACAATGAACTGCGATGTTTGTAATCATTAATATAAATGTTATAAAAAAAACACCTTCAAACCAACAAACACACATTCAATCTTTTCAGACAAATATCTCCACTTGACCAAGAAACATAACATTGTGATAGATGTGATAATGATATTCTTTAAAAAATTATAATAAACACCTTCAATCACGCAAACACAAGAACAATGAAGAAAGGGAAGGTGCCACTAAATTCTCCATTGAAAACACTGATGGGGCATTTAAAGGACATTTAAAAATAAGATTGTTTCGCTTTCAAGACCCTGGACCATCTTCAATCATTGAAGCTGTTGATATGGTTAAACAAAGTATTGAAACGATAATTAAAAACATATTAAGTGACATGAAAACTTTTAAGTTTTATATGGGAGTAAAATTGAATATGGAAAGAGAAGGTGATGAAACTACTCCCAAAATGAGGACAAACCCTCACTTTATCTCATCATTTCAAGATTTTGTAAGATGTGATGTTTACGATGAACTCCAGAGACAAGAACAAGATGTTGATAACACTGTAGTAGGTTGTGGATTTGCTAATACAAAAATAATCTTTTCAGATATACACATCTTAAAATCAGATCCTCTTCAAGCTTCTTCTTATATTGATTTACCAAAAGAGATAAAACTTAAGAAAGTGGTTGTTAATATTCAAAACAAAGATAATAAATGTTTTCTATGGTCTGTTCTTGCTCACTTACCTCCTCCACAATGGAATCCTGAAAGGGTTGAACATTATACGAAATACAAGGATACATTAAATGTTGAAGATTTTAAGTTTCCAATGTCATTGAGAGATATTCGTAAATTTGAGAAAATGAATAATCTGTCTGTTAATGTATATGGATTAACGGATACAAACAAAGTTCAGATATTAAAAATTTCAAACAACTATAAAAACGATGAAACACACATTGTCCTTCTCTACTTTACTTCAAAGGAAAAATCACATTATGCTTTCATCAAAGATTTATCTAGATTAACCAAATCACAACTATACAAGAGAAAATGTAAAACGTATCCTTGTAAGAGATGTCTCAACTACTTTCACACAAAAGAACGATTAAAACAACATTCGAAATATTGTAGTAATCATAAATCAACCGTAATCAATTTACCAAAAGCAGGTTCAAACATATCATTCAAAGATTTTAACAAACCTATAAAACATCCATTTGTAATATATGCTGATTTTCAAAGTATCCTTGAAAAGATAGATACTGTTTCTCCAAATCCAAATAAAACATACACAAATAAATATCAAAAACATTCTCCTTGTGGTTTCTGTTATTATATCAAATCATCTGTTGGTGATGAATACAAGTTCGAACTTTATGAGGAGAAGATGCCTCAGAGGAGTTTGTAAAGACGATTGGAAAAACACTGTACAAAACTAAGAGAAACAATGGTTAAAACCTATAAACCAATGTCATTAACAAAGGGAGAGAAAAATGAATTTAGAAAGAACAGTATCTGTCATATTTGTGAGGAGAAAATTGAGAGAGAAGTCAAAGTTAGAGATCATTGTCATCTTACTGGAAAATATAGAGGTCCAGCTCATTCCCGTTGTCAGCTTAATTACAAGCCCCCAAACTTTATTCCTGTCTTTCTTCACAACAACACTCACTATGACACACATCTATTTATAAATGAACTTTCAAAGACATCTGGAGAACTTTCAAAGACATTGCAATCATCTCATAGACATGGTGCACACAATTCGTGTTCAATCAGACAATGTTTGAATGTCTATTATGGGAATCTTCAATGAACTTGATACCTGCCCCCTCAAACAGCACACACTGTTTTCACAAATTGATGTGTGTGTGTGTGTGTGTGTGTGTGTGTGTGTGTGTGTGTGTGTGTGTGTGTGTGTGTGTGTGTGTGTGTGTGTGTGTGTGTGTGTGTGTGCGTGTGTGTGTGTGTGAGTGTGATAAACCTTGCATAGAAATTTAATAAACAGGAATAAATTTTGAAGTGCTGACTCAACCCGGGATTCGAGCCCAAAGTCTTCATCGCTCATGTCGTGACAGCCCGCATATACATATCTGTGTATGTATTGTTATGATTACGGGGGTAGATGTACCGATTTAATAGTACAGATAGGATTGTATAGTGTTGCGTTGTCCGTGGATAGGTGGAAGCACCTCGATGTATATAAGGCAGGGAATCTGTCAGCTTAAGTGTTACGTGTCACCACACAAGGGGTGATGCGGTGTTAATTAGCTTAGGGAGTAAAAATAAGTTCCCCTAAACGTGATTAGCTTCTGTGATTTTCCCTATGTACATATATTCCAAGCCAGGCCAGAAGCTCGGAACCGGGTCCATGAAACAACAACAAGAGGAGAAGCCCCGCCTTCCTGGGTTTGGAGGTGAGGAGGCCACACCCTGGGGGCAGAGGAGAGAGAGGATGATCGAAGGCAGAGGATGTGCTTGGTGAGGGGCATTCGGAGAGAGCAGATAGAGCAGGGTGGAGTTCGCGTCTCAAACAGATGGAGCTGGGTGTAGTTCACATGGAGAACAGATCGAGCAGGGTGGAGTTCACGTCCAGAATAGACCGAGCAGGGTGGAGTTCACGTCCAGAACAGATCTAGCAGGGTGGAGTTCACGTCAAGAACAGATCGAGTAGGGTGGAGTTTACGTCGAGAACAGATCAAGCAGGGTGGAGTTCACATCGGGAACAGATCGAGCAGGGTGGATTTCACATCGAGAACAGATCAAGCAGGGTGGAGTTCACCTCGAGAACAGATCGAGCAAGGTGGAGTTCACGTTGCGACCAGATCGAGCAGGGTGGAGTTCACATCTAGAACAGATCGAGCAGGGTCGAGTTCACGTCGAGAACAGATCGAGCAGGGTGGAGTTAACATCTAGAAGAGATCGAGCAGGGTGGAGTTCACGTCGAGAACAGATCGAGCAGGGTGGAGTTCACGTTGAGAACAGATCAAGCAGGGTGGAGTTCACGACGAGAACAGATCGAGCAGGGTGGAATTCACGTCTGGAGCCAATTGAGGAGGTGCTGGTCAGATTTGCACATGTAGAGTTTGGAAAGCTACTACTGTACAAGGGAAGTGCGATTCTGCCTGCATGTGCGCGTGGATGGTGGAGGCGCCTTCCTCCCGGGCTCGACAAGAGACGGCGCCATTTTTCTTGCAAGTACACTTGCTGGACAAAACTCCCCATTAGAGATTGACGAGGGGCAGCCCTTGACCAGGCTGAATACCAATTTATTTTAAGAAAAGGTTTATTTTTCGTTTGTCACCATTTGTCTGTGTTTGCGTCTGTGTATGTGAGGCCTCGATCATAGGAGTTTTATGTAAAATTTGTTACATTATTGTCCTTATAATCTTCATATTGTTCTTGCAAATATTTGTTTCATTAAATGTATTCCCTTTGAAAGAAACAGCATTTTGTGTCTTTGTCGTGGGGTTTGCGGGTTTACGACAACTGTTGCCAGGAGTGGGATTCGAACACGGCCACCTCCACGACAGTATATATGTATATGTATATAGTGCTGCAGAGGCTGTGACGGGTAGTATTGCTGTTCTGTTTGAACGTGATGTTTTAACTTATGCCATTTCATTCAATCCTGTACTAATGCTGGCAGAACGGACCACCCCCCCCACCCCATTTCCCCTAAAGTCCCCCCACCAAACACTAACTATTCAACTCAAGTCCCCTAATTCATTTTTAGCTGACCTGGATTTTCCTCTGTTGAGCTGATGTGATCGAGCAGTATGAGTGAGTGAGCAAATCAGTCCATCAACACTCGTCATTATTGCTTGAACCAAACACATAAATTTGATGTAACTTGACCACAACCTTCATCACCCATGATGTACCAAAGTGAATCGACTGCATCAAAATCTATGATCATTAAAATGAGTTTTTTTTGGGGGGGGGTGTTGGTTTGTCCCCTAAAATAGGTATTTGCTCTCTTCCCTGAAACTACACACACAATTTCAATTAAAAAAAAACTTGACCACAACCTTGATTACACATGATGAAACAAAGTTTGCTCTTGGCATTCAAAAAAAATTAGGGTCTGAGGGGGATTTGAGTTACTGCTGCTCTGGATCCAGGTGAACTTCAGTTCATGCTGTCTTTTTTTTATACAAGATTGTATTGTTTCACCCTTTTGTGCGAGCTGCTTTCATTTAGGATGCTATTTCATTTCTTCAGGAGCTTGGAGTGATGTGACTGTATCTTCCATATAAAAGTGAATGAGATGTTGTTTGTTTGTTTGTGACACTCCCAAGGTTAATCGTGACAAAACAATATAGGATCACATTTTCTACCATGATACACTTACTCAGGGTTGTAAACAGTCATTATCTCACAATTTATAACTTATAAACACATGAGCCACCATCTGGAGGGAGTGGAAAGGATGGAGTTGGAGGAGGGGATGGGGTGGTAGGAGATGGGTGGGAACCTGGAGGTTGGGTGTAGGGTGGGAGGAGACAAGGTAAAGGGTGGAAGGAGGCAGGGGAAAAGGTGGGTTGGTGGGTGGGAGGATGGAGGGGAAGGAGTGGGTGGGTGGGAGAATGGAGGGAGGGGAAGAAGTGGAAGGAGGGAGGAGAAGAGGTGAAATGGGAGTCTGGAGTGAGGAGGATGCGGGTGGGAGGAAGCAGGGAGAGTGGTGGGAGGAAGGAGGGCGAGGAGTGGAATGAGGGAGGGGAAGGGGTGGGAGGAGGGACCAGGCGTTACCTGGCAACATGGGGTACGTTTGCGAGTATACAATAAAGCCAACACTCAGGAACTTGTGCCTTATCAAAACTATGTTTACTTAATCTCTCTATTTACCTGTCCATAGTAACTTATAAACTCATTTTCGCTTTGACTTAACTGGTGTGGATCGCTCGCTATGTTCGGCTCTCCACAGTTGTTGAAGATATTTAGATAACAGATTTGTATTCAAACTTTTTTTTTTGTCCAAATATATTTGTAATATTGGTGATATTATATTTCTTTGAAATTTATTTGTATGTAATATAAAAAAGGTCCAAGTGGTCTAAAGCTGTAAATGTTCAAGAGTCTAAGCTGTCTAATGTGTCTGAAGGACATAAGGGTCTTAAAGGTAAAAGGGGTCTTCATGGGTATTTTGGGTCCTTGGGGTCATTGAGGTCCTCTGTGTACGTGTACACCACGCGGACGGTGGTTTGTGAATATTCTGATTGTTTAATGGCCACAATTATTCCCACTATCGTGGGAATGGTGGGTGGCCTAAGTGTTTAAGATGAAGTCACTATCGTAAGAGAAGCTTGGCCTTGGTGTTTCACGAACCGGCTGGCCAGGCCTAACATTCGACGAAGGTTAAGGCAGGAATTTGTAATTTGTTCAGGGCGCCACCGATAACTCACCTACTCTTCGTGAAAAGACACCGTGGGATATTTAAAGCCCACCAACCAATGATGGCAGATGGGACGCCAGTTTCATATCCATCCGAGAAATGGCACACATTGATGAATCACCCTGCCTGTGAAACACCGGGACGACAGCTGGGTCGGGATTCGAACCTCGGCTAGACAGCTTAGACGAGAGTGTGCATCACTCGAGGCTCCCATGGTAACATTACTATCATTATGCCATTATCATTGGACAGAATTGATCGATTAATCTTGACAAAAAAAAAATATAACTCGGATGACAAAGATGCTGGAGTTGGGATTGGAGGAAGATACATCAACATATCAGGTATGCTGATGATACCACTCTGTTGGCAGAAAGTGAAGAGGACTTGATGAAACTGCTGCAGACAGGGAAGAAGGAAAATGAAATGCTGGTCTTGATTTAACCCAAAAAATAACAAAATATTGTCACCTGAGAAGATTGATGTCTTCAGAAGGGGGTGTGCTCCATTTCCAATCAACCTGTAGAGCACTCACCAAGTGACTTGCTCGATTTTAAGCACTTAAACAAGCACTCCAACGAAACGGTTAATAAGGAACGGCTGGCTTGGCAAGCAATAGCAAGCTAATTGGTAATGAACACACCCCCAATGGATGGAGTAAAGGCTGCAACCAAGTTGTCTCTGCCAGAGCTTTAGAAAGCAGTGCAGGATAAGGATGTTTGGAGACATCTGATCATGAATGTCACCAGAAATAGGCCACGACTTAACTAAACTGGATAACTGGTTACAATAGTACCAAGATGTGTGTAGACCAGCGACTATTTGCCGATGCACCACCCACGCGTAAGTACGTCAAATCTTTCTCCAAATTTCCCTCTGGCGAGTAATAAACAATGTTATCGAACCTTAGGAAGAGAGTTATGCATCAAATAAAGGTCACAATGGGGTCCATAAAGGTGTCGGTGGCAATATCACACTTGAAAAATCGAATGAGGCCCCAAGATAGGTTATAAACAATCCATATACAATCCACATACAATGTGATTATTGCTCGAAAAACAGAACAGGCAATGGAATTCATCATTCATGCGTATCGACTCGTGCAAGCAGCTGTGTTAAGCAAAGATCGTTGCCACTTACATTGAGGCCTAGCAAGTCAAGACAGCTGGGATCCATTCATCTGAGGGAGACTCGAAAAGTATCGAATGCCGTAATCACGTTGAGTTTCACCCAAACTTCTTCCAGTTTAATAGTCAACCGTTTAAAAACGTAACTATGTTGAACAGAATTGACTCAATCGTTTGTGGTTATAATATTTTTTTCATGTCTGGAAGGTGTGCTCCACGAAAGCTATGAAAACCTATTATACACCTCAACATGGAGTTTGTGCAAGGTGCAAACCCCCCTTGGGAATGGGGGCAAAGTTAAATCGCAACGGCTTCCGTCGTGTGACCCTTAGTCTCCCTGTCAAGTTTGGTTGTGATTGGATAAGTTATGACAGAATGTATTTCGGTCAAAAAAACAAGCAGACAGACAGACACCAAATTGCATATTCTAATAAGAAGATGGAATGCTTGGGTCATTGACATGTGGAACAGAACACTAAACATAGACATTTTCTTCCTGTCTGAACTCTGAATCGGTCGGTAATTCTCTTCAAACATTGATCACACACTCAATATCATTTCCATTTCAGACAATGAGTCGCGTAAGTGCGGTCTATGGATTCTGAACACATTAAAACAACAGACGTTTTGCTTGGAAGCTTTTTCATGCAAAATATGGAATTATGCCTCAATATTTTGTGCCAAGTTGTTTGCTTCATCGCTCAACATAGCGTGGCTCTTGATGCTTCTGATTCAGGTGTTGATGACCCTTGACGTGCAAACTGGTTCGTGTGCTCAGGATTCAAAGAGCCACTGATGTGTCAAAATCATAAGGGCCATCAATGCGAAAAGGTTCAATGAAGTGGAGCCAGAGGAAATGGAGACCCTCATCAACCCGCAGTATCAGGTTTGCTACGTCAACCTTCCAAATGACGAGACGAGAGAAAACGGCCCCAAAATCTCAACAGTTCTGGATTCTCTGATATGGAGGCTGGGGGGAGGCGTGGGGGGGTGAAGGGGGATGGAGGGAGAGGCCAAAGATGAAAAGGAGCAGAACATGCTCAGAATCACTAACTATGGATAAGTCCCTGATGGGCTTGAAGTTGGGAATCTACAATGTCAGAACTCTTTCCGAGTTAAATGTTCTTGAAGAGGAGCTCAGCAACATCAGGTGGGGTATCATTTCAGGTGCTTGTAAATAACAGTGGAAGAGGAGTGGGATTTTTTTTTGTTGTTCATTTATAAGATGCCAGACATGTTATCAGCTATGAAGGTACATCAGATTCAGAAGGTACATTATCCGAGATATCAATTCGGGTTTATGTACCAACAATATTCTATCCTGATGAAGAGCTAACTGTTTGAGTGCTGAATTATTCCAGCATGCAATATGTTCCGTATGCCAACAGCACGTTCCCGAGAGGCTATGGTCATGGCCAATGGCACACAAACAGTCAAATAACTATACAATGATATCTAAAGTAAACACAATAAGGATATATAACATATATAACTTATAATAACAATAATAATGGGAAAGTCGATGGACTTCACTGTGAATGTGGAGGCTGAGGGGGTGAGGGGTGAGGGGTGAGGGGCGGGGACGGGGAGGGGGCAGCAAAGCTTCAGAGGTTGCTCTTGGATATCATAGTATTGGAGTAAGAATTGAAAGATAATTTTGCAAAAATTCATCACTTCCTGCTGGAATTTGCAAAGAGCAGAACGTTTAAAACATTCATCAAAAAGAGAATAATAAGGAAGTGGATCTGGAGAAGTCCAAATGGAAAAGTGAAAAATGAAGTTATTATATTACTGTAGGGGGTACACGGTGCTGCCTGGGGATGGGAGGGGGGGTCGTGGATGCCCAGCGCTGCCCGGCCAGGTCTCTGGGCGTTGTTTGTTTCCGGACGTGTCCGAGTTGTTTGTCTCTGGGTGGTATTTATCGTACAACCGGTAGAAAATGGATTTCAGACATTATTTTGTTTCCATCTTCACTGTTATTCTGTGCAGAAGCATTTTTATGAGACAGTATGAATCGTAATTGACACTCCACCACACGTCTGCCTTCCCTTCCTCTCACTGCCTTCCCTTTCCCCACCCCTCCTCAATCTCCTCCCTCCTCACTCCCTCCTCTCTCTCTCTTTCCCCTCCACCTCCTCACTCTCCTTCCTCTCTCTCCCTCACCACCTTTCTCTCCACCCCCTTTCTTTCTCTCCCTTCTCTTTTTCTCCCCATCCCCCCCCCCGTAGTATTCCCATGGTATTTCCAAGTAACAAATAAAAAGGAGCTCTTTTTTTTAAATCTGGATGATCAACTGGTGTTTCTTCATTTTTATTTGTCTGAACATCAAATCTAACAAAGTTTCTCAAGTTCACCAAAATGAATGAGAATAATCAAAAAAAAAGTGCAAATAAAATAAGGAATTTTAACATCAAGGAAATAGTGCAGTAAATATATGGAATGACCCACCACAAATTGCAACAGAATTTATTAGCCCGCGTTGGACTGAGTCCGAAATGGGGGCTTGTGGATTTGGTCTCAATTTTTGTGTCCGTACATGCAGGCGCACGCGCGTCCGCAACCATTTCTCGGACATGTATGGACGATTTTATTCGTACTTGGCACAAAGACAACACATGATGACATACACTACCGTTCGAAAGTTTTAGAACACCCCAATTTTCTCAGTTTTTACTGAAATTGAAGCAGTTCAAGTCCAGTGCATAACCTGAAATGGTACAAAGCGAAGTGGTGAACTGCCAGAGGTTAAAAAAAAGTTTCGGGTTCCAGAAACTGAAAAATAATGTAAATTTCAGAGTTGTTAAAAAAGGCCCTTTTCAGGGAACAAGTAATGAGTTAGCGACTGCAGCTGTTCTGTAGCAATGGAAGTAAATTAAGCCTTGAAATTCGATGCAAACAATTCCTACAGGTGTCCCAACTTTTGTTGATGAGTTACAAACCCTCTGTCTGTATAAAAGGAGTGTTGGAACAGACTGTGTTGCTACACCCTCTGAAGCATTATTTGGACAATATTGCACTGCAGGAAGTAGTATAATGACGAGATGATGACGAGAAAAACACAATTAACAAAGGAAGAGAGACAGACCATTATAACCCTTAAAAGTGTATGTCTTTCCTTGAGAGAAATTGCAAAGAGGCCAAGGTGTCAGTGAGTACAGTTTCCTCCACCATCAAAAGGCACTTGGAAACTCTGACAGGAAGAGGTCTGGCAGACCCAAAGCCACAACACAATCAGAAGACAAGTTTCTGAGAGTCAACAGCTGGCGTGATGGGCGGCTCACAGGACAGCAGCTTCAAGCACAGTTTAACACTGGTCGAAGTAAGGAAGTCTCAGTTTCAACTGTGAAGAGAAGACTTTGAGCTGCAGGTTGGACAGGTCGAGTGGCAGTAAGAAAGCCATTGCTAAAGGCGCTGTCACACCTTGACGTTTTAGCCAGCAATGGCAACGTATAAAAATGTATGTAAAGTGTTGGCGTACGCTGAAGTTTTGAGGTTTTTAAAAAAAGTTTTGGTCGTATTCATAACGTGTTGGTCGTATGCATAACATATTAGGAACGGGCACAGAACATTTCGTTGTCTTATAGATAACTTATACCAACGAATGCTTAGCCTATTGTCGGCGTTCACAACCTATGCCCAACGATAGTTTAACTTAGGCATAGCGCGCTGCACGTATCGCCGACGAACTCGTGGCGTAGCCTGTTAAAAACCTGCCGCACGCCGATTTAAATCATAACCGCCTGAAAATTGGAAGTGTCAACATCGCAGTCACACCTTGACGATTTAGCCAGCGTATGCCGACCTATGAAAAATGTGTCTAAAACGCTGGCATACGTCTAATACGGTATGGGTAAGTTGTGTATACATTAAGAGCACGCTGAAAAACAATGAAGTACGCTGTCATATTCCGTGGTACGTCTAGTACGTCGTGAAATTTCAAGCATGCTGAAAATTTTATGACGTACTCGACGTATGGCTCACAAGTTCCGCATACACCGGCATAAGTTCTCTGCACGCTCCACGATTGTTGACACACGTCGGACACACGTTACTTGTAAGTTACTCATAAGTCGAAACACGTCGACATAATGTTAAGCATACCCGAAACTTAATTTTTAACCTCTGAGTAACGTGCTTTGAACCTATGAGTAACGTGATTTGAACCTATTTGTAACGTATCTAAAACGCACATTGTCGTATGTAGACGAATTTGATTGACGTCTTCCGGACGACCACAGAACTTACTGAACGTGTTTCTAACTTACAGCTACCGTATAATGGCGTATTGGCAGCGTTTAGGGGAATTGGGAAATACAAATGGGCTTCACAAGAGGAACCCGTCAGTGTTCCAGACTCCATGTTTAGTCGATGTCAATGTCAGTAGTATCAGTAGTAGTAGTAGTAGTAGTAGTAGTAGTAGTAGTAGTAGTAGTCGTAGGTGAGCATGTCACTAGTAGTAGTAGTAGTAGTAGTAGTAGTCGGAGGTGAGCATGTCACTAGTAGTAGTAGTAGTAGTAGTAGTAGTCGGTGAGCATGTCAGTAGTAGTAGGTGAGCGTGTCAGTAGTATCAGTAGTAGTAGTAGTAGTAGTAGGTGAGCGTGTCAGTAGTATCAGTAGTAGTAGTAGTAGTAGTAGTAGTAGTAGGTGAGCGTGTCAGTAGTATCAGTAGTAGTAGTAGTAGTAGTAGTAGTAGTAGTAGGTGAGCGTGTCAGTAGTAGTCGTAGTAGTAGGTGAGCGTGTCAGTGGTATCAGTAGTAGTAGTATGTGAGCGTGTCAGTAGTAGTAGTAGTAGTAGTAGTAGTAGTAGTAGTAGTAGTAGTAGTAGTAGTAGTAGTAGTAGTAGTAGTAGGTGAGCATGTCAGGAGTAGTAGTATTATGTCCATGTCAGTAGTAGTAGGTGAGCGTGATTGGGAGGGTGTGGGTGATGGATCCTCGTTGCGTCCACGAATAGGAGACTACTTTGCACCATTGTTCGATGTTCTTTTCGGCTAATTTTTTTTCTCATTCCCACGATGAACTATTTTTTTGTTTCAGTTTTTAAAGTATTCAAAACGACTTGGACAAATGCATAATGTACTAGTAATGAACACAGAACGCTTCGATAACTTGTACATAAGTTATACCAACGATTGATTGGCGCGTTTTAGGCGTCCACAACCTATGCCCAACGATAGTCTAACGTATGCATAGCATGGCAGCGTATCGTCGACGATTACGTGAGGTTTTCTATTCATAGGCTGCAACTTCACTTTTAATAAATGGCTGTCACTCGCCTATTGTTTTTGGACGCTGGTGCTCGGCAATTGAAATCGTTTCCATTGAACGAGTTAAATCTCTTCCACTGGACTATTGAAATGCTTTAATAATAATGCTTGGTTATCCTTGGACCCACTCTGGCTAGCAGCTTGTCGAACATCGCTGGAGACATTCGCAGGAAGTTGATGAAGGATGCATGGTCCTCGTTCCGGAGTTCCACCGTGAGCTGGTCATATATGCCGTAATGGCGTCGCCTCCCGATCCATGGTCTGACCCAGTTCCTTCTCCTCCATTCACGTCTTCTTCTCCCGGCTCTATTGGCACGCAACTGGTGCAGTGTCAACTCGATGAGGTCATGTTGATGTTGGAGGACAGGTAGGTATTGTCGTCTCAGCCTTGCCGTGTCCTCCATCTCTCGGAATGACATGGACGTGTACTCACCACGAAGTCTAAAAAAAAGATGGCTTCCTCTTGCGAAGCCCATTTTTATATACCAATTCCCCTAATCGCTGCCAATACGCCATTATATGGCATTTGTAAGTTATAAACGCGTTCAGTAAGTTCTGTGGTCATCCTGAAGACGTCAAGTACGTCGACATATGTATTTGTGCGTAGGACATGCTTTACAAATAATTACCAAGCACGTTACTCATAGGTTATGAATAAGTCACGGGTACCCTAAACATTACTTTGACGTGTTTCGATGTATGAGGAACTTTCAAGTAACGTGTTGCGAAGTGTGAACAACGTTCATGTAGCGTGCTTACAAAACGTTACTCAGAGGTTAGAAATAAGTTTCAGGTACGCTAAACATTACCTCGACGTGTTTCGACTGATGAGTAACTTACAAGTAACGTGTTTCAACGTGTGTCAACGATCGCATAACATGCCTACAACTTATGGCCAGCGTAGCAGAACATGTGAGTCATACGCCGGCATACGTCGTAAAATTTCAAGCATGCAGAAATTTGAGGGCAACCCAAAAGTACAACGTTTAAAGCCAGCGTACTATGACGTATGGCAGTGTTTTTCAGCGTGGTCTTAACGTATACAACACGTACCCATAACGTATTCGACGTGTGCCAGCGTTTTGGACAAATTTTTCATAAATCGGCATAAGCTGGCTAAATCGTCAAGGTGTGACAGTGGCTTAAGATGGCAAAATAAGAAAAAGAGGCTTGCCTGGGCCATGAAGCACCACCCGTGGACGACTGAAAACTGGAAGAAGGTCTTTTGGACCGATGAATCAAAATTTGAAATCTTCGGTTCATCAAGCAGGGTTTTTGTATGCCATCGAATAGGCAAAAGGATGGTTCCTCAGTGTGTGACACCAACTGTCAAACATGGAGGAGGAAGTGTGATGATCTGGGGCTCTTTTGCTGAATCCAGAGTCGTCGACTTGCACAGAGTGACTGGCATCCTGAAGCAAAAGGGCTATCACAGCATTTTGTAGAACCATTCAAAGTTTGCAGTGCAATACCCTCTGGTCTTTGCCTATTTGGTCAGAGATTCATCCTACAGCAAGATAACGACCCAAAACATACCTCCAGGCCATGTCAGAACTACCTAAGAAGAAAATAACAAGGCGGGAGGCTTCAAATCATGGAATGGCCAGCACAGTCTCCAGACTTAAACCCCATCGAGCTGGTTTGGGATGAACTGGACAGAAGGGTGAAAACAAAGCAACCTACAAATGCAACACATTTGTGGGAACTTCTGCAACAGTGTTGGGAAGAACTTTCCGAACAATATTTGATTTCCATTGTAGAAAGAATGCCACGAGTATGTTCGGCTGTAATATTTGCAAAAGATGGCGACTTTGCTAAGTTAAAAATTTCGATTAAATTTTGTTCAACAAAACGATTCCATTTTTTCTTTTTTATCTGCAATTGTTTATTTGTTCAATGCTTTAATCTCAAAGTACATTGAAACATTAAACTGCTTAAATTTCATTAAAAATTGGAAAAATGGGGGTGTTCTAAAATATCCGAGATCAGATTGAATATGGCGGACTGGCGGCCATTTTAATTGTAAAAAACCCGATATTGAGCATGTGCTCAACCATTTCTCGTCCATGCATTTACTGATGTTGTTCAAACTTCAGACAGATAATGAATGATGGCTTTACATATGCACATCATTTTTGTTCGACATCAGATCCAATATGGCTGACTGGTGGCCATTTTGTGACTTAACTGTGTCCCCAACGATTTCTCACATGTTGTCATTCCTTTCTCAGACATGCATGGTCTGGTTCTGTTCAAACTTGGCACAACCACAGTACATGACGGCATACACGTGCACCTCACTTTATTTTGTGATCTGATCAAATTTATCTGACTGATAGACTGATGGCCATTTCAGTTGTACCTAAATATTGGCTCGCCCTTTATCTCCATGCAGCAAAATTACGAAGAGAACGGGGCCTTTGACATTTTATGTCTTTTGTATTTGTTTTGTCACCATTCATCTCAGAAAAGCCCACAGAAAAACCAAATCAAAAGTCCTCCAAAATCCAAGTTGTGGAACTGTCAAATTAGCATAAATCCAAGATGACCACGACAACCGCAAAGCATAAATCCAGGATTTGTCATTACACAGTTTTGACCACATTTTCACTTCTAATCAAGCTATTTTCAATGTTTAAAGATGTTAAACCATGCTCTTTATTACATGGAATAGATTAGAAATACTAAGTCTTGACAGGTATCCTATCATTTTCCTAAATTAAAAATGACTGCCAAAATATAAAGTTTTGCCTGATTTTATAGAAATTAGTCAGTAAAACTTTAACCATCGGCTTCTATAATGGGTGGGGGGTTAACCTCTGATTTATAATATTGACCGATTCAAATTATAGTCAACATTTTAGAGATTAGGATTATCCGAAATTGATGTAAATGTTTCATTTTCATTGGCAAAAGTTCGATGTAGCTGCCCAACAAATCTTGTTTAACCTCTTTTGGCTGCAGTTTAAGTATTTTATATTACGTTATAAATAATGTGTGTATATATATATATATATATATATATATATATATATATATATATATATATATATATATATATATATATATGTTTCTTTTAATTTCAGAGAGCAATGATGGATGATCCCCAGTGTGCACTTGTGTCGTGAACCAATATCACCAGGGCAAGCAAGTTCCACACTTTCCCAAAAAGGATGTGATTAAATCAAGAAAGTGAGTGAGGCCAGATGTGTAGCAATCAGAACAGTGCCTGGGCAACAGGTTCATCAGGGCTGTCGGAAAACACATAGCAACCCAACATGTGGAGAAGCACACAACCACAAGAGAGCTCTTGATTCTTCAGCCCCAAGCAAGCCAAGCCAGAGTTTGAGATCTACAGATCACCATTTGATTATGGCAAACACTGTCTGTTCTGTGGTACAACAAACAAATGTGATGGGAAAAGAATGAATTTAAGTTTGTTCCAGTTAGAACATATGACTTCCAGAAGAAAGTAAGAGATGCATGTGCAAACAGGAATGATGACTGGGCCAACAGAGTGAAAGCCAGAACAGACTGTATCCATGACCTTCATGGTGCTGACGCTGTCTATCACCAAGCTGGCAATGGTAGGTTGTAGATTAAAAGTTCCCGACGAGCAGAACTTAATCACTGAAACACAAGCGCATGTGCGAAAGGCCTCATTTAACTTTCATATATCATTTCGAAAGTTCCATATTACAATGAAAGAATATCACAAGTTGAAGGAAATTATACTGAAGAAACAAATTGACATCGTAATTTGAGGCAAGATGACCACCACTCCCTCCCTCCTTACCATCACTCCCACACACACACACACACACTCCTGGAAGCTCCTCAATCCTCGTTAGATGTTTAATATCCTTAACGTACAAACCAGAGTGCTCTCTTGCTGTTGTGGCATGCAAATTCATATCCCCATAACAGTTGAGAGGTGGGATCCAACATGGGACAGCTGAGAATCCTGATAATCCAACATGGGACAGCTTTCTGGGAGTCCACACAATCTGATGATAATCAGGGATCACCACTGTTGATTATATCACCATGCATTCTGGCCTTGTTGGCTAAGATGTATGCAATGGTATGAACATGTGCTTTTGCCTTTGGCCTGAAGTGCACGTATATTCGTTTAAAAAGCTTTTTTGTTTGTTTAATACAATGTTTGCTTTTTTTAACCTTTTTTGTACACAAAGTCAAGGCTCTTGAAAGAGCTAAAATACAGAAAAATCTGAGGGTGCAAAACCAGAAAGGAGGTGGTAGAAGAAACACCAACTTGTGAAGGCCTTGGTTTCCTTGGCGTGAAGCTGAGCAAGGTGTGAGGCAGGGGTGTCAGCCCAGATGGGAGGGCAATACTCCATCATGCTGCAGATTAAGGCCTTGTCGGTGGATAGGAGTTCAGGTGTGCCAAGAAAGGACTTTGTATGATGGAGAATGTACAGTCAGCATATACCAACTTTCAATGCCAACTCTAAAATGTTGTTTGTCCAAGAAGGATCATGGCTTATAGATCATGGCTGGAGTTTGAATGACTGAACTTCTTCAAGAGGATTGTTAAGATAGTAGATGGGAGGGTTTTCCAGACAGTCTTTTCAGAGAGGGAAAGAGAGATAGAGAGATACAGTGAGAATGTGAGATTTCTCTGGATTGAAAGAGTGTTTGATCAGTTTGTGGTTCTATCAAGGTCTGAAGAGAGGGAAGAGGGTGCTGCCTACCGATCCAAAGGATGAGGGATGTGACGGCTGAAAGTGGAGTCATCAGCAAATAAATGAAGAGGATTTTCGAGGGAGTTGGAGAAATCGTTGACAAATATTAGGAATAGGACGAGGCCCAGAGCACTGCCTTGGGGCACTCCACCCTTGACAGGGAGAGGAGATGAAAGGCCAAATTGCGAGCCAAATGTTGGCTACAAGAGCAGAGGAAGTCAGTAAGCAATGTTTGGAGTTGCCCCTTGGATTCCATCAGCAAAGAGCTTGGATGAAAAAGCAGAATGTCAGACAATCAAAACCTCCATATGTAGTGTCTTCAGAAAGTATTCACATCCCTCGACTTTTTCACATTTTGTTGTGTTACAGACTGAATTTAAAATGGATTGATTGAGATGTTTTTTTGTCACGAATCTACACGTAATACCACATCGTATCAAAGTGGATTTTTCTTTCTAGAAATTTTTACAAATGAATGAAAAATGAAAAGCTGCAAAGTCTTGAGTCAATAAGTATTCAACCCCTTTGCAATGACACTTCAAATTGAGCTCAGGTGCATCCAATTTCCTTTAATCATCCTTGAGAAGTCTCTACAACTTGATTGGAATCCACCTGTGGCCAATTCAATTGATTGGACATGATTTAGAAAGAAATGCACCTTTCTATAGAAGTTTCCCACAGTTGACAGTGGATATCAAAGCAGAAACTCCACCATGAGATCCAAGGAAATGTCTGTTGAACTCCGAGATAGAATTATGAGGAGGAATAGATCTGGGGAAGGGTATAAAACTATTTCTAGAGTGTTTAAAGTTCCCAAAAGCATGGTGAGCTCCATCAACAGGAAATGGAAAGAATATGCAACTACCCAGACTCTTCATAGAGCTGGCCATCCAACCAAACTGAGCAACCGGGCAAGAAGGACCTTTGTCAGGGAGGTGACCAAGAACCCAATGATCACTCTGACAGAACTACAGAGTCCCTTAGCTGAGATGAGGGAACCTGCAAGCAGGACAACAATCTCTGCAGCACTTCACAAATCTAGGCTTGATGGGAGAGTGGCCAGGTGGAAGTCACTCCTTAGAAAAAGTCACATGACAGCATGCCTGGAGTTTACACAAAGGCATGTGAATGTCTGAGAGCATGAGAAAAAAGATTCTGTGGTCTGATGAGACGAAAATTGAACTGTTTGACCTGAATGCAAAGCTCTATGTCGAGCAGAAAATGAGTACAGCTCATCTCCCATCTCACACCATCCCCACCATGAAGTATGGTGGTGACAGCATCATGCTATGGGGATGCTTTTCAGTGGCAGGGGCTGGGAGAATTGTAAGGATAGAGGGAACAATGAATGGAGCCAAATACAGGCAAATCCTTGAGGAGAACCTGCTTCAGAGTGCAAAACATCTAAGACTGTGATGGAGATCTACGTTCCAATACGACAATGACCCCGAGCATACAGCCAAAGCAACACTGGAATGGCTTCAGAACAAGAAGGTGAAAGTCCTTGAGTGTTCCAGCCAAAGGCCAGACTTGAATCCCATTGAGAATCTGTGGAAAGATTTGAAGATTGCTGTTCACTGATGTTCCCCCATCCAACTTGACAGAGCTTTAGCACATCTGCAAGAAAGAATGGGAGAAAATCCCCAAATCCAGATGTGCAAAGCTGAAAGACATACCCAAGAAGATTCGAAGCTGCAATCGCTGCCAAAGGCGCTTCCACAAAGTGTTTGACTCAGTTGGTTGAATACTTATTGAAGCAAAACATTTCAGATTTTCATTTTTAATTAATTTGTAAAAATTTCTAAAAACATTTTTTCACTTTGTCATTTTGGGGTATTATGTTTCAATCAGTGCCAATTTTTTATATTTATTCCATTTTAAATTCAGGCTGTAACACAACAAAATGTGACAAAAGTCAAGGGGTGTGAATACTTTCTGAAGGCACTGTATGTCCAGAGGGATGGCCCTGATCTCATATCTGATTTTGAGGGCCTCCATCCATTGTTGTGGGAGTAGAAGCAGCATGTCCAAGATTGAGTGACTTGGTCTGAATGTGAATTGATGATCTGAGATGAGAGCGATGTCAAAAAGGAAGGATTTCATATCAACTGCAAGGATGTATTCTATGACCATGCTGATAATTAAAAGTAAGCCAATTGGTCTGTGGTTAAGGGGGTCAGTTTGACACCTTGTTTATGTAATGCAGTGGTGTTGGCTGACTTCCAAGCAGATGGAAGATGACCTATGGCAAATGATAGGGTGAAAAGGGCAAAAGAGAGGACGTGCAAAGATAGCAGAGAGGACGCGTAAAGGCAGCAGAGCAGGTTTTTAGGACACTTGATCTGATGCCATCCAGACCAGTTGCAGAATTATCTTTAATGTCCACCAGCAAATTGTTTATAAACAGCATGTAGAGAGAACGTGCAAAGGCGGCAGAGCAGGTTTTTAGGACACTTGAGCTGATGCCATTCAGACCAGTTGCAGAACGATCTTAATGTCCACCAGAAAATGCTTTATAAGCAGCATGTAACTATAAAGGATGACACACTTGTTGATGCAACGTTTTGCCGACAAAACACCAGCATGGCGGTTCATGTTTGGATCGGAAATCAGGCAGACAACACAGTTCTCACATGAGTCTGTTACATCTGAAGTATCCTGCCAAAGTCGTGCTAAAAGGTCATGCAACCCAAAACCACTGAATTGAAGAAAGAAAGAAATTCATGCTGTGATAAAGTTCTCACCACATTTTTGTTTTACACCTTGAGAATTATAAATATTTCATGAATGACAATGTCTGCTAAACAGCCTTACCATGAAGTTATCATGGAGTATGGTAGTACTCCATATAGAGGGATTATACAAGAAAAAAAATGACCTCCAATTCAAATGTGGACACAATGATATGCTCATAAACTCCTCAAGAGTGAAGTCATAAGCATTTAAAAGCCATAACTTTTATTCTCGAGGGTTTTCTGAACTACCAAGATTTTAAAAGATGCCAAAATATATTACTAAAGTACCACATCGGCAGATCGCTGAAACACCAATTTGAACTTCTTATTCTTCCTGGCTACAAATAATGTTAAACTGTAGCCCAACCTACCTCAATAACTGCTGAAGTTATGATGGTGATTCCAATGCGAGGAAGTTACTTTGCCTCTGTGCCATTGCATGCAACCCAAAATTTAAAAATTATATAAAACATTAATCATTTTATTACGTAAATGTTGACGTAAAAACATTAAATTGAACGTAAATGTAGACTAAACCAGGCCAGGATCATGGGAGTTGGGGGTGGGGAGAGATAAACAGTACCATTCCAAAAGCGATACACGACCAAACCAAACCATCGCCCAAATGAACTGAAACAAGTATTAAAACAATTTAATAACATAGGCTGATTTAATCCATTCTAAAATAACAAAATATATGAAACATTAAGCATTTTATTATTTTTAAAAACGGTAATTGCATCCAAATTTCCACATCGATCTATATCCATATATAATAATCCCGCACTATTATCCCGCAATAGTGTATGGTAATCCACATCGCGTGCTGAACCAAAAGTCAGTATTCGGGGGGGGGGGGGGTAGAATGTACCATAAGTCAAATTTAACAATATAGATGGATGCTATCCATCCCAAAATAACAAAATATATCAAACATTAAGCATTTAATTACTTTAAAAAATTGCAGAAACAAGTAAAAAAAAACACATGCAAAAAATGTAAAACTTCTTCTTCTTCTTCTTCTTCTTTTGGCTGCTCCCGTGAGGGGTCGCCACAGCGGATCATCCGTATGATCCGCATTGTGATTTGGCACGTTTTACGCCGGATGCCCTTCCTGACGCAACCCTGGTCGCCTCTTACGACACAGGGATATATGCAAAAAATGTAAAACAGAGGGATCAAAATGTCAAAGAAACAACCAAATAAGGTCAGACGAACACCACATTATGATGCCACAATACGACACCACAATCTTTTTATAGATTAGCA
>NC_140966.1:97343042-97348542 GCF_056783735.1 Eptatretus burgeri | reverse complement strand
AATTATCAAAAAACAAAAACCTTATGGATGAAGCTTTAGAAAGAAAAGATAAGACCATCTGTATTATGCAAGGAGAAATTTGTATTTTTTTCAACAACCCGAAAGATGTAAATCCTGATGAAATAAAGGATGTTAATATTTCAGGTGAAATGACATTTCGTTCAATAGTAGTTAACGATCATTTTAAAATTACCTTTAATATAAAAAATGTTGTCGTTGAATCTGGTAATGAAAAAAAGTAGATTGATATCGATGGTAAAATTATAAAATGAGTCAATATACAACTGAAAGTATAGATGAATTTCAGTTTAAATAAAGTTTTACTTTATAAATATGCTAGACTTTCCTGATTCTCCATATGACAAATTTGAGAATTGTCCTGCGTGTGAAAGACGGGGATTTAACACAGTCAAAAACCAAAAACAATGTATATTCTGTGATTATCTTCTAATTAATGATAATAAAAAATATAAAAAGGAATATAATTCTTTTAGATTTACACCAAAAATGAATTACTTTACAAGATTGATTAGAGAAATGAATGTAAAGTATGAGGGTGATAACACACCTTTCCTTACAAGGGAAGAAACTGAACGTATAAGAGAAATGTTCAAAGGATTGTTGTTATATATTATTCATGGATGTAATTTTCAGGGAAATATCAGCACAAGATATTGTATAAATAAAATAATGGATTATCTTGAAATTAAACCTGAACTTAGGATAAAATATAGAGTTTCTAAAAAAGCCAATAATAAATTAAATAACCTGTTTTCCAAATATATAAATGAATGATTTTTTACCCATTTGGGAAAATAAGATAAAATTTAACAACCATAAAAATCTCCCAAATTCATTAAGATGTCTCATAGTTGGTTCAAGTGGATGTGGAAAAACCTGCTTACTTTTAAAGATGCTCCTCACTCCCAACTTTTTAGATTATGATAATTTAATAATTTTCACAAAGTCGAGTTTTCAACCAGAGTATCAACTACTCTCACAAGGTTTTAATGCTGGTCTTCAAAAAGAAGATATAATCGGTTTATTTAAACGTCAAAAAAACCTAAATGATTATAACATTGAAGATATAATTCAACTATTTTGTGATACACAGAGATGTAAAAAGAAATCAAATCCTATAACTTGTATTCTTAGTGATAATACGGATGATATACCATTTCCCCAATATTTGGATAAATCTAAAAAGAACCTCGTTATCTTTGATGATTGTGTTGATGAGAGAAACCAAACGGTAATGGACAGCAACTACACAAGAGGGAGACATTCTTCTTGTAATTGTATTTATCTTAGTCAATCGTACTTTCAACTTCCTCGTCGTTCCATCAGAAACAATGCTAATACTTTTATTTTATTCAGGTTAAATTCAATAGATATAAACAATTTTTGGAGAGACAATTGTTCTACATTATGTCGTAAAAAGGAATTTGGGGATTACATGAAGCACACGACTGAAAAATATAAATATATTGTTGTGAAACAAGATGAGATATTAAGGGATATATTTTTTGTTTTATAAACAATTACATATATAAATGACAACTATTATTGTAAATTTTGTGGGTAAATCTGCTTCTGGAAAAAACTTTCATAAATCAAGGTTCTTGTGTAGTACAAATGAGAATATTGTAAATTTACTTAAAAAACACCCCGTGATATGCATTGTATCAACAACTAGAGCAATAAGACCTGGAGAAGTAAAAGGTGAAGATTATCACTATATTTCAGTGGAGGAACATATGCGATTGAGGAATGAAGGTCAAATATTTGAGGTTTCTCTTGGTACAACAAAATATTCACATTGTAAGAGTGAGTTAAGGAAACTAAAATCTGGTGGTCTTGGGATATTAGAAACTAATCCAGAAGGAACGAGACAAATTATTAAACATCTGAGCGGAGTGAAGATTTTATCATGCGGTTTTGATGTTGATGAAGAAACTCAATGCAAACGTATGAAAAGCAGAGATGCAAGTATTAGTGAAGAAGAAATTACAACTCGCATTAATGTTAATAAAGAATTTGATGAAATATTTAAAGAAAAGGATTTATTTGAACACATCTACTTGAATGATGAAGAAAAGGAAAATTTCCCTGTTGATCTTTACAATTCATGAAATGATATTTTACAATAAATAAATGGATGCAAAAGAAAGAGCAAGAAGATTGAAGGAACATCAAGAGTTGGTTTCAAAAGTTGTAAAACAGCAGGAAGACATAAAGAAGAAACACAGACAGAAACTAACGGGCGAAGAAGCATTTGAAAGAAAACAAGAGAAATTTTTTAAACCACTTTTAAAAACTTCCCAAGAAAAAATGAAAGATGTTTCCACAGTTCCCACAGTAGAATATACTCCAAAAAACTTCAAATGTTAAAAGATTTTGATCAAATGACGGAGGAAGAATTAAAGGTATATGATGATGAAGGTTTATTTCAACAACTGGAAGAGATTAATCGACCCCCTGATTATATTGTGAATGCTCTTCAAAACAATGAATATTCAGCGTATTCAAAAACCAAAGCAGGACTCATTCCAACAGAACAACCAGCAATATTTCATCTTGTTCAAGAAAAGGTATTGATATTTAATGATGAATTAAGGTTCTTAGGTTCTGCTCAAACCCCTGTTAAACTAACTCCGAGATTAATGTTTCTTCTCACAAAAGATGGAAGACAAGGTTCAACTGTGAGGGATGAATCAAAGTATATTGATAAACCATTGGATATGAAAAATAATGATGATAGAGTATATATTGATCTGCTGAACACTCTAAATTATAGGGTTAATATTTCTAGTAAAAGTAGGAAAAATGAGAAGGAGAAACACATTATTCAGGCTTTAAGTATCCTTGGTTCGGGTATTAGTTTTCTTCCAAATGACCCATCGCAATTAGTTAATAGACTGTTATTGTTGTTAGGTAGTAAGAAGGCTGGAAATAACAATTGTTTTAATGAAGCATCAGCCATTTTAGACCAGTTGATGAACATGAAAATAATTAATAAATCTCAATATAAAGACATTTTATCTCATATTAAATAAGATGAGAAGCACAATCCTGAGTTTTAATTTCACAACAAGCGACCACACATCTTCTTTCCCATACCCACTACAACTTAACCCAACAAAAGAATATGAAGCATCTTTATTGTCCATGGAAACTTATAATACCTTATTTAATATAACTGATAAAAATGACAAGTTTAGCTATAATCCCGGAAGTGGATACAAAACGATAACGGTCTCACCCGGAGCATATGAGATTTCTCAAATATCTTCCGAAATTGCTCATCTTATGAAAGAACAGGGTGATGAACCAAAAAATTGTTATAGACATTCAAAAACATACTTCAAAATCAACGATTAAAGTTAAAAATAACTACAAGGTTGATTTCACAATTGATAATTCATTTAGAGAGTTATTGGGTTTCTCCTCAAAAAAAGATTGAAACGAATGGGACGTTTTACAGTGATAATGTCATTCAAATATCCTCAGGAATAAATTCGGTGTTAATTCACTGTGATTTGATTGATGGTGCTTATAATGATGGAAAAAAAACAAATGCAATATTTTCATTCAGCGCATACTCAACCCCAATTGGTTATAAATTCAATATGGAACCCAAAAATTTGGTTTATCTCCCTGTGTCAGGAAAAACCATACACAGAGTAAATTTTAGGATAACCGACCAAGATAATCGTATGATAATCGTAATACTTGGATCAGGGTTTCAAAAGTTTTAACATCTTTTTTCCTCAATAAATACAAGTATGGAAGCAATTGATAGTATCTATGATTTGGATGATACTATTATTATCTCAAACTCCACTAAAAAAGAAGATTACTTCAAGGTAAATGCAATAACTGGAACAGACTGGAATACGAATGGTACAAAAAGTTTTGAAATAAATAATGAACAAACCTATTTGAATCTATCCGAAAGTTTCTTGTTGTGTAAATTTAAATTCACTAAGGCTGCGACTCACACAAACGCTACACTTGTAAATGATTTCTTCTGGAAAATGTTTGATAGTGTGCGTTTGTATATTGGAACACAAGAAGTTGAAGCGTTTGATTATGTCTAAGATCAGTGATGATCATTATAAGATGATCAGTGCTAAATTGAAACTTGGAAATTCAAAAAAAACTTATATATATATAGGCTCTAATGATGTCATTAAGACTGAAGAGCAATTAGCTGATGAATTACATAAACCAATATTCACAAAGTTTCAGAGAAGGAAAGTTTATTCCAAGGAAGTAGATTATATCTGGTCTGCTGATTTGATTGAACTCAATAATGATAAGGGGTACAAGTATGCTTTAACTGTTATTGATTTGAGGAGTAGATACGCATGGGTTGTACCATTAAAAAAACAAAACAGGTAATACTCTTATGTTAGCCTTTCAACAGATATTTAATAAAAGCAAGAGAAAACCTAAAAAATTGTGGACTGATGAGGGTCGAGAGTTTTATAACAAGACATTTATGAATTTTCTAAAAAATAACAGTATTACATAATACAGTACCTTTAATGAAGGGAAGGCAGTTGTTGTTGAACGTTTTAATCGTACCTTAAAAGAGATTATATAAAAAATTCACACAACTCTGTTCACAACAATGGTCATCTTTTATTCAGGATATTGTGGATAAGTATAATGACACGATTCACACGTCAACAAATATGAAACCATCAGAAACATTTACAAAATTAAAATATGAAAAAGAGATTAATGTCAGAAAACCTAAGTTCAAAGTTGGTGATATCGTAAGAATATATAGGTGGAAATCTCATTTTGAAAAGGGTTATATTAAACGATGGACGAACGAGCTTTTTAAAATTGTTGATATAATAGATACGGTTCCTTGGACTTATAAGATATATGATTTGGAAGGGGAAGAGATTTTAGGTTCATTTTATTCACAGGAATTACAAAAGACAAAGATATATTGAAATTTTTTGACTCCGCCCCTTTTTGACTCCGCCCACACAAAACCCACCCACATAAACTCCACACAAACCCCCCACAAGCTCCACACAAAAACTCCACACACACAAACCCCTCACAAGCTCCCCACATAAACCCCACCCCACACAAACCCCACCACACACACACCCCCCACAAGCTCCACACAAGCTCCACACACACAAACCCCACACAAGCTCCACCCATATTCATCATATTCACATAATTAGTGATTAGTTAATTAGTTCCCCACACACACACATGTTTATTTAATTAAAAAAGATCCACCCATCCACACAAGCTCCACTCATCCACCCCTCCACCCATCTCTCCACCCATCCATTTATCCACACAAACCTCATCCACATAAGCCTCATCCACATTCACCCCTCCCACATAAACCCTGCCCACACAAGCCCCGCCCACACAAGCCCCGCCCACATAAACGCCTTCCCACAAGCCCCGCCCACACACGCCCCGCCCACACCGAAGCCCCGCCCACACAAGCCCCACCCCC
>NC_140966.1:97215542-97335542 GCF_056783735.1 Eptatretus burgeri | reverse complement strand
AATATCCGGGGCCTTCGCTCAAACCTTTCAGATCTTTCCATACAGGTTGCCACTGACAAACCAGACATTATCTGCCTAACAGAAACTTTCCTCTCCCAAGACGTGTATGACTCCCAAGTATCTCTCCCTGGCTACTCCCTCTTACGGTATGACAGACCTGAGCCTCGTCCTGGTGGAGGTGTTGCTCCCTTCATCAAAGACTCTATTCCTCACTCTCCATGCACTGCTCTCACTCCCCCACACCCCCAGGAATACCTCTGGCTTCGGCTTCCCCTCCACTCCAACCTCATGTTTATATGTGTACTGTACCGTCCACCGAACAGTGATGACTCCATCTACACCTCACTATCCGAAAACATGGACCATCTTCTATCTTCTCATCCAAACTCTCTCTTCCTCTTATGTGGTGACTTCAATTGTCATCACGCCAGTTGGCTAGGTGTGGGTACCTCTCTCACCTGCCATGGCACCTCAGCAAAAGCTTTCTGCGACTCATTGGGACTGACTCAATCGGTCAACTTCCCGACCCGGATCTCAACCAATGGTACTCCATCTCTTCTGGATCTGATTTTGACAAATTTCCCTGACAATATCTGCTGCTCTTCCTTCGCTCCAATTGGTTCTTCTGACCACGTCCTTGTCAAAGTGGACATCTCTCTGGCTGTTATCAGAGAACCACCTCACCGCCGTCGAGTCTGGCATTTCACTCAAGCCGACTGGCAGGGTCTCCGAGCAGCCATCAAACTGACAGACTGGTCTCCTATCACTACTTTCTCAAACATCAACTCATCCTGGGAATTCTTTCAAAGAAACTTGCTCTCCCTCATGCACAGATTTATCCCCTCTCGTGTTCAGTTGTCTTTCCCTTCCTCCCGCCCTTGGTTTACTGAAGCTTGTGGCGAGGCAGTTGTCCTGAAACAACTTGCCTTTGCCTCATGGAAAGCAAACCCAACTGAGGGCAATCTCAGTTCTTTCCACAAAGCTCGGAACAAGTGTGTATCTACCCTCAGGAGAGCCAGAAAACAACATCTTTCTCATCTCAAGTCTGAACTCTCAAACCTCTCTCCCTCCTCAAAATCCTGGTGGCGTTTAATCAAATCTGTTTCTGGTGTATGTTCCCCCTCCATCCCCTCCCTTACCTCAAATGGCCGCACTGCTGATTCCACACGTGATAAAGCTGAATGTCTAAACTCGGTGTTTGCAGCTAAATCTTGTGTCCTAAACCCATCACTATCTCTACCCACTTTACCCAGTCGCACCCAACTGTCCCTGGACTCTGTATCCTTTTCTCCTGACAAGGTGGAGAACTTGCTTTCAAACCTCCAGTCAGATTCTGCAACCGGTCCAGACGGCATCAGCCCACGTGTCCTCAAAGCCTGCTCTTCTGCTCTTGCTCACCCTCTCTCTGTTCTATTCACCCTCTCATTTGCCCAAGGTCATCTGCCATCTGCTTGGAAATCTGCTAACATCACTGCCCTGCATAAAAAAGGTGCAAAAACAGATCCCTATAACTACAGACCAATCAGCCTTCTCCCAATCATCAGCAAGGCGATGGAATCCATCATCGCCTCAGATATGAAATCCTTCCTCTTCTCCAATGGCTTGATTTCCAATCATCAATTTGGTTTCAGACCAGGTCACTCTACCCTGGATATGCTGCTTCTGCTCTCCCATCAATGGATGGAGGTCCTCAATGCCAGACAGGAAATCCGAGCCGTATCCCTGGACATATCACGTGCTTTTGACACAGTCTGGCACCCTGCCTTACTCACCAAACTCTCTTCCCATGGTATTCAAGGCCATCTTCACTCATGGCTCGCAGACTTCCTCTCCTGTCGCAGTCAACGTGTGGCCCTAAATGGAGTTCTTTCATCCCCTCTTCCTGTGCAGGCTGGAGTTCCTCAAGGTAGCGTTCTGGGCCCTGTTCTTTTTCTGGTTTTCATCAATGATCTCTCGGACTCTCTGGAAAATCCTCTATTTCTCTTTGCCGACGACTCCACCCTCTGCCGTACCATCTGTCATCCCTCAGACTGGCAAGCAGCAGCTTCTTCACTCACTGCAGATCTGGATAAAATCACAAACTGGTCCAACACGTGGAACATGTCTTTCAATCCAGACAAATCTCACACTCTCACTATGTCTCTTCGAAAGGACCGTTTAGAAAAACCCCCCATCCACTTTCTCAACAATCCTCTGGAAGAAGTCTTTTCTTTCAAGCTTCTAGGTCTCACAATCTGCCATGACCTTTCCTGGGAAAGTCACATTTCCAACCTCGCCTCAAAAGCCAGTCGCCGACTGGGAATCCTCCGTCGTGCTAAGTCCTTCCTCGGCCCTCTTGAGCTCCTGACCACTTACAAAGCTTTTGTCCGTAGCCTGATGGAGTACTGCTCTCCCCTCTGGGCTGGTGCTCCTGCCTCCCACCTTTCTCGGCTTCACGCTGTCGAAATCAGGGCATTTAAGATCATCGGCATCTCCCGCAATGAAGCTGAGTCTTTGGGCCTCTCACTCAATCACCGCAGGTTGGTCGGTGGTCTTTCTGTCTTCTACCGACTCCTCTCCAGCCTTGCCCCCCCTGCTCTCTCTGCGATTTGTCCCCACCACATTTCCACCGGGCGCTCAAGGTCCGCCAACAACCCCCTTCTGGTAAAACTACCAAAATCACGAATCACTGCTCATCTTCACTCTTTCATTCCTCTTTTTTCCCGCCTTTGGAATAAACTTCCTCACTCTATTCTTTCCCATTCTTCCCTCCAGGCTTTCAAAACAGCTGTTCACCACCACCTCTTATCTTCCCCCATCCAAATCCTCGATCTTTTCTACCCCCGATAATCCACCCAAGCCCACTTCCTTCATTTCTCCTGCTTTCCTTCCTGAAAGTCCCTGAAATGTCCATCTTCTCTTCGCCATGTTCCCTCTCCCATCCCCATCCCTCTCCCTTCCACAGTTCACCTAATGTGTCTGTTCCCCACTGTTTTGTCCCTTCCACTCCCGCCCCTCTTGTCTCATGCCTCCTTGCTGTGATTTGTGTGTTAGCTCTCATACGAGCCTCGACCAAGGTATACAAAAAAAAAAAAAAAAAAAAAAAAAAAATCAGTAATGCCACTTTGGCTGTATGTGGTGTGACTCTGTTTGGCATGGAAAGCATAGCACATCAGGTCATAACTAGCCATCGTGAAATGCCATGCTTCCTGTACTTCAATGCGCGTCTCTTGGAGGCATGAGAATCAATGTAGTCCTGGCTCGAAGTAATACCAATTTTATTTCCTCAACAGGCACTCAACATTTAGTGCTGGGCCAATGCCTTCTTGGTTTAATGACAGCACAATGGCTGGATAGGTGACTGGAATTAAAATAGGAAATTTATTTTGATCCTCTGGGAGAATCATTCATTTTGTCAAACAGCACATGACAATGTCCTACTCCTCCTTGCACAGTCTTCAACTCAAGTGTAGCTCTTGGTGCATCAATTAGGCAATGGAGCTACCACGAGAACCACAAAGGCTTAAATACAGCGCTTGCAGCTGAATCTGCAATTGACAAATGTGAAATCGCGCAATTACAAAAGTTTCAACAGAAGTCGAGAAATCATCAGAATTCAGTGCAAAAATCGGCATCGACAAGTCACTTCCAGAAAATGCCTTTCAAAATATCAATGCTTCCTTCCTTGAAGAAGTCATGATGTCACTGCAATTTTGCCTGATAAAAGTTTCTTACTTTCACATAAAACAGTTTCCTTTCATTATCTTAGTGGAGTGCACTTCAGATAATGTTTTTATTTTCAAAGTACGCACATTATAGCTGAGGATGACATTTGCAAGGGACAATGCCTGCAATTGAGTGTGAGTGCATTTATGCCTCCGAGCAAGCTAAGTGATTACGCTGAGAGTACAGTTCACAGAAAATGTGTCCTGAGCATAGTAGATTTAGATAAGGACTTGATCCTCTTGGTGTTGTATTCGGGTCACCGGCACATCTTTCTGAGAGGAGATTGTGATGTTCACATATGTCTTTTTTGCAAAAATGATCTCAAACAAAATTGTCTCACGGGATGGATTGCCAACCTATTACCGTTTATTTTTTTGGAAAATTTGGATTGTCTGAAGTTGAAAGTCATACCACACATTCCTTTCTAATGACTACGATAAAAACTGCACTTTGTGTTTATTTTCCCAACCCCAAAATGAAAACCATTAGTTTGTTGTTAAAATTTGTAAATGATGCTGTATCAACACTAAAAGCACGTCAACACTCAACAGTGAAATTTTAAGTGCGGGAGACCACATTGTCGGCATCTTGTTATACGAAACGGAAGACCAAGAAGGTACCTGAATAAGTAAAGAGCAAAGATGGAGTCATCAGGAGGAGTCTGGATAGGATTCGGGTTTCAGCCGTTACTCCACAACCCTCAAACCCATCCAGGTACAGCTCGGTGAGAAAAAAATTCTGCAAGAATTCCCTTCTCCTGAGAGAGATAGATAACGAAAGAGAGGAAGAGATAGGAAAAAGCAAGAATTAGAATGAATAAAGAAAAAAAAAATTGAGAAATAAATGTGAAGGAACAAAGAACAAAGATGGCGGCAAGAACCCAAATAGATAGATTTCAGCAGGTACTCCCCATGTTCAAACACAGCAACAAGTATATTAACTCGCAAAAAGCAGATTTTGAAGAAGTAGAGAAGATTTCACAATCGAGAAACCCTGTGTTTGGAAAGCCTTAAAACTTGTGTAATTGAAAAAAAAAATTAAATTACAATTTTCATTAAAATAGAACCTTGGGAAGGTAAAACATTCCGGAAGTTAATTGCACAGTTGAGGGCATGGTGAGTGGAGGCAGTGGGAACAGCATGGCGGGCGTAGGTGATGGTGGCGGCTGTGGCGGGCGCAGGAGTCGGTGGCGGCTGTGGCGGGCGCAGGAGTCGGTGGCGGCTGTGGCGGGCGCAGGAGTCGGTGGCGGCTGTGGCGGGCGCAGGAGTCGGTGGCGGCTGTGGCGGGCGCAGGAGTCGGTGGCGGCTGTGGCGGGCGCAGGAGTCGGTGACGGCTGTGGCGGGCGCAGGAGTCGGTGACGGCTGTGGCGAGCGCAGGAGTCGGTGACGGCTGTGGCGAGCGCAGGAGTCGGTGACGGCTGTGGCGAGCGCAGGAGTCGGTGACGGCTGTGGCGCAGCGCAGGAGTCGGTGGCGGCTGTGGCGAGCGCAGGAGTCGGTGGCGGCTGTGGCGAGCGCAGGAGTCGGTGGCGGCTGTGGCGAGCGCAGGAGTCGGTGGCGGCTGTGGCGAGCGCAGGAGTCGGTGGCGGCTGTGGCGAGCGCAGGAGTCGGTGGCGGCTGTGGCGAGCGCAGGAGTCGGTGGCGGCTGTGGCGAGCGCAGGAGTCGGTGGCGGCTGTGGCGAGCGCAGGAGTCGGTGACGGCTGTGGCGAGCGCAGGAGTCGGTGACGGCTGTGGCGAGCGCAGGAGTCGGTGACGGCTGTGGCGAGCGCAGGAGTCGGTGACGGCTGTGGCGAGCGCAGGAGTCGGTGAAGGCGGGGGCGCAGCGCAGGAGTCGGTGCCGGCTGTGGCGAGCGCAGGAGTCGGTGACGGCTGTGGCGAGCGCAGGAGTCGGTGACGGCTGTGGCGAGCGCAGGAGTCGGTGACGGCTGTGGCGAGCGCAGGAGTCGGTGACGGCTGTGGCGAGCGCAGGAGTCGGTGACGGCTGTGGCGAGCGCAGGAGTCGGTGACGGCTGTGGCGAGCGCAGGAGTCGGTGACGGCTGTGGCGAGCGCAGGAGTCGGTGACGGCTGTGGCGAGCGCAGGAGTCGGTGACGGCTGTGGCGAGCGCAGGAGTCGGTGACGGCCGTGGCGAGCGCAGGAGTCGGTGACGGCTGTGGCGAGCGCAGGAGTCGGTGACGGCTGTGGCGAGCGCAGGAGTCGGTGACGGCTGTGGCGAGCGCAGGAGTCGGTGACGGCTGTGGCGAGCGCAGGAGTCGGTGACGGCTGTGGCGAGCGCAGGAGTCGGTGACGGCTGTGGCGAGCGCAGGAGTCGGTGACGGCTGTGGCGAGCGCAGGAGTCGGTGACGGCTGTGGCGAGCGCAGGGAGTCGGTGACGGCTGTGGCGAGCGCAGGAGTCGGTGACGGCTGTGGCGAGCGCAGGAGTCGGTGACGGCTGTGGCGAGCGCAGGAGTCGGTGACGGCTGTGGCGAGCGCAGGAGTCGGTGACGGCTGTGGCGAGCGCAGGAGTCGGTGACGGCTGTGGCGCAGCGCAGGAGTCGGTGACGGCTGTGGCGAGCGCAGGAGTCGGTGACGGCTGTGGCGAGCGCAGGAGTCGGTGACGGCTGTGGCGAGCGCAGGAGTCGGTGACGGCTGTGGCGAGCGCAGGAGTCGGTGACGGCTGTGGCGAGCGCAGGAGTCGGTGACGGCTGTGGCGAGCGCAGGAGTCGGTGACGGCTGTGGCGAGCGCAGGAGTCGGTGACGGCTGTGGCGAGCGCAGGAGTCGGTGACGGCTGTGGCGAGCGCAGGAGTCGGTGACGGCTGTGGCGCAGCGCAGGAGTCGGGTGACGGCTGTGGCGAGCGCAGAGTCGGTGACGGCTGTGGCGAGCGCAGGAGTCGGTGACGGCTGTGGCGAGCGCAGGAGTCGGTGACGGCTGTGGCGAGCGCAGGAGTCGGTGACGGCTGTGGCGAGCGCAGGAGTCGGTGACGGCTGTGGCGAGCGCAGGGGTCGGTGACGGCTGTGGCGAGCGCAGGAGTCGGTGACGGCTGTGGCGAGCGCAGGAGTCGGTGACGGCTGTGGCGAGCGCAGGAGTCGGTGACGGCTGTGGCGAGCGCAGGAGTCGGTGACGGCTGTGGCGAGCGCAGGAGTCGGTGACGGCTGTGGCGAGCGCAGGAGTCGGTGACGGCTGTGGCGAGCGCAGGAGTCGGTGACGGCTGTGGCGAGCGCAGGAGTCGGTGACGGCTGTGGCGAGCGCAGGAGTCGGTGACGGCTGTGGCGAGCGCAGGAGTCGGTGGCGGGTGTGGGGAGCGCAGGAGTCGGTGACGGCTGTGGCGAGCGCAGGAGTCGGTGACGGCTGTGGCGAGCGCAGGAGTCGGTGACGGCTGTGGCGAGCGCAGGAGTCGGTGACGGCTGTGGCGAGCGCAGGAGTCGGTGACGGCTGTGGCGAGGGCAGGAGTCGGTGGCGGCTGGGGCGGGCGGAGGAGGCGGTGGCGGCTGGGGCGAGCGGAGGAGTCGGGTGACGGCTGTGGCGAGCGCAGGAGTCGGTGACGGCGGTGGCGAGCGCAGGAGTCGGTGACGGCTGTGGCGAGCGCAGGAGTCGGTGACGGCTGTGGCGAGCGCAGGAGTCGGTGACGGCTGTGGCGAGCGCAGGAGTCGGTGACGGCTGTGGCGAGCGCAGGAGTCGGTGACGGCTGTGGCGAGCGCAGGAGTCGGGGACGGCTGGGGCGAGCGCAGGAGTCGGTGACGGCTGTGGCGAGCGCAGGAGTCGGTGACGGCTGTGGCGAGCGCAGGAGTCGGTGACGGCTGTGGCGAGCGCAGGAGTCGGTGACGGCTGTGGCGAGCGCAGGAGTCGGTGACGGCTGTGGCGAGCGCAGGAGTCGGTGACGGCTGTGGCGAGCGCAGGAGTCGGTGACGGCTGTGGCGAGCGCAGGAGTCGGTGACGGCTGTGGCGAGCGCAGGAGTCGGTGACGGCTGTGGCGAGCGCAGGAGTCGGTGACGGCTGTGGCGAGCGCAGGAGTCGGTGACGGCTGTGGCGAGCGCAGGAGTCGGTGACGGCTGTGGCGAGCGCAGGAGTCGGTGACGGCTGTGGCGAGCGCAGGAGTCGGTGACGGCTGTGGCGAGCGCAGGAGTCGGTGACGGCTGTGGCGAGCGCAGGAGTCGGTGACGGCTGTGGCGAGCGCAGGAGTCGGTGACGGCTGTGGCGAGCGCAGGAGTCGGTGACGGCTGTGGCGAGCGCAGGAGTCGGTGACGGCTGTGGCGAGCGCAGGAGTCGGTGACGGCTGTGGCGAGCGCAGGAGTCGGTGACGGCTGTGGCGAGCGCAGGAGTCGGTGACGGCTGTGGCGAGCGCAGGAGTCGGTGACGGCTGTGGCGAGCGCAGGAGTCGGTGACGGCTGTGGCGAGCGCAGGAGTCGGTGACGGCTGTGGCGAGCGCAGGAGTCGGTGACGGCTGTGGCGCAGCGCAGGAGTCGGTGACGGCTGTGGCGAGCGCAGGAGTCGGTGACGGCGGTGGCGAGCGCAGGAGACGGTGACGGCTGTGGCGAGCGCAGGGAGTCGGTGACGGCTGTGGCGAGCGCAGGAGTCGGTGACGGCTGTGGCGAGCGCAGGAGTCGGTGACGGCTGTGGCGAGCGCAGGAGTCGGTGACGGCTGTGGCGAGCGCAGGAGTCGGTGACGGCTGTGGCGAGCGCAGGAGTCGGTGACGGCTGTGGCGAGCGCAGGAGTCGGTGACGGCTGTGGCGAGCGCAGGAGTCGGTGGGGGCTGTGGCGAGCGCAGGAGTCGGTGACGGCTGTGGCGAGCGCAGGAGTCGGTGACGGCTGTGGCGAGCGCAGGAGTCGGTGACGGCTGTGGCGAGCGCAGGAGTCGGTGACGGCTGTGGCGAGCGCAGGAGTCGGTGACGGCTGTGGCGAGCGCAGGAGTCGGTGACGGCTGTGGCGAGCGCAGGAGTCGGTGACGGCTGTGGCGAGCGCAGGAGTCGGTGACGGCTGTGGCGAGCGCAGGAGTCGGTGACGGCTGTGGCGAGCGCAGGAGTCGGTGACGGCTGTGGCGAGCGCAGGAGTCGGTGACGGCTGTGGCGAGCGCAGGAGTCGGTGACGGCTGTGGCGAGCGCAGGAGTCGGTGACGGCTGTGGCGAGCGCAGGAGTCGGTGACGGCTGTGGCGAGCGCAGGAGTCGGTGACGGCTGTGGCGAGCGCAGGAGTCGGTGACGGCTGTGGCGAGCGCAGGAGTCGGTGACGGCTGTGGCGAGCGCAGGAGTCGGTGGACGGCTGTGGCGAGCGCAGGAGTCGGTGACGGCTGTGGCGAGCGCAGGAGTCGGTGACGGCTGTGGCGAGCGCAGGAGTCGGTGACGGCTGTGGCGAGCGCAGGAGTCGGTGACGGCTGTGGCGAGCGCAGGAGTCGGTGACGGCGGTGGCGAGCGCAGGAGTCGGTGACGGCTGTGGCGAGCGCAGGAGTCGGTGACGGCTGTGGCGAGCGCAGGAGTCGGTGACGGCTGTGGCGAGCGCAGGAGTCGGTGACGGCTGTGGCGAGCGCAGGAGTCGGTGACGGCTGTGGCGAGCGCAGGAGTCGGTGACGGCTGTGGCGAGCGCAGGAGTCGGTGACGGCTGTGGCGAGCGCAGGAGTCGGTGACGGCTGTGGCGAGCGCAGGAGTCGGTGACGGCTGTGGCGAGCGCAGGAGTCGGTGACGGCTGTGGCGAGCGCAGGAGTCGGTGACGGCTGTGGCGAGCGCAGGAGTCGGTGACGGCTGTGGCGAGCGCAGGAGTCGGTGACGGCTGTGGCGAGCGCAGGAGTCGGTGACGGCTGTGGCGAGCGCAGGAGTCGGTGACGGCTGTGGCGAGCGCAGGAGTCGGTGACGGCTGTGGCGAGCGCAGGAGTCGGTGACGGCTGTGGCGAGCGCAGGAGTCGGTGACGGCTGTGGCGAGCGCAGGAGTCGGTGACGGCTGTGGCGAGCGCAGGAGTCGGTGACGGCTGTGGCGAGCGCAGGAGTCGGTGACGGCTGTGGCGAGCGCAGGAGTCGGTGACGGCTGTGGCGCAGCGCAGGAGTCGGTGACGGCTGTGGCGCAGCGCAGGAGTCGGTGACGGCTGTGGCGAGCGCAGGAGTCGGTGACGGCTGTGGCGAGCGCAGGAGTCGGTGACGGCTGTGGCGAGCGCAGGGAGTCGGTGACGGCTGTGGCGAGCGCAGGAGTCGGTGACGGCTGTGGCGAGCGCAGGAGTCGGTGACGGCTGCATGGCAGCGCAGGAGTCGGTGACGGCTGTGGCGAGCGCAGGAGTCGGTGACGGCTGTGGCGAGCGCAGGAGTCGGTGACGGCTGTGGCGAGCGCAGGAGTCGGTGACGGCTGTGGCGAGCGCAGGAGGCGGTGACGGCTGTGGCGCACGCACGCGCCGGTGACGGCTGTGGCGAGCGCAGGAGTCGGTGACGGCTGTGGCGAGCGCAGGAGTCGGTGACGGCTGTGGCGAGCGCAGGAGTCGGTGACGGCTGTGGCGAGCGCAGGAGTCGGTGACGGCTGTGGCGAGCGCAGGAGTCGGTGACGGCTGTGGCGAGCGCAGGAGTCGGTGACGGCTGTGGCGAGCGCAGGAGTCGGTGACGGCTGTGGCGAGCGCAGGAGTCGGTGACGGCTGTGGCGAGCGCAGGAGTCGGTGACGGCTGTGGCGAGCGCAGGAGTCGGTGACGGCTGTGGCGAGCGCAGGAGTCGGTGACGGCTGTGGCGAGCGCAGGAGTCGGTGACGGCTGTGGCGAGCGCAGGAGTCGGTGACGGCTGTGGCGAGCGCAGGAGTCGGTGACGGCTGTGGCGAGCGCAGGAGTCGGTGACGGCTGTGGCGAGCGCAGGAGTCGGTGACGGCTGTGGCGAGCGCAGGAGTCGGTGACGGCTGTGGCGAGCGCAGGAGTCGGTGACGGCTGTGGCGAGAGAGGGAGTCGGTGACGGCTGTGGCGAGCGCAGGAGTCGGTGACGGCTGTGGCGAGCGCAGGAGTGGGTGACGGCTGTGGCGAGCGCAGGAGTCGGTGACGGCTGTGGCGAGCGCAGGAGTCGGTGACGGCTGTGGCGAGCGCAGGAGTCGGTGACGGCTGTGGCGAGCGCAGGAGTCGGTGACGGCTGTGGCGAGCGCAGGAGTCGGTGACGGCTGTGGCGAGCGCAGGAGTCGGTGACGGCTGTGGCGAGCGCAGGAGTCGGTGACGGCTGTGGCGAGCGCAGGAGTCGGTGACGGCTGTGGCGAGCGCAGGAGTCGGTGACGGCTGTGGCGCAGCGCAGGAGTCGGTGACGGCTGTGGCGAGCGCAGGAGTCGGTGACGGCTGTGGCGTGCGCAGGAGTAGGTGACGGCTGTGGCGAGCGCAGGAGTCGGTGACGGCTGTGGCGCAGCGCAGGAGTCGGTGACGGCTGTGGCGAGCGCAGGAGTCGGTGACGGCTGTGGCGAGCGCAGAGTCGGTGACGGCTGTGGCGAGCGCAGGAGTCGGTGACGGCTGTGGCGAGCGCAGGAGTCGGTGACGGCTGTGGCGAGCGCAGGAGTCGGTGACGGCTGTGGCGAGCGCAGGAGTCGGTGACGGCTGTGGCGAGCGCAGGAGTCGGTGACGGCTGTGGCGAGCGCAGGAGTCGGTGACGGCTGTGGCGAGCGCAGGAGTCGGTGACGGCTGTGGCGAGCGCAGGAGTCGGTGACGGCTGTGGCGAGCGCAGGAGTCGGTGACGGCTGTGGCGAGCGCAGGAGTCGGTGACGGCTGTGGCGAGCGCAGGAGTCGGTGACGGCTGTGGCGAGCGCAGGAGTCGGTGACGGCTGTGGCGAGCGCAGGAGTCGGTGACGGCTGTGGCGAGCGCAGGAGTCGGTGACGGCTGTGGCGAGCGCAGGGGTCGGTGACGGCTGTGGCGAGCGCAGGAGTCGGTGACGGCTGTGGCGAGCGCAGGAGTCGGTGACGGCTGTGGCGAGCGCAGGAGTCGGTGACGGCTGTGGCGAGCGCAGGAGTCGGTGACGGCTGTGGCGAGCGCAGGAGTCGGTGACGGCTGTGGCGAGCGCAGGAGTCGGTGACGGCTGTGGCGAGCGCAGGAGTCGGTGACGGCTGTGGCGAGCGCAGGAGTCGGTGACGGCTGTGGCGAGCGCAGGAGTCGGTGACGGCTGTGGCGAGCGCAGGAGTCGGTGACGGCTGTGGCGAGCGCAGGAGTCGGTGACGGCTGTGGCGAGCGCAGGAGTCGGTGACGGCTGTGGCGAGCGCAGGAGTCGGTGACGGCTGTGGCGAGCGCAGGAGTCGGTGACGGCTGTGGCGAGCGCAGGAGTCGGTGACGGCTGTGGCGAGCGCAGGAGTCGGTGACGGCTGTGGCGAGCGCAGGAGTCGGTGACGGCTGTGGCGAGCGCAGGAGTCGGTGACGGCTGTGGCGAGCGCAGGAGTCGGTGACGGCTGTGGCGAGCGCAGGAGTCGGTGACGGCTGTGGCGAGCGCAGGAGTCGGTGACGGCTGTGGCGAGCGCAGGAGTCGGTGACGGCTGTGGCGAGCGCAGGAGTCGGTGACGGCTGTGGCGAGCGCAGGAGTCGGTGACGGCTGTGGCGAGCGCAGGAGTCGGTGACGGCTGTGGCGAGCGCAGGAGTCGGTGACGGCTGTGGCGAGCGCAGGAGTCGGTGACGGCTGTGGCGAGCGCAGGAGTCAGTGACGGCTGTGGCGAGCGCAGGAGTCAGTGACGGCTGTGGCGAGCGCAGGAGTCAGTGACGGCTGTGGCGAGCGCAGGAGTCAGTGACGGCTGTGGCGAGCGCAGGAGTCAGTGACGGCTGTGGCGAGCGCAGGAGTCAGTGACGGCTGTGGCGAGCGCAGGAGTCAGTGACGGCTGTGGCGAGCGCAGGAGTCAGTGACGGCTGTGGCGAGCGCAGGAGTCAGTGACGGCTGTGGCGAGCGCAGGAGTCAGTGACGGCTGTGGCGAGCGCAGGAGTCAGTGACGGCTGTGGCGAGCGCAGGAGTCAGTGACGGCTGTGGCGAGCGCAGGAGTCAGTGACGGCTGTGGCGAGCGCAGGAGTCAGTGACGGCTGTGGCGAGTGCAGGAGTCAGTGACGGCTGTGGCGAGTGCAGGAGTCAGTGACGGCTGTGGCGAGTGCAGGAGTCAGTGACGGCTGTGGCGAGTGCAGGAGTTGGAGATGGTGACGGCCATGGTGGGTGCAGGAGGCGGTAATGGCGGTGGATGCAGGCGAAAAGGTGGAAAGGAACTGGAGCAGCAAGGTTTGCAGTAGGAATTGAGGAAAGAAGGCTTTCTTTTTTAGGCCAGAGGAAGATGGAGAAGCTATAAAGGAACTGTGACTGACAACATGATTGGTAAGGCCAGGGAGCAAAAATAAATTCCAGGAAGGGAAAAGTTAATAGTTTTCAATGCCAACACCAGGATTTAAAATAATTAAATGGAAGAGCTTTCAACTGAAGTAGATACCAAGGTGAATAATTAATCAATTGTTGCATGGACAGCCCCCACTCAAACGTGCTCCTTCACTGTTTGGCACGAATAGACCTCGCTGAAACTGGCACAAGGCCAATTTAACCAATTAGCCAGGTCGTTGTGTGATGCATCATTACTTCCGGTCGTTAATCCCCTGCTTCTACAGAGCACAATCAAACTCAGGATTATTGTGAATTTAGTCCTCCAGAGATAATCAATCAAACCAAACCGTTGGCATGGCAAAATGTCAGAAACTCAAATGCAAAGGTAGCCTTTAAGAAAGAAATATTTCAATAATGTACAGGACACACGACAGAATCCTGGACACAAAAACCCATTTAATTAATGCAGTTATGCACAATAACTTAATAAACAAAGAAACCAAATCCCGACTGTGGACCCACTTACACAACTGTCGTTCACACTGGACCAGTTAAGTGAAGAATAAATAGCCGAGGATGCTGCACACCGAGCCAAATGCAGACAGGAGAGCAGGCCCCAAGAAGAAGCAGGCAGGATCAGGTAGGCAGCTGGTGTTTGCTTAACATCCCAGGAGCCAGGGACATAGGCCGAAACTGAATTTCCCAGCACGCAGCACAAGTGTAAGAGCAGAACTCAGGGCGACAAGGAAGCGGTGAGCTATACACCAAGCATTTCATAAAATACAACAACCCACAAGAGAAGATGGCAAAAGGCTCTTGTGTAAGAACAGATTCCTTGATCCAATATTAGTCCCATTTCTGAAGATTTGTCCATTTGTTTTTACCCCATAAATTAATAAATGAATAAAACCAAGGGTCTAAGAGGATTGAAAAAAAACAAATAAACTAGAATGAAACTCAGGAGAGTGCATACCTCTACCAGGCTTAACACTTTATGTTTTGTATCCCACTAATAGGCCGGATTGGGATCCTGACCAGAAACAAAATCGAATCGGCTTGTTCTCGTCACCTTACCAACTCATCCACAACGTTTTGAAATATCATGATTATATATATATATATATATATATATATATATATATGTATATATTACTTCCATATATTTTTTTAATTCTCGTTCCGAGATTCGGATCTTCACCAAAATCGAATTCGTTTGTCTTCATCACACCAACATGTCGACCTAATTTCGTCTGAATCTGTCCGCAACTTTTTTGAGATATCCTACTATATATCGTTTTTAGCCCGATCTCTCAATGGTGAAGAATCATTAAAAACATTTTTTTTTATCAGATCCACATCTGGATCTTCATCAAAATCGAATAAATTCGTTTTCGTCAGACGCCCAACCTGTCCACCAAGTTTCATCCGAATCTGCACACAACCTTTTTGATATATCGTATTATATATCGTTTTTAGCCCCAACTCTGAATGGTGAAGGAGGAGGACATTGGGACCATACTCTGTGCAGAGCGTTGGTGCTGCCTTCGCGGTCTCCTTGGCTATTGGGCACAATCCTGGACGGGGCACCACTCCGACAACAATGGTGAAGAATCACTTAAAAAAATTCTCGTATCTGGATCTGGATCGGGATCTTCACCAAAATCGAATCAATTCGTCCTTGTTGCACACCGAACCTCTCCACCAAATTTAGTCCGAACCCGTCCACAACTTTTTGAGATTTCCTGTTCACAGACAGACAGGGGTGAAAACATAACCTCCATCCACCTTCGTTGGGAGGTAAATACAACTGGATAAATCAGTGAAGGTAGAAATTTAGAAACACTGTGGACTACCTCACCTGAGTGAGCAAATTTGCTTCATTTGGGGAAGTGATTCATTCGTGTTCCAGTGAAGAGATTGATAATAAGCGTGATGTTCGATCCACGGACCGATCAAGCGACGGCTGGCAGGACTTGTGCTCAAATGGTGAACAAATTACCAAAACCTAGCCTCGCAAACGAATAGTACATGCGATGTCAAAGTTCATCAGCTCGAGAGAGGCGATGCAACTCTAACCCTGATATTTTTTTTTTTTGCAGCTCAATCCCTTCGATAACCCAGAGTGATGGACCTCAGAGTGACACAAAAGTTGATGAGATGCTGGAAAAGGCAGAAAGGAGCTCAGCACTGAAATTAATCACTTGACCTCGAGTTATTTCAGAAGGTCAAAGGGAATGATGGGATGAACACAGCTAAAGATTCATAACCAAGGGGTTTCTGATTAAAGCATCAAAGCACAGAGCAATGGGTTCCTGAAGAGTATTTTTTTTTTCTTCTTCTTTACCTTGCAGTACAAGGTGGGGGTGCATTACAGGGCGACAGTTATTAGACACCAAAGCTTTCAATTTTACTCAGGTCAGCAAAGGTTACAATCACAAATCCGGTTACAGGGGTTGAAGAAAGCCTTACCTTACGCCGAATGTTCCAGAGAGCTTCAAACAGAAATTATTAAAATCCCCATAGGGGAGAAGGATTGACTCTCTTGAGATGTTGCAAAAACTTTTTGGGCGATCTACTTTTTACATACAACAAATTTCTGATCAGTCATCAGACCCCATAGTGTCGAAGCATATGTATGAAACTCTAATACCGTGGGCACTGGATGATAATTTTTTGCACCATGGATTTTATTGCAGACAGATGCATTGAGAATCAGAAAAATCATGGTGCCAATTTTTGTTTTGCATTTTTGGTACATTTTGGTGGCTTTTAATGTGGCCCCCTAAAATACCATTATCGCTGTTTCGGTTGCAACTACCATTTTCAAACATTGTTATAAAGCAAAGCATGTAGCATATCAATTTAAAGGTGTATTGTAACACTATGTAACATTTGTAACACAAATATGTCTTTTTTATATATATATATATATATATATATATATATATATATATATATATATATATATATATATATATATATATACATATATATATACATACTGATTTTTATTGTCCACAGGTATCTATGCCAATTTCCCTGGCAATAACAACCATAACGGAGCATATATCCAGATGCAAATGTTCTTATTTAAAAGTCGATCAATTAGAGACATGTACCGTTCATGCTTTATGGTATGTTTAGTGGTTCACATAAAGTATATCTGTTCTATGGGATACACTTCGGTAGTCAACTGTTGTGAATCGGTCAAAATATTTGTTGAAACAAAAACTATCAAGTTCATTGTAATGCAGTGTCAGATAAGTCATCTTCATCCATGCTGTCCTCATGATCATTTCCTCTGAGTCTGTCATTTGGGCATGTTTGATAACTCCCTCCTATTTCATCTGTGTTATCATGATTGTGATGTGTTTGCTGCCTCTCAGTCATGTTCATTGGTTGTCTCTGTCTCATCTTCGGTCTGATCAGTACACTCCTCAGTAGCATCTGTTCGCACCTGGGCTTCAGTTTGAAATCCATTTGGTATCCCACGATGATATGAACGAAAGAGAAGCCAATATAGGTCCTCAGATCTGTAGCTTTTCAAGACAGCCTCATTCTGCATACTTTACGTTGGATGTGGGCTTACATTGACTATTGATACTACATGGAAGGAGCTGTGGTTCTGTTGGTGCCAGACTAGAAAGGGATCGCTCAGTATATGGTTGCTCTAATGGCGATTGCGTTTTGGGTGTTGGTTTCGTTTGTCATGGAACTGGAAAACAGCAGTGGCAGTGGCATGTAACGTCCCCTTTCCATCTGGTGTATCTCCGGCGACATTGACGTTGTCGATTGCAAAGAAGAGGAATCTTCCCTTCACAAGCGTTTCAGGAATATACAGACCATTGTTCTATGCAGCAAGCTTCAGCACTGCATGAGCAAGTTGCGTCTCTATGCGAAGGACACGCTCGTAGTTGATGGAGTACCCAAACTTATGAAGAATGTTCACCTCGGTCTTACTCCGAGTGGCTTGATGAACTTTCAGACCAATTCCAACTACTAGTGGATTCTCATTGTGATGTCGAAAGCCTGCTTCCTCATGCTTTGGCACATAGGACACCTGACGATCAGACTTGTATATAAACATTATAGTCTGTGCTATGTTCCGTGTTACTAGTTGAATGCTATGCTCTCTTTGTGTTGACTCAAGTGTTAACATTGGCCCTATTAGGATCCAGCGGATGAATGCCTCCAGCGAGTTGGGAACTTGATTTTCATCTAATAGGGAACCTTGAACTTTCCATGGCTGCAATAGAGCTTCAGGGATGTCCCTTCTTATTGCCTTGGCACTTTCAATGACTGCTTTCATGTTGCTGCTCGCATCGCCAGCTGCCTCGTCCAGGTTGTCAATTGCGGCTCTTTTTGTTCTTGATGTGTACATCCGATCTAGTTCATTCATATGCGTAGAGCGGCAGAACTCAACATCATCAATATTTTCTACAAGCTTACGCTTCAAACCTCTCCTTGATATATGCGTATCATTTGAACCATTGACTCTGAGGACATTTTGATAAGCTGCTTCTACATCACCCATGTCCAGGATAGATCCTGATTTCAGCAGGCTGCTCATCAAGTGGAAGAATTCAATGTCTGCTGAAACCTTGGTTATTACTGCTTCGTCGTCTGCTCTCTCCTGCTCTACCTGAGTTCGCTGAACGTGCTTCACCCAACACAGATGGTATTTGATATCAATCGTATGGGCATCATTTGGATCGATTGCAGCACTCAGATTTACTTTCCACTGCTGGTTATTGCTGAACTCAACAGCCTTTCGGAGCTGTTCCCCGGTGTTGAACTCACTGATCTGGTGGAGTGCTCCTTTCTCTGAAGATCCATTACAGAAGAAGCAGTTGTTTTTATTGTATTGTTTGGCACCAGATCGCATGTAACGTTCTGTTGACGATGGGTTCTCATGTGGTGGTGGTTGTTTTGAGGTTCATCCTTTCTGGTCATCCAACTTTCATTGGTTTAGGTACTTCGCCTGCTTCCAGTGCAGCTTCATATCTGTTTTTCAGCTGCTCAATATGGATTTGTGCACTGCAATTTTATAGCATTCTAGATGCCATGTGACACCTTTCTGTGATGGTTCATTTGCTGTCACATCACCAAGCTCTTCTTGGATGGATATGTACCTATTATCCCCATAGAGCGACCGGGTATTCACACTCTGGATAAACAGCCGATATGATTCTGGTCTTGGGTGTTTTACGAGTTTTCCAGATGCTTTGCAAATGCAGCATATATTCAAACCTGCCAAAGATGTCATGCAACTTGATGCTTTTGTGCTGGAACTGGAAGGACTTGGGGATGATTCATCCATAAAGATAACTTGAGAACATTTTATCTCAATGTCCACTCAACATAAGTTCCTTCAACCACAAAGCTTGGATGTTAATCTACAACTACATCTACTACATCAGTCTTTTAGTCTGGACCCTTGACCACTTCTATTATCATAGCTGACCTGAAAGGCAAAAAAAATTAACATACATTGTATGTAGAATTGCAGCATGTCATAATGTTTAGAAAAATTAATTATCTTGGTGACGTTGCAGTAATTGATTTAATATAGGCTGCACAGCATCTGAAATTAACAAAAATTCAGATAATTCACTATGGTTATGTTCAATGTCATTATTGAAATTATTATCATATTCAAGGCTGAATTCTGCTCAGTTTGATACATTACATGCCCAGGTTTAAACCAGAAACAAAAAAGTTGATAAATTGTTGTCATTGAAAAAAGTGCGATTCAGGGGTAGTTCACGTATCAACTTGAAAATAATATTTGAAATGCTCAAAAAAAATTGGCACCATGATTTTTCTGACTCACAGAATCCATAAGAATGAAAAAATATATGGTGCCCACGAAATTACATAGGCCTCTACACTTTCACCTCCGTCCCTTGAACCCTTACCTTAATTACCCCAATCCCAACTCACCTACTTTCCCTTTCAATCTCAGCCTTCCTCTTTCCATTCCCTTCATCAAGATCATCAAAGGTGAAGCAGTGGCTTCACTGCACTGACTCCCCAGAGGTTGTGGCTTCACATCAAACTGAAGACAGCAATTTCAATTATTTACAATCGAAGATTTTGGAATGAGAATTACATGGTTATTATTGGATGGATCCTAAAAACCCAGGCGGCTCAGAAATGATCCCTCAGGGTATGAGTAATCTCCCTGCTCTGCTGTACATGTGACACCAGTACCCCGCCACCACCTCCCTCCCCCCAACATCCCCAATGCTTAATTTTAATGCCCTGAGGGCAACTTTGGGAAGGATATCTAAATACTACCTTCTACCCAAAATCAGCCAAAGTTAATTAAAAATATACATTTTCTTTTCAACTTATTCTACCCACCTTGATACGTAGTGTAAATGGTCCCTTCTCAACGTCATGTGGAACTGAACGATTATTAGCCTTGGTGTCCATAATCAAACATCAGGTCAATGTTGTTGTTTTTTTGTGAAATCAAGGAGCAAAATATAAAATAAAATGAATCCTCACTTTGCTTCATCATCAAATGACTGTAATTCATAAATGAGAAATTTATTGGTCGATCGACATCACATCGTGGATTTGACGACGAACACCATAATTATTCAGCTCTTAAAAAAAAATAACCCCATGAAGTTCATAAATACACCTCATGCTTTCAATGATGATGTCTTTTGCAACATATCAGCGAGTTTTCCTTTCTCAATTTGTCAGATGTGGCTGTTTGGAACTCGTAACAGTGTTCCCTGACGACCAAGCCATAAGCAGTTCTTGATGACTTTCGGCATGAATAATGGCCATTCTCTTTGTCCAATACCATCAATATCGATTCTCCAGCAAGGCCCAGCAGTATTTAGCAGTTCTACATCAGGAAGTACCAATTACCTTTGAATCGTACGTTGTAAACCTGCATTTGACCCAATTTGAGGAGAAATAGGCAATTACCATGTTGTCGCGTGGAGTTGCGGTGTTGTGCGGTCAAGCTTTGGAGGATTTTTTTTTTTTTTAAAGAATGGTTGCCTTCTGAAAACTAGAGAGAGTTCATCGAACACCTTACCCTGCACAGTCTGGAGAAACAAGGACACGGGCAGGGTCTAAACGTAATATTTTGTCCAAGTAATGCAAAACAGAAGGGTTTTGAAAGTGCCAACAAGGCGATTTGTGTTCTCCAATGTTCAAATATATAATTCAATTAAAATAAAATTAAAATGTTAGAGGTTGTAGAAAAAAAACTTTTTGGAAGTTTACCGCCATTGATGCAGCGTCTTTTATACCACCATATTTAACATGTTACATTAGTTTATATTTATAAAGACAGCACACCCACTGCACGAGTGCACCATTATAGAGCAGTGATGAGTCATCAAGTTTTTGCTGAGGGAAGGTGTTGAACCACGTGACATTCATTGGAGAGAACGACGACACAATATGGTATGAACTATGTGTCATGGGAAAATGTGTACGAATGGTGTGATCAGTTTGAAAAAGGATGGACGAAACAGAAAGCCCTCCGTGGCGGCCAACACTCAGGTGTTGTTCATCATACACATTCGTCCATCAATAAACCTCTTCTTCGTGCGCAAACGATTCGATGAAATGCCAAAACATTTTCAACAGCAATGGGAAATCGCACAATCTGTTGGTACTATTTAGAGCTCAAACATACCTATTATTGCACAGGTATTTAATCACGATTATGTAAACCGCAAATGTTTGCAGTAAGTTTTGTTGTGGTTGGTAAAAGATTATTTTGGGGCCTGTTTGCTCAGTTTTCAGGAAACTATCTTCTTGCATGAATTTAAAGACATAGAAAATATGTGTGGCAAAGAGTATTAAGTGGTACATTTCTCCAAGTTCCAATAAAGAAAATTGTGGGGTCAGACGCTTAATATTACAGCTAGCGGCCAAGCACACCCATTACAAAAATGGTTAATTCAAGCATTTCCTGACATATGGAAGACACACAGGAGCTGAACACTCTCCAATGCCAAAAGATCAAAATATATCACAACTTTGTCCTCAAAATGTTATCTCCAGATAAAAGGGGCCAAGTTTCTCCATAACATTGTATTCTGAAGGGTTCCTGTTGTCATGGAATAATAAATAGGGTACAGTTGGAAAGATAATAACCAATTTACTTCGAACAAAAATTATTTTGTTCAATCACAAACGTGCCTGTTGTAAAAGCCTCCTTCCAACTGAAAAAGGAGAAGTACTGATGGTTTCTTCATGCAGCAGTTTGAACGGAAACATTTATTATTCTACCCAAGCAGGAACTCTTTAGAAGTAGTCCGAGTGTTGGCCAGAAAAGCGTGCATTATGGTCCGCACAATGTTTTTCTGCATTTTTGTGATCACCAGACCATCTGAATGAAAATTCCGATTGATGCCACTCTGGCATCCTTGAGCATTTTTGTGGAAACCCACTAATATGCAAATTAGCGGTGGCCATTGTTGAAATTACTATTTTTCATAATATCTCCAAAGGTAAGCATCCAAATAGCCTGGTTGAGGTGTCTACACCCATGCTTTTAGGGTCACTGGTCATGATAAATCCACTTACAATTTTACAACATTTAAATTTAGCTCAATAATATGCAAATTAGCAGTCGCCATTATCAAAATAACAATTTTTCTTAATATCTCCAGAAGTAAGCATCCAAACAGCCTGGTTGAGGCGTCCAAACGCATGTTTTTAGGGTCACTGGTTATGATAAACCCACTTACAATTTGATAACATTGAAATTTAGCTCATTAATATGCAAATTAGCATAACCCTACCGCCTGAATTTGTCCGTGCTGATCGGCGTTTTTGCAGTACAGTTATACAACAACAGCAAAACTGTTTGAAAATAACTTGTGCAGAGCCGTTTATCCCCTGTAAAGTTGTGAAGAAATGGCTGACCTCAGAAGATCGACAGCATGAACTGTTTCTGATCAAGTCAGTTGAGGCTTGTAATGTAATGAAAGAAACATGGAGAACTGAGTTTTAAGTAAAGGGGCTGTCACAACTTGAGGTTTTCGCCAGCGTATGGCAACGTATCAAAATGTATGTAAAACGCTGGCGTAGGCTGAACTATTGATGTTTTTTTTAAGTTTTTGGTGTATTCATAACGAGTTGGACATATGCATAACGTATTAGTAACGTACACAGGACGTTTCGATAACTTATACCAACCAATGCTTAGCGTGTTGTCGACATTCACAAAGTATGCCCAACGGTAGTCTAACGTAAGCATAACGCGGCAGCGTATCGCCGACAATAACGTGGCGTAGCCTATTAAAAGGCTGCCGCTCGACGATTCAAATCATAACTGCACTAGACATCGAAGTGTCAAGGCCCTGTCACACCTTGACGTTTTAGCCAGCGTATGCCGACATATGAAAAATTTGCCGAATACGATAGCACACGTCAAATAAGTTATGGGTAAGTTTTGTATACGTTAAGAGCATGCTGATGCACGCTGGCATACGTCGTAGTACGCCAAGCACGTCGACAAATTTTAAGCATGGTCAAAATTTTTCGACGTATGACTCACACGTTCCGCATACGCTGGCCATAAGTTGTAGGCACGTTACGTGATCGTTGACACACGGCGACACACATTACTTGTAAGTTACTCATCAGTCAAAACACGTCGAGGTAATGTTTAGCGGACCTGAAACTTATTTCAAACCTATGAGTAACGTGCATTGAACCTATGTGTAACCTATCTCTAACGCACATTGACGTATGTAGACGTATTTGATTGACGTCTTCCGGACGACCACAGAACTTACTGAACGTGTTTCTAACTTACAGCTACCGTATAATGGTGTATTGGCAGCGTGAAGGGGAATTGGTATATAAAAATGGGCTTCACAGGAGGAACCCGTCAGTGTTTCAGACTCCATGGTGAGCACATGTCCATGTCAGTAGTAGTAGTAGTAGTAGTAGTAGTAGTAGTAGTAGTAGTAGTAGTAGTAGTAGTAGTAGTAGTAGTAGTAGTGGTGGTGGTGGTGGTGGTGGTGGTGGTGGTAGTAGGTCCATGTCAGTAGTAGTAGGTGAGTGTGATGGGGAGGGTGTGGGTGATGATGGATCCTCCTTGCGTCTGCGTCCACGGCCATGGCCAGGAGACTTCTTTGCAGCATTCTTCGGCTTTTTTTTTTAATGTTTTTCTACGCTGAACTATTGATGTTTTTTTAAAGTTTTTGGCATATTCATAACGAGTTGGACAAATGCATAACGTATTAGTAACGTACACAGAACGTTTCGATAACTTATAGATAACTTATACCAACGAATGCTTAGCGTGTTGTCGGCGTTCACAACGTATGCCCAACGATAGTCGAACGCAGTGTTTCTCAACCGGGGTTCCGCAAGAGGTCGCTCGGGGTTCCGCGAGAAACAGTAATAAATAGGCTAATGTATTTTTGAGTAGTTTTTGTTTGATTTAATATTCTATTCGAAATTTTACTACACACGTACGGCATATTGTTGGAAACTCCTTGGTTATTATAATAGAGGCTTCAACCTCTTATATTATTTACAATAATAACAACCATAGGGAATGTATTTAACGATGTCTATATGGTGCCAGTGTGAAACCGCCCTCACTGGTTAGTGGACGTCCTGTACGCGGCGGATTCGTGTATCATTGAGTGACTGACTCAAGTACGGGACGCATGCATGGTGTCCATCTATCTTCTCTGTGCTTCCTAGCGCGAAGTCTCTCTCTCAAGGTTAGTTCTTCTGTTTACCTTTATTGCTTCAGCTTTATTTGTTTAAGTTTTGTTTATCAAGTGACATGAGGTGTGTTTTTTAATTGTCAAACAGACTCGGGGTTGACAAACACTTTCAAAAATGACGTTTCAAAACAAAAACAATTTTTTTTTTGTGAAATAAAACCTCGGTGTGAGGTCTCATAAACGAGGAGTATGTTTTTTTTTCATTGCCTATAAATTTGACAAAAAGGGTGTCATTTTTTCCTAAAACCAGGTATCCAATATATATATATATATACATACATATATATATATATATATATATATATATATATATATATATATATATATATTTTTTTTTTTTTTTTACCACGTGAACTATGATAAAAATATAAAAGAGATAGATATTTAAAATGGGATATAATAATTTTTATGCAGGGGTTCCCCGAGACATGAAAACTATTTCAAGGGTTCCACAAGGGTAAAAAGGTTGAGAAACGCTGGTCTAACGTATGTATTGCGTGCGGCAGCATATCGTCGACGATCACGTGGCGTAGGCTAGTCATAGGCTGCTGCTCAACGATTTAAATCATAACCGCACTAGAAATCGAAGTGTCAACATCACCATCATGCCGAAGAAAAAAAACAAACAAAGAAAAACATGGAGTCTGGAACACCGACAGGTTCCACCTGTGAAGCCCATTTTATATAGTATATACCAATTCCCCGAAACGCTGCCAATACGCCATTATACAGGAGCTGTAAGTTCGAAACACGGTCAGTTTGTTCTGTGGTCGTCCGGAAGACGTCAATCAAATACGTCTACATGAGTCAATATGCGTTGGAGATACGTTACGCATAGGTTCAAAGCACGTTACTCATAGGTTAGAAATAAGTTTCAGGTACGCTAAACATTACCTCGACGCGTTTCGACTTATGAGTAACTTACAAATAACGTGTGTCGACGTGTGTCAATGATCGCGTAACGTGCCTACAACTTATGGCCAGCGTATGCGGAACGTGCGAGTCATACGTGGAAAAATTTTGAGCATGTTAAAATTTGTCAACGAGCTCGGCGTACTACGACGTATGCCAGCGTGCTTCAGCGTGCTCTTAACGTATACAAAACTTGCCCATAACGTATTCGACATGTGCCAGCGTTTCAGACAAATTTTTCATACGTACGCATACGCTGGCTAAATCGTCAAGGTGTGACAGCGCCTTAAGAGTAATGTCTTCTGATACAGTAGAATGATTGATATTATTTGCAAGCAAGTTTTTTATTTATTATTTAACGTGATCTGTCTGAAAGCAACTGTGTATTTTATTGATTTTTAAAAGTACACAGGGTGGAACCTGTTTCCTGAGAATTTTTTAAAATACGAACAAAGAACTTAAATGTTTACTGATGTTTATAATTACCTCTATTATAACAGGTTGAGGCTTCATCACCATGGGAGACTGTTTCTTCAGTCCCTGCGATGCAACTGAAGCTGGAAAACCTCTGGTAACAGTTGGTCCAGACAGAGTGCAAAGTATCATCTGGTCAAGCAAAGCAAGACAAGATGGTATGCATGAAGAGCTTGAACAGAGAGTACAGGCAGACAAATCTATCAAGCTCAAATGCCATAGAGACTGTGTGTCAACGTCCACATCACGCTCACACATAGAAAGACTCTTGAAACTAATGAGTAATGTCTGTTTGGAAGATGCTTCAACAAGCAAAAGAAGCCGCCGTTCAAAGACGACAGTATTCGACTTGAAAGAACATTGCATTTTTTGTGGAGAAAAGTGCATCATGGACTTTGATAAGAAGAATCCTAATCGTTGACGGCGAGTTCTCCTTTGTAGGACTGCAGATCATGTTAATCGGACAACTTTCAAACAAACTATTCCAGATGTTATCGATTCCCGCCAGGATGAAGAAGGACGCCAGGTCAAGATACGATTAATGGGTGCAATCGGCGATCTTCATGCTGCTGATGCGAGATATCATGATGACTGCAGAAAGTCCTTCATGGCACCCCATTCTGTTGCAGCAGCAGCACACAGTGGCAGAGAAACTCAGGACATTGAGGAGAGAGGAGAGTTCAAGATATGGATTTCTCTTTTCTGAAGCAAATCACTTCTGATCAGAACACACCAGAGTTTGGTGGCTTTAATACGAAGCTCTGCAGAGAGCAAGGACAATCTATCCAACCTGCAACGAGGGCCATTTATACACCACTCGTAGATATGGATCCAGCTGATCCGGACACGACGTTTGCAGCAATGGAGGAGGGAAACCGCTTGACCGCAGAGTGTGGACAAACCGTAACCATCTTCACAAATGACCAACAGCTGTATCGAGTGGCCGTTAATGTTAAATGGGCTAATACGATGTGGATGTTCCTCCGACAAGCAATGCTAAACAGCTCAATGCCGCTGCACAGCAGCCAAGTTACCATGCACAATTTTCTGTACGTGCCATGGAGAGACTGGCTGCAGGAATGAGCGCACCAACACAGCTGCTGCATTTGCCCCTGATGAGGACTCTGACACTGAATGAGACACCAAGCACTGAAGTCACCTTCATAAGGTTTACAAACCTGTTATAGATATATATATATATATGAATACTTTATTTACACAGGAATGTCTTCTTTTGTTCATGTTGTTAGCTGCTTTCATTGCATACTGTCGAATTGCTGAATCTGTTTGAATAAAAAAGTGATCTTTTTTCACAAAGACTGAAGTGGTTTTTTTTATATCTATACGTCTTTATCGACATTTTCAATAATGGCCACTGCTAATTTGCATATTAATGAGCTAAATTTCAATGTTGTCAAAATTTAAGTGGGTTTGTCATGACCAGTGACCTTAAAAACATGGGTGTGGACACCTCAACCAGGCTATTTGGATGCTTACTTTTGGAGATATTAAGAAAAATAGTAATTTCGACAATGGCCAATGCTAATTTGCATATTAATGGGTTTCCACAAAAAATGCTCAAGGGTGTCAGAGCGGCATCAATCAGAATATTCATTCAGATGCTCTGGTGATCACAACAATGCAGAAAAACATTGTGCGGACCCTAATGCAAGGTCATCTTGAAAAATGGTGTTTGACATCCGGACAAAAGGGCATGGAAGGAGAACTCAAAATGATACAAGGCGTGTTGAAAAGTAATGCCTCCTATTCTTTTTCTCCAAAACAGGTGAAGATATTCAATTGAAACAAAGACAGGTACCAACACATCAATTTTTATTCTACCATGGTGCATATTTATTTCACAACATAACCACCTCTGTTGTCCACACATTTCTGACAATGTACCAGTAATTTTGTGATGCCGTCAAAATAGAACTGTGTCCTGCTGACTTAACCGGCTCTTAACAACGGCCTTGACATTCATCATCGTTGAAAGAAAAACATTCTCCACGAAGGGGTTTATTAAGTTTGGGGAAGAGAGGAAAATCTGACAGAGACAAGTTGGGGCTGGTGATCCTTTGTGGTGGTATTCCATTGACCATCTCTTACTCTCAGGACTGTAATGTTGCACCTGACCCTCATATCTAGTTATCTCATCTCCAGTCAGTCATCCCAGCTCTCATCTCAAGTCAGTCATCCCAGCTCTCATATCAAGTCAGTCATCCCAATTCTCATCTCCAGTCATCCCAACTCTCATTTCCAGTCATCTCATCTCCAGTCAGTCATCCCAACTCTCAATTCCAGTCATTCCATCTCCAGTCAGTCATCCCAACTCTCATCCCAGCTCTCATCTTAAGTCAGTCACCACAACTCTCATCTCCAGTCAGTCATCCCAGCTCTCATCTCAAGTTAGTCAGCCCAGCTCTCATCTCAAGTCAGTCATCCCAACTCTCATCTCATCTCCAGTCAGTCATCCCAACTCTCATTTCCAGTCATCTCATCTCCAGTCAGTCATCCCAACTCTCATTTCCAGTCATCTCATCTCCAGTCAGTCATCCCAACTCTCATTTCCAGTCATCTCATCTCCAGTCAGTCATCCCAACTCTCATTTCCAGTCATCTCATCTCCAGTCAGTCATCCCAACTCTCATTTCCAGTCATCTCATCTCCAGTCAGTCATCCCAACTCTCATCTCCAGTTAGTCATCCCAACTCTCATCTCCAGTCAGTCATCCCAACTCTCATCTCCAGTTAGTCATCCCAACTCTCATCTCCAGTCAGTCATCCCAGCTCTCATCTCAAGTCAGTCACCACAACTCTCATCTCCAGTCAGTCATCCCAGCTCTCATCTCAAGTCAGTCACCACAACTCTCATCTCCAGTCAGTCATCCCAGCTCTCATCTCAAGTCAGTCACCACAACTCTCATCTCCAGTCAGTCATCCCAGCTCTCATCTCAAGTCAGTCACCACAACTCTCATCTCCAGTCAGTCATCCCAGCTCTCATCTCAAGTCAGTCACCACAACTCTCATCTCCAGTCATCCCAGCTCTCATCTCAAGTTAGTCATCCCAACTCTCATTTCCAGTCATCTCATCTCCAGTCAGTCATCCCAACTCTCATTTCCAGTCATCTCATCTCCAGTCAGTCATCCCAACTCTCATTTCCAGTCATCTCATCTCCAGTCAGTCATCCCAACTCTCATTTCCAGTCATCTCATCTCCAGTCAGTCATCCCAACTCTCATTTCCAGTCATCTCATCTCCAGTCAGTCATCCCAACTCTCATTTCCAGTCATCTCATCTCCAGTCAGTCATCCCAACTCTCATCTCCAGTTAGTCATCCCAACTCTCATCTCCAGTCAGTCATCCCAGCTCTCATCTCAAGTCAGTCACCACAACTCTCATCTCCAGTCAGTCATCCCAGCTCTCATCTCAAGTCAGTCACCACAACTCTCATCTCCAGTCAGTCATCTCAAGTCAGTCACCACAACTCTCATCTCCAGTCAGTCATCCCAGCTCTCATCTCAAGTCAGTCACCACAACTCTCATCTCCAGTCAGTCATCCCAGCTCTCATCTCAAGTCAGTCACCACAACTCTCATCTCCAGTCAGTCATCCCAGCTCTCATCTCAAGTCAGTCACCACAACTCTCATCTCCAGTCAGTCATCCCAGCTCTCATCTCAAGTCAGTCACCACAACTCTCATCTCCAGTCAGTCATCCCAGCTCTCATCTCAAGTCAGTCACCACAACTCTCATCTCCAGTCAGTCATCCCAGCTCTCATCTCAAGTCAGTCACCACAACTCTCATCTCCAGTCAGTCATCCCAGCTCTCATCTCAAGTCAGTCACCACAACTCTCATCTCCAGTCAGTCATCCCAGCTCTCATCTCCAGTCAGTCATCCCAACTCTCATCTCTCGTCATCCCAGCTCTCATCTCAAGTCATCTCATCTCCAGTCAGTCATCCCAACTCTCAATTCCAGTCATCTCATCTCCAGCCAGTCATCCCAACTATAAGTTCCAGTCATCTCATCTCCAGTCAGTCATCCCAGCTCTCATCTCAAGTCAGTCATCACAACTCTCATCTCCATTCATCACAATTCTCATCTCCATTCATCACAATTCTCATCTCCATTCATCACAATTCTCATCTCCAGTCAGTCATCACAATTCTCATCTGCAGTCAGTCATCACAATTCTCATCTCCAGTCAGTCATCACAATTCTCATCTCCAGTCAGTCATCTCATCTCCAGTCAGTCATCCCAACTCTCATCTCAAGTCAGTCATCACAATTCTCATCTCCAGTCAGTCATCACAATTCTCATCTGCAGTCAGTCATCACAATTCTCATCTCCAGTCAGTCATCACAACTCTCATCTGTGGCACTTCACATCACTGAAGATGTTGTGCTGCTCTCTACCATCTTGATGAAAGTAGCACTGAGATATCTCGTATTAGAATCACAAAACTTCACTCCTAGTGGCAGGAGGAACTAATGTAGAGACTGTGCTTTGTTTCATTGGAATATCTTTACCTGTTTTGAAAAAAATAAGAGTTGGCATTACTTTTCAACACACCCAAATGTTGTAATATTTCTTGAAGCAATGGAAAAATATATAAAAGCACATGGAAGTAGCACACAAACAACAACCGCAGTCACCACGACAGCAACAACAACTATGTGTGATGAAAGATTTTTTTTTTTCACACATTTCAATTTTACATCCTCATTGAGATTCACAGATAGACATGCAATGTGTTTGTGACATACAACATGCTGTCTTTTGATTAAACCCGTCACCGAAACGACAGGTAAGCACAGCTCGTACTTTAAACATTAACAGATAATTTGATCATCAATATGGAAATTTAAACATGTCCACCAAAAGTATCTTGTTGACATGGAGCACGACGACATGGTTTGCCATATCGGTTTGAACCCCAAGGAAATCGGAGGTCCAAGGTGACCAGTGATAATTGTGTCGTTTCTGATGATGAATCCCACTTCAAAGACAAGGACTTAGAAGGGCGACACAGCCAGAGGGGATCCAACGACACCCAACCATGATGACACGACTCTCCGAAGCCACCAGTACAAACTAGGTCTGAGATTGCATCTCTTTGGTATACCATATCTCAACATCGATAAAATAGCAATGGATTTATGAGTTTTGTGGATTGTTGCTACGTTACCCATATTGAGCACCAAGATGACAAGTTACACCAATACAGAAAATCAAGTTGGGTACTCTGCAAAATTAAGTATTGATTATTAACATGAATGAAAAACTGTTAAAAGCAGAGAGTTCATAGAACATCTTACCCCACATAGTCTTGAGAAACAAGGCCATGGGCGCGGTCAGTGAGCAGCAAATTTGATTGGTCGTGACGACATAAAATGCCGTAGTATTTTGTCCAAGGACTGTACTGCTAAAACGGAAGGGTTTTGAAAGTGCCAAGAAGGTGATTTGGGTTATACAGTGTTCAAGTATATAATTCAATTAAAATTTAATTAAGATTTGAAAGTGAAATGCCTGTTGGAGGTCAAGGCCGAACAAGAGGCCGAGCAAAAGATCATGCAGCCTGAAAAGCAGCCATTAGGTAAACCACAGCTTACACATGCGACGACGACGACGACTTTTAAAGTTGTTGAAAAAAATTAATTCCGGAAGTTTACCGCTCTTGATACAGCATCTTTTTCACCACCTTATTCAACAAGATACATGAGTTATTCGTACCTGTTTGTGTCTTTCATTACATCCTTAAACACAGTAAGTTCCCTGTTTGGAATGATTTTTAATTTTATTTGACTGTCAGACAGGCAGACAGAGTAAAATAATTATGACTCCTGTCAATGCATGCGCAATCAGGATGAATTCAGAGCCAAAGTACTGCGAAACTACAGGTTCGTTTTCCGATTCATGTTCAAAATGTAACATTCAATTCAAATCAAGTTGTCCCTCAATCATAAACCGATGTTTGTACATAGACAGACAGATAGACAAAGTGAACCAATTGTTTAACCCCGCTTTCGCATGCACGCCCCCATTATTTAGCTTAAGGATTCCATTGACAGGTTTTATGGAATACTTGAAGCTCTATGAATGGAGATGTTTTCATGGAAAAAAAAAAACAAAAAAAAAACTAAAGTCCAGTTCGCCATTGATAAAAATTTTTTTTTTTTTTTTTTTTCCGAAACAAAGGCCAAAATAACTTATTTTTTAACTCTGCAAAAATGTCCAGCAATGCAAAGAGCATTGGGTGTACGTATACTAGGTATTACTATAAGCACGGTTACTAGGAATCAATGGGCCAGCAGGATATCATACAAGTATGCGTACTCGCCTCTGAGCTGTCTCACCTGGGCTGGAATCTCGGACTAGATGTAAGCTGGCATCTCACATGCAGATTGAAGGAAGGTCTAGTACAGTCACCCAAGAGATATGTACAGTCACCTCTTGAAGCCATCAAACCTGGATTCAAATCTCGATACAGCTATAAACTGTCATCCTGGTGTTTCACAGGCAGCTTTTAACATCCACCAACTAATTCCGGCAGATGGCTCAGAGGTGAGTGTGCGCACCTCAAGGCCATTCAGTCAGCCAAAAAGTGGGACAATATCTCATCAACGTTACTTCCACCTAGAATTGTACTGGAGACGCGTCCAGCCAACAAGCAGTAAAGGAAGTGCGAAGACGACACCACTGGCTGTTCTCAAAGGTGACTGTGACTGTAAAAGTGTCAAACTTGAATTTCTACTTCCACTCTTAATTATGCGCAAACAATGTTTTTATTTTGCATTGAAATATATTATGTACCTTCGCCACCAAAGGTGGACGGGGGTTGTTTTCACCCGTTTGTCTGTCTGTGAGCACGATATCTCCAAAAGTTATGGACGGATTCGGACAAAACTTGGACAGGTTGGGTGTGTGACAAGGACGAATTAATTAGATTTTGGTGAAGATCATGAAACGGATTCGGATGCGAGGATTTTATCATTTTTTTTAAAAGCGATTCTTTACCATTGAGAAATAAGCCCAAAACGATAACATCGTACGATATCTCAAAAAGTTGTGGATGAGTTGGGAAGGTGAGAAGAACAAGCCGATTTGATTTTGGTTAAGGCCTGGATACAGATCTGGCCTATCAGTGAGATCCAAAATGTAAACTGTTCAGCCTGGTTACATCATGTTATAACGTTATATTTGGGATAAATAACATTTTAAAAAATAATCTCTTGAATGGATCATTGTTTACTAACACTGTTGGCAAACATAGCTGTGACACAGCAATTGTCTTTTTCTCAGTGAAGACTCTACCTCTGACAATCTAAACCTATTTCAATTCGACGCCGCCCTTGTTAAGATTGGACTGTAAAAGCCTCAGGTCCACAGTATATCAATGTGGCTGTCATAATGCCCTCGGGAGGCATTTGGCACCCAGGATGGAACAAAGGAGGTCTGCAGGGCAGAAGGACAGAGAGTATCATCTAAAACTCCATTAGCTTGTCATGGTTTTGTTGTGCAAAGTACTCAAAACTGTTGCAAGGTTCCTGCATGCCCCTATTTATAGTGAGGTGCGATTATTATCAGTTCTCGATAGTGAATGGCAGCCAGACAGCCAAGCTGATTGCAAAGCTGAGGCATTTAACTGGGCCTTTAAAAGGCATGTCACTGCGGAGTGAGATAAGGGGCCTGGTGCAGCTGGATCACAAGGCTGGGTCGCATGCCAAACAAGTATAAGGGGTCAAAGTTATTGATACACTTCCTTGGGTCAATACTCTTTTAACCAACCCTAAGCTTGACACGTTTTGATGGTTTCTGAGTGAATGTAATCCAAAATGCAACCACAAATGCTCTCCAATTAGCCACAAGGTCTTTTAACTTAATCTGATAAAGTTGTGATATTTTTGTAATAATCAAATCGACAGGCTTAACATTTATCAAATTCCATGCTTAAATGAGAGTACTCCTTTAAAATCCAGATTTAAGCACCAATAACCTGCGACTGGAATATTATATACACTGCTCAATAACAACTGACAAGTCATAAAACCAACCAACTATCAAAACTATCTCATCATTGGTAATTCAACCATCCTAACCGGGCATCCAGACATTTTGTTTAAAAAAATAATTAATTAAACAGAATATTGGTCACTTGAGTGAACAATAAGATATCAAGTGAAAACAAGCTCGAATGAGCTAAGATCCTCGTCCTCTTAATGATGACGTCATAAAAACGAATACGACGTCATTGTGATATATCAGGTTTGAGATAAATTATTATCCGTGCTAATGCCCGTCTTGATTCCCAAAAACAAAATTCAAACAGCTTGCCTAGCTTCGGAGATAGTGGTAGAGGCGATTTCCATTAGCGGCGATATTATGACGTCAGCTTTTTTTTCTCGGAAGAATTTCCAAAATCGGAGATGGTTACTGCCTGCGAGTGGACTTTCTGCATATACATGGCAAGTTTCACGAAGATCCGATGAAAACTCTGGGTTGTGAAACAAAAAATGTCAAAAAATAGGAATTACGTCATAAAAATTGATATTACGTCATAGTGATGCATCATATGTGCGGTAATTCATCTCTGCTCATGCCCTTTCGATTCCCACAAACAGAATTCAAAAAGCTTGCCGAGTTTCAGAGATAATTTTTTTGGGCGATTTCCATTAGCGGAGATATTTTGACGTCATAACTTTTTATCTAGGAGGAATTTTCAAAATCGAGATAGTTACTGTCTGCGCAGGGTATTTTTACATATATATGCCAAGTTTCAGGAAGTTTCGATGAAAACTGTAGGCTGTGAAACAAAAAAAGTCCACAAGAACAACAACGTGAGTAAGACTTAGAGATCCTCCACGAGGATCTAAAAAAAAAAATAACCAAGTCTGAAAACCAGCAAATTAGTTAACCCTCATTATCAAAATCTTCAAACTAATGACCGTTCTATCAAAGGCTAAATGACACCAAAATTATCCATTGACCAAACTATGAAACAATCCAACAATGGCACAACACTTTACAGGGTGCCCAAAAATTCCTTGTGCAACTTTAAACTTTTATAAATTTGATGTATGCATGATAGAAACAAACTATAAATGGTGCATAAAAACATAGTTCATAAAGGTTTGTTACTCAACACTTCAAATTTTTAGGCATCCAACATCACCTCCATCTTTCGTAATGCGTCGTTTCAATCAGATTTCCCAACTTCTTGAAAACATTCTCCAGATGCTGCTGGGAAATTACCTCGCCCACTGGGAATGTCTGGTATTCAAGGTTCATGAACAAAACGAACGAAAAGCGGGGTTAAGCAATTGGTTGACTTCTGTCTGTCTGTCAACGATCGAGGAATAAATTGATATCAATTGAATGTTATATATTTAAACACTCTTCGGAAAATGAATCGGAAAACAAACCTGTAGTTTAACAGTACTTTGGTTATGAATTTATCCTGATCGCGCATGTGCCGAGAGTGAGATAATGTTTTTTTGTTTTTTTTTACTCTGTTTGCCTGTCTGGCAGTCAAACAAAATTGAAAACCTTTTCAAACAGGAAACTTGCTGTTTTTAAGGATGTCAGAAAGGACACAAACAACATGGCACGAAGAACTCTCTCCCTCTATCGAGTGCAGCCTGTGGCTGCTGGTTGCATCATTGGTTGGGACACGGCTATGCTGCTGATGCAGTGTCCCCCTTTCCAGTACACTGGTGCTCATTTTGCCGACCTCGGAAGGATGGCAGGCTGAGTCAACCTCCTGGTGTATTTTAATTCAGCGGCCAACAGGGCTTGAACTCAGGACCCGAGGATCCCAAGCCACCACCCTAAGCACTAGCCAACACCAGGCTACGAAGAACTATTGAAACATGTTAAATAAGGCGGTGTAAAAGACGCTGCATCAACAGCAGTAAACTTATGAAATTTTTTGTTTCGATAACGTTTAAAATCGTTATTTTATTTCAATGTAATTATATATTTGAACACTGTAGAACACAAATCACATTTTGATTCTTTCAAAACCTTTCTGTTCAGATTTGCAGGAAATAGGAAAAAATATTCATGCCCTGAGAAAAGAATAACGTTGAGAAAAACTATAAGAATCAGCATTCATGCCATCATGCCATGAGGGAAGAGTAGCTGTCTTTAGATTCTGCATTCTGACAAATATGGCAGCACATATCGGTGTGTGGTTCCCATCATGTCTGGTATTCAAGGTTCACGAACAAAACGAACAGAGATCGTGCTCACAAATGCAAATCAAAAATTGAAAAGACTCTTCCCATGTCTTTTTTCTCAAGACAGCAATAACAACATCAATAACAGCAACTATCATCAATGACAGCAACTATCAGGAATACCTCTTTGTGGTGGTTGTGCCCCCATCCTGAAACGCAAGTTTGGGGCCAAAGCTTCCCTACTCTTCGCTGCTGCCCATATTTGTCAGGGCAACGTGGCCACCATTAGAGTGCCGATTGGTCCCCATGGACCAGCCCACTCCCTCTTCACTCTTCTCTCTTCTTCTCCAGCTTCATTAAGGTGCGGGTATACCATCTTGGATGTGGGGGATCTCTGGGTAATTCCTGGGAGATCAATCAGGTGTCGCCATACCATGGGCCTGTTTGAGAGAACTGTAAGGGGTTATTCAACAACACCAGCAACATTAATAAAACTTAATTAACACAAAAAAAGAGCAATCGATGATTGTATACCCTCACCAGACTTGTTTTATGTGGTGTATTTTGCGTACCGGTGTGTTATGGAATTAATAAGAGACATAATTAGAACTGCCACTTTATAACTGCTGGCAATGATGAACCTGTAACAAGACATCCTGCTGTGATGCAACCCTGCTTTGATTGGACACCTGACCATGACCCTGACCCATTAAGTTTTTTTAAAATTATCATTCAATTGAATTGAATTGAGAATCCATCCATCCATTGGGACCACACTCTGTGTAAAGCGATGGTGCTGCCGAAGCAGTCTCCTTGGCTATTGGGCACAATCCTGGATGGGTCGCCACTCCGACACAGGATACCAGCAAGCTGGCACTCATTTTGCCGACCTCAGAAGGATGACAAGCAGTCAACCCCACGAAGTATTAATTCAACAGCCAAGTGGGATTTGAACTCAGGATCCTAGGATCCCAAGCCCACCTCCCTAACCATTAAGTCATCACCAGGCATAGTTTAGAATGGGATGAAAATAAATTCAATTAAAATCAAATGGAAGACCAAATAGGTACAGTTCTGCATTGGAGTAATCAGAAGGAACCCAAACAAGCAAAAAGCAAAGATGAACTCATCCGGAGGAACTTGGACAGGATTCACATTTCAGATGCTATTCCTCTCCCTCTCAAACCCATCCAGGCACAGCCAAGTGAGCCTTATTAAAAAAATAATAAAACAAATAAAAAGGAACCCAGATCCAAAAAAAGTAAACAAGCAGTCATAGACTGGTACTTATGAAATCGTCAACTTGACCTCTGACCTTGTCTAATAAAAGCTGTCTCTCGAGAAGGTAGCGACGCAAACCAGAAGTTTCTACGATGATTCTGTACCAAACCATCAAAAATCGAATGTTTGACCTCACTGTGACCTCAACCTTTGACCGATTTTGACCAAAATCGAATCAGCGCAAGCCATCACCATCCTGAATCACGTGGTGTAATTTGACATTGGTAGCTTCTTCCGTTCTCGAGTTATCATGCCTCCAAACAAACACACAAACAGATGACGGAAGTCATCAATATACTTCCGAAATCTTTAGATTTCGTAAGTAATAATTCTGGCTGCCAAACCATGCGTCCATTCAAGTTCGAATTTTAAAGCTGTATTCCCCAGCAATGCGAGATCATAATTTTGTAGTTTCATGTCTAATGATTAAGCGGTTCCAGAGAAAACATTATTTAATACTTTTCTTCAATCCAATATAGTTGCCAAACCATGTGACCAATCAATTATCAATTGTTCCTTAACAAACTTGTGCAATCATGGCTTGGGGAATATTTGTGTGAAGTTTTCCTTGGATATGTCCAGCCATTCTGGAGAAGAAGATTTTTTTAATATGTTTTCGGGCAAATCCAATACGGCTGCCAAACCATGTGACCTATGATGTTACAAGTGTGAACATTTTGTTCCTCATGGATAGGCAGTCATATGGGTAAAGTTTCACCTCGATCTGTTTCGCCATTTCAAAGAAGGTTTTTGAAGGTTTTTTACTTCCGAAATCTAAAGATTTCGTAAGTACATTGATGACTTCCGTCATCTGTTTGTGTGTAGGCACGATAACTCGAGAACGGAAGAAGCTACCAATGTCAAATTACACCAAGTTATTCAGGAGGGTGATGGCTAGTGCTGATTAGATTTTGGTCAAAATCGGTCAAAGGTCAAGGTCACAGTGAGGTCAAATATTAGATTTTTGATGGTTTGGTACAGAATCATTGTAGAAACTTCTGGTTTGCGTCGCTAGCTTCTCTAGAGACAGCTTTTATTAGACAAGGTCGGAGGTCAAGTTGACGATTTCGTAAGTACCAGTCTATGACTGCTTGTTTTATTTTTTTTAACGATATGGCTGCCCAATCACTTGACCGATGACGTCATGTTGTTTTTTTGTGGATCATTTTATCCCGAGATGACCCTCAAAACTTTACATACTGATCGGATGTGGCGTTCTAAATAGGAAATTACGACGTCATAACTAAGGCACCAATGACATCATTTTAAAAAATCCCTCATTCCCCATGAAGAATACTCGCTATGTGCTGAGTTTCAATTTTTTCGTTGGTGTGGTTTCGGAGATACAGAGGTCCAAATTTTTCCGTTTTTCCAACATGGCTGTCACACCACGTGACATATGACGCCATAATTATCAATGAAACATTCGACATGAGGAGTCGCACCGATGGTGAAAATTTCGTCTCAATCTGACAAGCGGTTGCGGAGAAAAACACAAGTTCTGTGCAGACAAACAGACAGACATACAAATGGCCCCAAGTATAATACCCTCTCCTTCGGCGAGGGTAGTTACTAATTATGCTTTTAGGAACCATTTATACTTTAATTTGTTTCTGTCATGTGTATATCAAAAGTTATGAAAGTTCAAAGTTGCACAAGCACTTTATGGACACTCGGTATATCTGAGTCGACCATCAAGTGAGGAGTAACCAGACAGGTGATGCACCTGTCCCATCCATTCCCAAGCAAGTCCAGAGATAAATATACCTGGGGTTTTTTCAGGAAATGAATGATAATATTTTATTAATGTACTAGTGGGCCCGTTGGTCAATTGGACAACATTTTAATTGGTCTTCACGGCCTTGAAGCAAGCCTGGTGTTGGCTTAGTGGTTAGGGTGACTGGCTTATGATGTTAGGGTCCTGAGTGAGCCCTGTTTGCTGTTGAATTGACTCAGCCTATCATCCTTCTGAGGTCAGCAAAATGAGTACCAGTGTGTACTGGTAGAGGGGCACATCATCAGCAGCACAGCCGCGCTTTCAAGAAATGATAGCTCCCCGGCAGCCAAGCTGCCATACAAAAGAACAGAACAGAACGGTCTTGGGGCACACATTCCTGCCGTACTGCTTGAGCATTCGCTTGCCTTTTCACCAAGGCCAGATGAGCTTGGGCCAGGGTGGAGATTATATGTTCATTGTTATTCTTGCCAAATGATACTACTATTATTATTGTTGCCAATATTAGTATTCATCAATGTATGCTTTGTTACAATGTTATTATTATTAGAATGCCATGCCATTGAAGGACCTATTAAGCTGCTCTGTACACCTTAACATGATGTGCATTTAAAACTTGGGAATTCTTCCAGATTATTTGTAGTTAATTAGCCTAATCAACTCAGGAGATCATGATGATTATATTGGTGTGTCACATTCGACATCAGAAGGCTCCAGGAGAACTCCACAAAAACGTGCCACACACACACACACACACACACACACACACACATACACACACACACACACACACACACACACACACACACACACACACACACACACACACACACACACACACACACACACACACATACACACACACACACCTCATCCATTTATAGTAGATGTTCTCGCTCTGCCACAAGCCTTGACCATGTATAAAAAAAATTAAATATATAAATAAATAAACCTGACAACATAATAAGCTTACGAGGTAAAACAAATCTCAAATGGATCGTGAGGTTTGCAAGCAGTCCATTCCGACAGTGTCAGACTCGTGGACGAGCATTCACACCTGTTCCATATCAAGGTCAAGGAATATTCAGGGGAGGAGATTCAGGATCCTGAGGAGGGATGTGGAGCAAGAGGTGGAGAGGTGGGGTGCTCCAAGTCAAGGAATCCACTGTACAATAGAACCGTTTGTCTGTCTGTGTGTGTGTGTGTGTGTGTGTGTGTGTGTGTGTGTGTGTGTGTGTGTGTGTGTGTGTGTGTGTGTGTGTGTGTCGCCATTTTCTCAAAGATGGCTGAACGGATCTTCGTCAAACTTTCAGAGGGTCATTAGTGACTACCTGGGAGCGTTTCGACACAAAACATTTTTTTTATTTTTAAACGTTTGGTTTTTTTGGGGGATTTATTTTTTAACTGCTCTATTATACCTTAGCCTTCATAGCTATGTGACAGGGAACATTAAACAATCCTCAACTTCATTCCTTCGTGGGTGCAGGGAAATGTTTTAGACACCCACAAAAATAGAAACAAAATAACAAAATGATTCCTTCAAAATGCCACCAGGGATAGAACAGCACTGGGCAACATTAGGTACCCACCAGACAACACCGTATACTGTACATATTTAATGTTTTTTAAAAAAAAAAAAAAACTTACATAATTACCTTCACCAACGAGGGTTGACGGAGGTTACGTTTTCACTCCTGTATGTCTGTTTGTTACTTGTAAAAATCTAAAAATTTTCAAGTACCGTATATTGGTTGGTCTTGTGCGTTGTTCTGTCTGTTTGTTTGTTTGTCAATCACCTACAGGCTGCAATTTTAAACTGATCTTCATGAAACTTCACCATGTGGTAGAGTTTGTCATAAGCAAGATGCCTTTTATTTTTGAGGCCAAAAGGTTAAAAGGTCAACAACTTTGTCAAACGTCTAAAATCCTCAATTTTTAACCGATTGACCATACATTTGACCAGGATTTGCATATCAGGTCACTGAATTCAACCACCACTTATTTTTGAAGTCAACATAGGCCAAAAGGTCAACAACTTAGGTGAGATACAGTAGATAAAATCCTCAATTTTCATCCGATTGACTTGAATGCACATGCAGCAACTTTTGCACCTCTCCGGTCCACTCACTCCGAATCGGATTTGTAAATGCTACACTCTGGAGAAGCCATTTTAAATTAAAAACTAAACAGTCAGTCCTTAACAGCCTCCCATTATCAATCCCAAATCCCAAATCATCATTTCCCAAATCAATATCATTTCCCAAATTCCAATATCAAATACCATCCCAAATCATCATTATCTAATTTACATTCATTTAATCTGAAGACATGAAATTTAGCCGGGGCAATAACAAACGATGGCTAACCCTTTTCAGAAGCAACTCTGGCTCCCTTTAACGTCCACAATAGTAAATTCAAACAGGACAGCTGCTGGCTTCCCATCCACACCAAGAGAACGAGTGATTTATGCTGCAGCGCCTCCTGCTGGCACCAAATCAGGATGGCTATTTTTGTTCAGGTTCGACTCCAGAGAAGAACAAATTTATGACCAGAGAGGTCAGAGGTGAGCATGCAATCAAATGAGCTATCCCAACATCCATCAGCCTACAATGTGACGTGTAACATCGATTTTGAAAGGTTTCATTGCAACTGACAATTTGTGCATGCGATCCAACTTGATGTTATCGACATATTATGTATACAAAATATGTATTAAAAATTGTAGTACCCCACATCCCCCCACCCCCCCATTTCCTTGTATGAATTTGTTCACTGAGCCAACACTTTTTCACATTTTGCTCTACAGTAGTGCTGCAGTTTTGGAAGACCCTGGGGAGTTACATCAAACACTGAAAGGAACCCTGGAGTTCAGATATATGATATTGTGTTTTGATTGGATGACTAGAAGGGGTAGCTGGGGAAAAATTAACTTTCACCCTTTAAGAATCGTGCAAATAAATTATTTCAATATCAGCTGTTTTTTTTTCCATCTCCTTTCCTCACCTGTGTTGCAAGTATAATCAGAAGTACTGTTTGATAGGGCGATATATCACTGTGATATGAATAGAATGGAAATTCGAAAAAGAAATATTGAATATAGCAAATGGTTTCTGAATCTAATCGATATGAGAAACAGGATTGAATGAGAATTCACCATTATTATGAGTGCAGAAGATGATGGAGGAAGACATTTTGTTTTAATGTAAATTCAAACTGACCCATCTATCCTCACCTTACTCAACTACATCATATACTGTTTGAAACAGGCCCATCTGTCCTCATTCCTCACTGTACTCAAGTCTTCCCCCCTACCGCCTCTTGTTTTGTTTGCTCTGGACCCACTGAGTAACCTCATCAACAAACAAGGACATGGATACACCCTAACAAGCAATAGAACAACATCCAAAGAAACAGGAAAGGTGACACATGAGCTCCAGGATGATTTAAAGCTCTTTGCACCAATGACGACAAATTGACAGAACAGCTAAAACTCGTAAAACGGTTTTCTGAGGACATTCAAATGGAATTTGGATGAGATAATTGTGCCAAGTGCACATTTGTCGAAGATAAAGCAACAAAAACAAACAACATAAAAATTGACCTTGAAACAACAACACAGAAGTTAGAAAACAAAGTATCGTGTAAATACCTCGGGGTAGAAGAGGGCCACCAAACACAATGCCTCAAGAAAGTCTACATCCCCCCTTTTCAAAATGTTCACCTTTTGTTGCCTTAAAGACTGCAATTCGATTCTGCAATTCAATTACATTAAATGAGACTTTTTCCACATCGCAACCCACAACTTCGAAATGAAAAACAAATTCTACAAATTTCAGAAAATTAATTAAAAATACAAAACGAGAATATCTTGGTTGGATAATTGTCCCCCCCCCCCCCTTACAATATAAATTGTAAATTAGCTCAGGTGTAACGAATCACCTTCAAAATCACACACCAAGTTAAATGGCCTCTACCAGTGTTAAATTGTAGTGATTATGATTATTTCAGAATAAAATCACCTGTTTCTGTAGGGTTCTTCTGCTGGGTAGTGTATTTCACAACAAAGGCTCAACCATGAGCACCAAGGAGCTTTCAAAAGGCCCCCGGGATAAAGTTGTGGAAAGGCACAGATCAGGGGATGGGTATAAAAATATTTCAAAGGCCTTGAATATCCCTTGGAGCACAGTCAAGACAATCATGAAGAAGTGGAAAGCATATGGTACCACTAAGACCCTGCCTAGATCAGGCTGTCCCTCCAAAATGAATGACCAAGTAAAGAGGAGACTGATCAGAGAGGCCATCAGAGGACAATGGCAACTTTGAAAGAATTACGTGCCTTTATGTCAAAGACTGGTCACTGTGTGCATGTGACAACAATATCCCAAGCACTCCACATGTCTGACCTGTACGGTAGGGTGGCAATAAGGAAGCCATTGCACAAAAAGCCCACCTTGAGTCCCGTTTGAGGTATGCAAAAAAACACTCCAGAGATTCTGAAGCCATGTGGCAAAATGTTTTGTGGATTGACGAAACCGAGATGGAACTTTTTGGCCAAAATGCAAAACGTTACATTTGGCGCAAACCCAACACAGCACATCACCCAAAGAACACCATCCCTACTGTTGAGCATGCTGGTGGCAGCATCATGTTATGAGGATGTTTCTCATCAGCACAGACTGTGGCACTTGTCAGTGTAGAAGCAAAAATAGATGGAGCAAAATACAGAAAAATCCAAGAGGAAAACCTGCTGCCCTCTGCAAGAAAGTTGAAATTGGGATGGAAGTTCACCCTTCAGCATGATAACAACCCGAAGCACACAACCAAAGCTACACGGGAGTGGCTCAGGAACAAAAAGATAAATATCCTTGAGTGACCCAGGAAGAACCCCAACCTAAATCCAATTGAAAATCTGTGGCATGACTTGAAGATTGCTGTCCATCAACGCTCTCCACGCAACTTGACTGAGCTTGAACAGTTTTGTGCAGAAGAATTGGCAAATATTGCCCAATCAAGGTGTGCAAAGTTGGGAGAGACCTATCCCAACAGAGTTATACCTGTAATTGCTGTCAAAAGTGCTTCCACCAAGTATTAACTTCAGGGAGTGTACATTTATACAAACAAAGATATTCCAGTTTTGTATTTTTAATTCATTTTCTGAAATTTGTAGAATTTGTTTTTCATTTCAAAGTTGTGGGTTGCGATGTGCAAATAAAGGTGGAAAAAGTATGATTTAATGCAATTCAATTCCAGGTGAAATGAGAACAAAAGGTGGAAATTTTGAAATGGCATATAGACTTTCTATAGGCACTGTATGTCACAAACAATTGTGCAAAATAATCGCCAAAGAATACCTTTGTGCAGTGAAGCTAACTGAAAACGTATCTCTCCCAGATAAACAAAATCAAAGCCACAAACCAACTCGCAGTGCCAGTGTTCCAGTACAGCTGTGGAATAGTCAACTGCCTCCAATCAGAAATCAACAAATTAGACATCAAAACAAGAAAACTCCTCACCTTCCACCAAATGTTCCACAAAAACCAGTGCATCCCTGCCGAGACGAGAGGGCCCTGCAGCCTCATGGAACTCAACCAGGTGCACAGGGAGACGCATTTCGGATTAGCTGAGTATGTGTAATGTTCAACAGACTATCGGATTCAATTTCTAAAAAAGCATGAACACAACAAACCTGAAAACATATCTAATTCACCTTGCAAGGAATTCCCAAAAACAGGTGTGGATAGAAGATACCGCACAGGAAAATGAAACAGCGACATATACAGCCCCAAAGATTGCAAAAAAGACAAAAGAAGTATATAAAAAGAAATATCAACAAATATACACCAACTACTGGGAGAACAACAAAAGAGCAGGAAAATACAAAAAATAATTGGACTGAGTTGGGATCGACAAAGAAGGCTCATTGGAATGGCTAAGAAGAGGTCAGCTCAACTGGGATGGAGAACAAATAATAATAATAAATGGCCAAGATCAAGGACACTACACCAATGGATTTATAAAGAAGGTAGGACTGAGCCAGACGCACAAGTGTAGGTTCTGCAAGACACAAACAGAAAGTACAAGTCACCTGCTTTCGGGATGCAAAAATCTATCAGAACAACTTTACACACAATGACACAACAAAGTATGCAGTGATTCAGTGGCATATCTGCCAAAAATTCAACATCCCAATTCCAGAAAACTTGTGGAAACACGAACCAAGGGCAATACAATCATTGAAAATGAGGAGGTCATGCTCACGTACGACCTGATGATCTTATCAAGCGTGAAAACCGAAAAAAAGCCTTTTGACCGAACATCGTTCTCGGGAACAAAAAGGAAAAGACAGCATCGCTGATGGAGATATCAGTAACCAGTGATTTTGGCTTAAATAATACAGAAATCAAGAAAATTATCAAATACCAGGATCTCAAAAATGAGATCAAGAGATCTTGAGAGCTGAAGAGCGTCGAAATTGCACCACCAGTGATAATTAGTGCAACAGGAATAATAAAGAAGAACGACACTGTGTCGGTGGTACATGCACCTTAGGGTTTCTTTCCCTTCAGTGTACGTATGTTGTTTGTAGTGCCGAACCCAGCCTGTTCTGCAACAACTGCAATCCATGTTTTGCACTTCACGCATCTGAATGATCATACCGGTCGGCTACCACTCAAATGGATCTTTTTCAGTTGGGGTCTGTGACTTCTGTGTGAGTTAAAATGAACACATCATCATAATGTTTTTGAAACTTGTATTTCAAATAAACAGATGCAAAGTCAAATGAGGAATTTCACCATTACATACAATATCCAACAATGATTCCCGCATTGAGTTGTTTCCACCGAGTGTCTCTGTCCTGCCAGCTCAACTCACACTCGCTCACCTCGTCCACCAGGGCTGTTGAATGATTGAGTCTTGTCGCGTCATTCTTCTTCATATGCTGGCCCATCCAGTATGACTGAAGAGCTCAAAGGAATCCTTTCCCGATACACAATCTGAAGGAGTTTTAATCAACCTGTTTATAATCAGCTCCACACATTAACACCTCGTTCACTCAGAGTTAAATCGAGCATGGGGCGATCGAAACACACGTTTCATCACATATCATCTGTTTCTCTACACCTCCCTCCCGCGGGTTTATATAGTATCACAGAACAATACTTCCAGTAACTGCGATTCTCTTCCCTACTGGAAGTTTTGTCTGAGAACGTTCCAGCATATTCACGAATCTCACCAGGCAGTTTACAATACAATACTGTCATCTACAATCAAAATTAGCTCATGACATCAAGCAGTTTATATTACAATTTACTGATCCATGCCACACAAAACTTATAACATATAACCGTTAATTTTAATCGTTCATTTACAGGCATTTACGAATGCTTACTCACAAATACCACAACATCTAGCTTTCAACTGAGCCACTGAGATTTTAAAAACCATCTCCATGACTGTTACCACAAATTAACTACAATTGGAGGCAGTCTAGGGTTTGGTCCGAGGCAGTCCGGTTTGGACTATCCTGAATAGAGCCATCGGAACAAAACTCTGAGAACAAGGTTGAACAGCTTGGTCCATGAACCCGTGATCCCTTACTGAAGTGAAGGTGGATACTTTGAGTCCTGGGAGGACTTCGTTCCATCTCCTCAAACCCGCAAATGGAGATAACTAACAACACACACACACACATTTATTAGTCTCGATATATAAAGCTGAGTTCATGTCTGTGGGTCATAAGCCCAGCCCATTCTGCAGGCCACGACTTCCCCTCTCTCCCCTGGCGTCACAAGCACACCCATTAGCCAGGTCACACCTTTCCCTCCAGCCGCTCAGAAATCGCCGCCATCTTTTTCGCTTCGCATAGCTTTGAGGGTTCACAGCTGCCTCTGATGTAAATTTGAAGACTGAACAACGACCTTCTCAGCATAAACATTAATATCATTAAACTTTGATATTCTATGACTCAATGATAGAAGTACCATTAAAGAATGGTCCTGTTTTGAGGAAACAAAGGTACATTTTGATTGCAACTCAAACCAGGTAAGTCATGTTTTGTTTGCAGTGATCATGGCAGCGGTCGAATACACACCGCCCAATGAAGGTACATTAATCCTCACTATAATTCATGGATCGGTGTTTGTGTGTTTGTGTGCGTTTGTTTGTCGTGCTACTCCTCCAACAGTTCTGGGCCAATTACATCCAGACTTGCTACATAGGATCAGCATGACCCCAGTTCATGCATCGGGGTGTTTTTTTCTTTGCCAGTGGTCTTGGGGAGGGAAGGGGATGCAACTTCTCGATGTAAATGTGTATCATGTAGTGTCACCTCCAGATTACAGGTGGGGGTCTCTTACCAAAGTCCAGGAAAACTTTTGCAAGCTGCCTCTTACAAAAGTTTTCAAAGGGTATTCTAAGTCTTCACCATTTCCAGTACAGTATTTCTGTCCCCACGCTTTCGAGTGCAGTGAGGTGTTTTGAATTATAAGCAGTATGGTTTTGCTTCATGCACGTAACCCAGTTTTTAAAAAAAAGTTTTGCATCTACAGAGCTGCCAGTTGCCTATACACCGCCCAAATAAAGGTATGCATCAGAAGAACGTGTTGCTTGCTTGTAATAAAAAAAAAAAATAATAAATAAATAAAAATAAAAAACTTGGTTCTCGCCTGACTTTTCAGGCTTATAAAGCAAACTGATGAACGTGTAATTCACATACCATGTGAAGTAGATAAACATTAAAATTGGCTGGGTGGTTAAAATACCTGTGTCCATAATTAATTATTTAGGAGGCCGCTGGGGAAATTCCCAAGAGATATTTATTGATAGGTGCACGTACACTTTAAAGTTATATATTAAATGTACACGTACACTTTCGTACACTGAACATCACCTCTGTGTTTATGTACATTTTTAATGCGAAAACTCGTTGGAACCTGAATAAGGTAAGTTTTCATTACAACAAAAATATTGATAATTAATATTTTAAATGTTTAATTTTTAAAATGTCCTTTTGTTGGTGTTTTGTACTTATTGCATGCTGTCGAGATGTCCAGCGGTGTGTTCCATTATTAAGCAGCGAGCTAGCGCTTGCCAAGCCAGCTGTTCCTTCTCAATGGTTTTGAATGGAGTACTTGCTCGAGTGAGTCACTTGGCGAGCACTCCATAAGAAACTTGGTAACTCAACTCGCTCCGGATTCACGACATGGCAACGAGGTTCAACATCTACACCATGACTTATTTTGATCATATCGATGAATTTGTCCCTCAAAACAAGGGGCAGATTGATGACACGAGGCAAGTTCAGAGGTTACGATGCAAGTTAAAGGTTCGTAGGAATCGAAAGCGGGTTTTCATTTTAATTATTTATTTTTCCAAATGTGGTTAAAAACCCTGAGAAAATTCCTTTGTGGGAGGAGGGAGAAGGGTGGAGGTGGGAGGGGATGTGAGTCCGTCGGGGCTGGGGTAAGAGGAGGCAGGAGAAGTGGTGGAAGGCTGGACGGAAGGGGGTCGGAAGTTGAGCCATCGAATATCAGAGTTTGGGAAACTCAATTTCAGTGAAAACGATCGTGATTGGGGGGATACGTGATCACATGACCGCAAGACGCCATCTTTTCACCCATCTTCGCTGAGCAAATTGCGAAATTTCTGTGCATCTGTGTGGACTCTAAGTATATTACATCTCGTCTCATCGTTATAATTTTTCATTCCGAAGTCAGTTTAGAGGTGTAAAATATGTCGTGCTGTTTAACATGGGGCTGTTCCAATTGATTGGGCAGCAGGAAGAAGATCCATCATTTCCTTGATGATCCAGAAAGGAGAAAAATATGGGAAGTAAAAGTTTGTCATGAGGAATGGAGAGCCAACAACTCGTTTCTGTGCACGGTGAGCTAATAATAATTATGTTACTGTTCAAATAAAGCTGAAGGGATTTATATCAAACTTGGTACAAGTATTAAAATGATGTAATAATGTAGACGGAGGCATTTCGGTAGACGTCGCGACATCGAGGAGTACCGTTCTAGTACTATCTGTATTTCAATGAAGTAACTTAGACATTATTTCGTTCTTTTGATACTATCTTCAGTCTTAATCGACGCAGGATCATTTTGATGTGAGACAGTATGAATCTGGGCATGCTGATAATCTGTGAAAGCTAAAACAAAATGCTGCATCAATGCAGTTCACCTTAACACCAAGCAACACGCCACTGCCTCCCGAACCTCCCAGAAAGAGAGTCAGGATGGATGATCACCAACAATGTCCTTTCCCAAGAAAGAGAATTAACCTTGATCACTCCTACTGCAAGTTCTTTGATAATGTGCTATCAGGAAATGACACACATTCCAGTGATGGCACATGTGAATCCTTCCTGCCATATTGTAACATTTGGGATGAGGTCCATTGTCATTTCTTGTACTGCACTGAGAATTGAGCAAAATAATAATTTGCATTTAGATTTGCTTTTTTCAGAAAATAATGATCTCTTCGAAAATTGTAAAAGGGATGGGTTGAAATTGACAAAAACATAGGTGATATCAATAAAGCCACTACATTGTGTTTTGTAAAGCCACATAATGTTGCTTTGCATGACAAACCTTGCATTTGTTCAAATGTATGTCAGATTTGTCATGTCGTAGAAAATTTGGTTACTTCTGAAATTTTCTGTTTTATTCATGTTTTTCCCTTGCAGGAGCAAATGAGCAGGATGGAGATGGAGACCTACTGGAATTGACAGAGCAAGCCAGGACATCTGAGCTACATGAAGTGGGCACCCCTTTGCAAGATATTACAGGCAGGAATGGAAACATAAACTTACATGAAAATCCAATAGTAGCGATGAAGGACAAGATAGCAACACTGCAGAGAGCACTGGCGAAAGAGCAAAGAGAAACACGAAAGTTTCAGAGGCAGGAAAGGAATAACGAACTGAATCTTGCAAAAGTTTTCAACACTGATCAATGAGGAAAGCTTGGCTGCAAGAGTACATGAGCCATGAAATGGTCAAGTGGGACTGAAGAAAGGTCTACAACTACGACTTGTTTGCGGAGCTGCAGGATACGAGCTGAACTGGGATGTAAGAGTATGGCCATGCGAGCAGTGGTGAAAAAGGTGAAATGAGAATTGTGTGAGAATGGGAAAAATAATGTCCGATACAAACTCACCTGCAGTGAATTACATGTACACCTGTTGATACGACTCGGACCAGATTGTCTGCTTGCTTTTGCAAATGTATCTTGTTCATTTTGTGAACAGATAATTTGATAGATTTGTGTTTATTCGCCAGAGGAAAGGGTATTGCATTTGGGTCCATTTGTTTGTTACTTGGCAAAAAAATAATAATAATATTTTTTGACAAGAATGTTGATCGCTTCCGTTTGCTTGTCTGTTCGCTCACCTTTAATCACATACAGGTCACAAATTTAAACTTTTAATTCTCAAAAATTAAGTCATTTTTAAAATTTAATTTTCAAAAGGTCAATGAAGACTGATATTTCAAAAATTTTCAATTTCTAACTGATTGACTTGAAATTTGAAGAGGATTTGCATCTCAGGTCAATGAATTCAACCACCAACCATGTTTGAGGTCAACATAGGACAAATTTCTAAAATAGTCAATTTTCATCTCATTGACTTGAAATTTGAACAGAATTTTCATCTCAGCTCACTGAATACAACCAGCAATTACTTTTAAGGTCAACACAGGCCTAATTTCTGAGCTGGGGCCAAAATATATATATATATACATCTCGTGATATCAAAAACTTGTGTACGAGTTTGGACAAAACAAGGTGAATGAGTTGGATCGGTGACAAGAACAAGGGGATGAGATTTTGGTTCGGATCCAGCCCATAAGTGGGATACAAAATGTAAACTGTTCAGCCTTGCGGAAGATATGCGTTCTCCCGAGTGCCGTTCTACTTTGTTCTGTTTTGCCAAGTGTCGCTCTATGAGTGATTTTTCATTTGTTTGTTTGGTTGTTACTTGCAAAATCAAGAACATTGGAGTGAGCAAAAATATTTTTAAAAACTCTTGAACCCCTTCATCAAACGACGTAAAACTTCACAATTATAATCGAGTCGTGATGGGGAATATATGTTTTAAATTTCAACCGAATTAGATGCATGGTCTGGCAGCCAGGATGATATATTTTTTGCATCTGGGTTCCTTTTTATTATATATATATATATATATATATATATATATATATATATATATATATATATATATATATATATATATATATATATATATATATATAGCCTGGCATTGGCGCAGTGGTTAGGGCAGCAGCTTGGGATCCAAAAGGTCCTGAGTTAAAGCCCCGATGGGCCACTGAATTAATACACCAGGGGGGTTGACTCAGCCTGTCATCCTTCCGAGGTCGGCGAAACGAGTACCAGTGTACTGGGCCGGTGTATACCCCAGTTAAAATAGGTGTACCATATCCCTGTGTCGTAAGAGGCGACCAGGGTTGCGTCAGGAAGGGCATCCGGCGTAAAACATGTGCCAAATCACTATGCAGATCATACGGATGATCCGCTGTGGCAACCCCTAACGGGAGCAGCCGAAGGAAGAAGATATATATATATATATATATATACATATATATATACATATATATATATATATATATATATACATATATATATATATATATATATATATACATATATACATATATATATACATATATATATATATATATATATATATATATATACATATATATGAGTAAGGATCACTTGGCTATGCCTGGATGGGTTTGAGGGTCGAGGGGCAGCAGCTGAAACCTGAATCCTATCCAGATTCCTCCTGATTACTTCATCTTTGCTTGTTTGGGTTCCTTGTGATTATTCCAATGCAGGACTGTACCTATTTGGTCTTCAATTTGATTGGAATTTAATTTATTTGAATCCCATTCTAAATTCAATTGAGTAATAATAAATATCATGGGTCAGGTCAGGTGTCCGATCAAAGTGGGACTTCTTGGTACCGAGTCATCACTGCAGATCAGGTCAGGTATGGGAGCATGTGCCAGAGCAGTGCGTCACTGCGTCCACTATCCGCTGCGCCCACTCCAGGGGCCTCCGTCTGAATATCCCCAAGGCAGATGCCAGACCCACCCCCATCTCCTTGAGATGCCGATCAATGTGCTGCAACCACGAGGCACGTGGTCAGCCCATTGGCCTCCTCCACTCACGAGACTCCCTCGCTGAGAGAATCTGGTCAGCAGGATCAGCGTCAGGAAAACGAGCCACATGTCCATACAGCCACAACTGACGCTCAGGGACGATGCACGGAACAAATCTCATTTGAATCTCTCTCAGCAACCGCTCGTTGGACACAAAGTTCGACCAGCGATAGCCAAGGATTCTCTGAAGAGACTTGGTACCAAAGGAATTAAGTCTCCGTCTCAGATCCTTGGTCAGAGTCAAAGTCTCGCATCCGTAGAGCAAGACTGGAAGCACGAAGGACCTGAAGACTCGGACTTTCGTCCTCCCGCACAGGTACCGGCAGTGGCACACCCCATTATCCAATGACTCCATGACTCCCCAGGCCCGACCCAGACATCTATTGACCTCTTACTTACAGCCAGCAGAGACATGAATATTACTGCCAAGGTAAGTGAATCTCTCCACGACCTCAACATCCTCACCACAAACAGGCACAGACAGGACAGCAGCATCCAAGATGTCATTGAAAGCTTGAATCTTAGTTTTGACCCAGAAAACCCATAATCCCAGGGGCTCCGACTCCTCATTCAGCACCTCGAGGGCCCCCAAAAGGATATCTAAAGTCTCCGCAGAGATGACTGCATTATCTGCGAAATCAAGGTTAGAGATCTTGACATCCCAAACGATGCACCGCAGCTTGATATCTCCTATATCCTCCCGAGAATCGTCCATACAAGTGCTGAAAAGTGTGGGGGCCAGTACACACCCCCTGACGAACTCCAGTAACAACTGGAAATAAGTCAGACATGGTACCACCACACTTCACAGCACTCTCAGTACCAGAGTGGAGTTCAGACATCAGATCGATCAGTTTTGGTGGCACTCCACGAAGACCAAGAATCCTCCAGAGGACATCCCGATTCACTGAATCGAACACTTTACAGAGACCAACATAGGCTGAAAGCAGCCCCTGCCGAAACTCTCGTTTGCATTCGGTAAGGACACGAAGAGCAAGGATACGGTCAATCGTTGACCTCTTTGGTGTAAAGCCTGACTGCTCTGGACGCTGGTGCTCAAGCAGATGGTGGTGAACCCTATCAAGAATTATCCAAGAAAAGACCTTGCCCAGCACTGAGAGCAGCATCACCCCTTGGTAGTTGTTGCAGTCTTGGCGATCACCCTTCCCTTTCCAGAGAGGGAGCACAAGACCCCTCTTCCAGTCAGTTGGGATGATGCCAGTGTTCCAGGCAGAGCACAGAACTGCATGCAAGACACAAGTGCAGCATTTCCACCAGCCTTGAGAAGTTCAGCATGGATGCCACAGATCCCTGGAGCCTTACCCTATTTCAACCGGTTCACCGCAGCCTGTATTTCCACATGCGAAGGTGGACCACAGTTGATTGGAGGGTCAGCAACAGTGATTGTAACAGCCCGAAAATCCAACTCGACAACTGGCAGATCAGCCTGGTACAACCGCTCAAAGTAACCGGCCCAGCGGGCCTTCACTTCGGACTCCTCTGTCAAGAGCCGACCACCCTCTGCTCTCACTGCAGTACACCGAGGGATGGGCTTGGATGAACACAATGCGTGAATTCCCCTGAAGGCAGGATTATAATCACTTGATCACAGGTGATGCTCTCCCCCCTCACAGATTCCTCGCACATAGGCCTCCTTGTCCACCCTCCTTGTGCACGTACAGTTTTACGCCTCAGTTCCCTGAACAGCTCAGCTCTGCCATTCAGCCTGGCCCTGCGACTCTGGTCAATGGTATCCAGTATCCCTTGAGAGACAAAATTCTTCTTTGCCCTCCGATGAGTTCCAAGACATCCACAAGCAACATCAATGACGGTGGTCTTGAAGGCACTCCACAACTCTTCAGGACCTCCCAAAGCAGCCAGACCCTCCAAATCTCCACTCAGCTTGTTCGCAAACTCCTCAGCTACCCTCTCATCCTTGAGCTTGTCAACACCCAGCCTAGGCTGGGATGGTACCAATCTCCAGGATTTAAGGTGCAACTTAAGAGTTGTTACAACAAGCTGGTGGTCATTATTGAGGAACTGAGCACTCTGGTATACCCTGCAGTTCTGGATCATCCTCCAGAGACCATCAATGAGGACATGGTGAATCTCCTTTGCCACACCGCCAGCATTGGAATACCAAGTCCAGCGATGAGCTTGTTGGTGCTGAAAGCATAAACCGGCCACCCTAAGTCCATGACTTCTTGCAAAGTCAAGGAACTTAGTGGTATTCTGGTTCATAGTTCCTGACCCATGGGGAGCAACACACGTCTCATAAGCATCCCTATCAGTTCCAGTGAATGCATTGAAATCCCCCAAGACTAGAAGTGCATCTCGTCTGGGGCACTGATCAACCACAGACTCGAGTGTGGCATAGAATGCATCCTTCACGGTGAGATCACTCGCCTCAGTCGGAGCATAGACAGAGACCAGGGAAATGACACCAAAGGAGTGAGGAATCCTTACTCTCATAATATGCTCCTTGACCGGTGTTACCTCAATTATCATTGGGGTCAGCTTATTGGACACAGCTACAGCAACTCCTTGGGCATGGTTACTGTCAGAGCGACCAGACCAATAGTAGGTGTAACCAGCCACCATGATCTCACCGTAATCCGGTGTCCAAACCTCAGAGAGTGCTACAATACTGATGTCCAAACGCTTAAGCTCAGATGATAACAGAGAGAGGTGATCATCCTCTCTTAGGGATAGGACATTCCAGGCACCCACCCGATGGGACCGCCTCAGGTTAACCCAAGGAGACCGCCGTCTGGTGGACGATACCTCAGCACCACTCCGACACACTCTCGTGCAATCTGACCCGAGAATGTTACCCCGTGGTTTCCCTCCTATCGTCAACGATTGGGGGTCCCGAAGGCTTTGCCCCTATCCCGTCATCCGGTGAGCTGCCCTGTGAAGGGAAGCTGCATAGGAGGTAATCCCACGGAGTGGGTTTTCAGATTTCTTTGCGTTTGTGTGTTTTGCGGAATGAAGGGTTTTACGGTGGCCAGAGTGCAAATCCTGCCACCAACCTGCTAATCAAAAGTAACCCAACTGCAGGAGGATGTCCGCAGACACAGTTGGGCACTAGATATGGATGGCCGTTGGCTCATAAGGAGCTCCTCCGCCCTTTGACAGGTTTTGTTTTTAATCCTGCTGGGTGTCCATATCCAAACACCCTCCTCACCAGAAAACCTGGTGGGGGAGACGGTTTAGTCGCCGACAACCCGACCATGGAACAGGTTTGTACAGGTTTACATGATACCTGCAGCAAGTCACAGATCTAATCTGGCCTGACCTGACAAGTATCACTGTCAGCAGTTACAAAGTGGCAGTTCTAATTATGTCTGTTATTAATGACATAACACACCACTCCACAAACACAGCACACAATACAACACACAAAACTACACAAACACTGCAAAGAACAAGTCTTGGCGAGGGTCTACAATCTTGGATTGCTCATTTTCTTGTTTATATTTTTATTGCTTCCTTTGGTGAAAATGTTTTAATAATGTATTGTACTGAGTAATTCACAATAATTCATTATTAAATCATACTTTCAGTTCCAGAATAAACTTATTCTCACAATTTTTTGATGCGAGATGGTTTTTACTTGCTAAGGGTCTTGGAGAGGTTAAAGGGTCTTGAGGGTCTTAAGTTGAAAGCTCGAAGAGGTCAAGGGATTTCAGTGTCTGAATGGTGTAAAGTCAAATGTTTGTAAAGGTCAATGGGGTCTAAGGGTAGATTTTAAAGTGTTGAAAATAAAACGTCTGCAACCGTCTAAAAGGCCTGAATGTCTCAAATGTCCTGCACATTCCATGAGGAGGAATTAACTCAACACTGCACGTGAACAGTTGGATAACACCATGGCGTTGATTGTCAAGTTCGCCGAACTATGGTATTCTCGGGCTTTGGTAGGAGGATACAGAGGCAAGGGAAGGGGAAGGCAGAGGTCAGGGTGGGAGGAGCCAGTGGCAAGGGTGGGAGGAGGCAGTGGCAAGGGTGGGAGGAGGCAGTGGCAAGGGTGGGAGGAGGAAGAGGAAAGGGTGGGAGGAGCAAGAGGAAAGGGTGGGAGGAGCAAGAGGAAAGGGTGGGAGGAGCAAGAGGAAAGGGTGGGAGGAGGCAGAAGAAATGGTCGCAGGAGGCAGAGGCAAGGGTGGGATGAGGCAGAAGAAATGGTAGGAGGAGGCAGAGGTAAGGGTGGGAGGAGGCAGAAGCAAGGGTGGAAGGAGGCAGAGGAAAGGATGAAAGAAAGCACCCAACAGTCCAGCAACAGCAAGTATCACGTCTCATGCAGTTTTTAAGTGCATGTTCAGTCAGAAAGAACTTGAACAAACACTTTAAATTACAAAAATAATCTTTTCTTTGTTTATAAATACCCCCCAAAGGGGGTGCACCGTTCTCGGAGGTACTGCAATACCGGGTCGATGCATGGAGCGGACGGAGCAAGCCCCTAATCCAACTCTCGATACCAAAAATACATTTAATAGACTAGTCCTGCATTGCACGACATATCAGCGACTAAACTGATAAGAACAGATTTATTAAAAATGTTTAAAAGACCAAAATAAAAGAGTTAAAAAGGAATAAACACTGAGGATAAAATTCCTCCACGCCGTTATAATCAGAAAGAATAAAAAGAGGCCCCTGGGGGAATGTCAGAAATAAAAAGAACACCACCCCCAAGGGCCAGTTAAGGGCACCAGGCCATAATAAAAGGAGGACCAGTCTAAAAATGAAAATTTGCCCTTCTCGACCGTTTGGCAAGATCCATTCACTTAGGCAAACATAAAAAAAGGAGGGGGGGGAAGAAGGGGAGGGAGGGAAGGAAATGGGGGAGTACCCACCTCAAGCCTCCACATACTGACGATGGCCCGACATATGCTCAATATAAATATCCCGGGATCCACTAATAGCATCAATGCAACAAAGCCGACGCATCAGCTTCCGGTAAGACCGGGAGATTCCCAACCGGTTCAGGGCCGACTCATTTCCAGGGAACCACGATCCCAGTGCCCCCACTATGAATCCAAGCACCTGGACATCCTTGCCCTTAGCCACCAATGCTTTACGCAGGCCTTCATACTTTTCCCTCTTTGCAGCTGCGCAAGTGGCAAGGGCATCGGAACCATTGTCAAAGGGGACAGCAATGTCAACAATTGTGATTTTATTTCCCTCCACCACAGTGATGTCTGGTCTTTCATGTGGGGAGGGATCACCAGGAACATGTTGATCTACATATACGTCCCCATGACGAATGGCCTTGACCAGGCGACTCTGGATCATGTTGTGACGGCGGCGAATGGGTACCATACCCGGGGGACAATGGTCAACAATGTGAGCCAGAGTCTCCCGGGGATAGCAACACCGCCGACACCCCTGGGGGGCAGCGGGATTCCACCGATGGGTCACAGCATTAGTCGGGACACAGTTCAGCCTTGCCCGATGCACAAACCTCCAATCACAGAAGCGCATAAACGAACCACTGCGAATCCACGAGGAACCGTTGGCAAACTTATCCGTTTTCAGTGCAGCGGCCACCTTTCCCTGGTCCGGGAGGCCGAGCAACCGCTGTGCAAACTTCTCCCTGGTCCACTCCCGAAGTGCAGAACACACGTCTTTCGAGCTGCACTCTCGGGAATGGCCCAGGGTCACAACGGGCTCCCCTGAGAGGGCACGACGGACAGTCACATTCAACCGCCGCGTCGCGGACCTCACCCGAGACCAGAGCGTGGAAATTTGGCCGCTGTACCCGGAGTTCGCCAATGGCCCTTCCATCGAGCCAGACAGGAACTTATCCACGTCTGACTCAACGGGAACACAGCGGATCGTCCGGTGGACGACCGACAAGAGCTGCTGCGTGGCAATGCCGCGTAAGGAAAGGTCGCTGGAGGACAGCATCCGCACCGTCTGAACGACAGTTTGGATGTCTGCCTCCGACCCCGGGTGTTGAAGCCCTAATCCGCCAACGTCCCGGCCCGCGAAAATATAATTATTAGAAGCGCGGACCGGAAGCTGGCAGATCTCCTTCGCCACACTGACCACCGCAGACACCAGCCTATTAACTTGTTTCTTGGTCGTACTCGCAGGGGAACTCGTTCCCAGTACTCGCAGGGGAACGTCTCCACATCTCGAGCAGCACCTTCACCTCGCCGACCCGGCCTCCGTCCGTCCTCTTCCATCGGGTATCTGTATTCCAAAAAATAGAATCATACACAAAAGAAAGATTCGCAATAATTCATGAAACAGTTCCCGGAATTGGACGTCCACACACTGTACCGAGGAAGCAGAGAAAAAAAAAATTATAACAAAATAAAAAACCACCATTCATTCACAACAATAAATAACAACTAGAACTGCCACTTTATAACTGCTGGCAGTGATGACCGGGTACCCAGTCCGTCCGCCTTTGACACAACTGACACAACGTGAGACTTAAATCATAGTCGCAAAGTTTCGCATTTATCGGATAAGCGGTGCCAGAGAAAACATTAGTTAATGGTGATACAAACACAGGCCTGCTTCGAGACGGCGCGGAACAGACGAGTTACGAACCGGGCAGCATAAAGCGTTCAATTTCCTTATTACTGGCGACCAGATTCAAATAATTAAATAATTCTGGCTGCCAAACCACGTGGCCGATCAGGTTGAAATTTTAAACTTTTGTTTCACATGTAGCCTAAATTATAAATATGAAGTTTCGCATATATAGAAGTAGTGGTTCCAGAGTAAACATGAATTAATATTTATCCTTCAATCTAAGATGGCGGCCAAACCATGTGACTTGTGACCTCATAATTTTTACCATGTATGCAGATATCATGGAGGATGACAGACGCAAATTTTCGCTTCGATAGGTTAAGCAGTTCCAGAGAAAACATTATTTAATATTTTTCTTAAATTCAACATGGCTGCCAAACCATGTGACCTATCAATTAGAAATTAACAAACTTGTATTCCCTACTCATGTGCAATAGGGGTGTGAAGTTTCCCCTTGATCAGATTAGGTGTTCTGGAGAAGATGTTTGAAAGTTTTAAGGTAAATTCAAGATGGCCACCAAACCATGTGACCAATCAAGAACAAATTAACAAACTTGAGAAAGGACCTCATGGGGAATATGTGTGTGAAGTTTCGGCTTAATCTGTCTTGCCTTTCTGGAGAAGAAGATTTTTAAAATTTATTCATTTTCAATCCAAGATGGCTGACGAACCATGTGACCTATGACATCAGAAATTTATATTCTGCTTCCAACTGGGTATTGGAACACGTTTGTAAAGTTTCGTGTTAATCGGTAAAGGTGCGTTTTTCTATCCAAGATGGCCGCCAAACCATGTGACGTGTGATGTCATAATTTTTACCATGCGTGCATACACGATGGTAGATGATAATTACAAATTTTCGATTCGTTTGGTTCAGCGGTTCCAGAGAAAACATTATTTAATATTTTTCTTAAATCCAAGATGGCGGCCAAACCGTCTAACGTATCAATTCGAAATTAACAAACTTATATCGCCTACGTGTCCCGAATATAGTTCTGAAATCTCCCCTTCATCCGACCAGCGCTTCTGGAGAAGAAGATGTTTGAAGGTTTTAGGGTTTTTTCAAGATGGCCGCCGAACCATGTGACCGATCAAGAACAAATTAACAAACTTGAGAAAGGACCTCATGGGGAATGTATGTGTGAAGTTTCGTCTTCATCTGTCTTGCCCTTCTGGAGAAGAAGATTTTTAAAATTTATTCATTTTCAATCCAAGATGGCTGCCGAACCTTGTGACCTATGATATCATAAATTTAAATTCTGCTTTCCATCGTCGACCCGAACAAGTGTGTGAAGTTTCGTGTAAATCGGATAAAGTCTATTTTTCTATCCAAGATGGCCGCCAAACCATGTGACTTCTGAGGTAAAAAATTTTTACCATGTATGCAGACTTGAGGGAGGAAGGCACTTGCAAATTTTCGCTTTGATGTCTTATGAAATACCAGAGAAAACATTATTTAATATTTTTCTTAAATCCAACATGGCGGCCAAACCATGTGACCTATCACTTTGAAATTAACAAACTTGCATCGCAGACATGTCACGAATATAGTTCTGAAATCTCGCCTTCATTGGACCAGCGCTTCTGGAGAAGATGTTTGAAGGTTTTAAGGTTTTTTCAAGATGGCCGCCAAACCATGTGACGTATCAACAACAAATTAACAAACTTGAAAGAGGACCTCAGGGGGAATGTGCCTGTAAAGTTTCGCCTCAATCTGCACAGCCGTTCTGGAGAAGAAGATTTTTAAAAAAAAACACAAAAAAACAAGATGGCGGCCGAATTACGTCACTGATGACGTCAAAATATTTTTTTTCTACGATGAATTTTTGTGTAGATGATGCTCAAGAAATTTCAAATTTTTGCCATGTGGCATTCTACTTGACGAATTTTTACTGGGATACCTCTTCACTGATGACGTCACGAAAAATCACACGTATACCCGAGAGGGAGCTTGTTCAAATGTATCAAGCGAAATTTTTTTACACTAGAAGGTTTCCGAGATACAGAGGTCCAAAGTTGATCTGTTTTTTCAAGATGGCGCCCGTATCACGTGACCTATGACGTCATAATTATCAATTATGTATGCTATCAAAAAAGATACACATCTGGTGAAAATTTTGTGTCGATTGGTCTTAGCATTTCTGAGAAAATGGCATTTAAAGCGAAAAAAACTGGAAATTTTGCAAATTTACGGCGGAAGAAAAATAATAATAACTAGAACTGCCACTTTATAACTGCTGGCAGTGATGACCGGGTACCCAGTCCGTCCGCCTTTGATACAACATGGGACTTTCTGCAGATGACAGTCGCAAAGTTTCGCATTCATCGGGAAAGTGGTTCCAGAAAAAACATTATTGAAGAGTGATACAAACAGAGGCCTGCTTCGATATGGCATGGGACTGAAGAGCAACGAACCGGGCAGCACAAAGCGTTCAATTTCCTTATTACTGGCGAACAGATTCAAATAATTAAATAATTCTGGCTGCGAAACCGTGTGACCGATCAGGTTGAAATTTTAAACTTTTGTTACGCATGTAGGCTATATTACAAACGTGAAGTTTCATATATATAGAAGCAGCGGTTCCAGAGTAAACATTAATTAATATTTATCCTTCAATCCAAGATGGCGGCCAAAGCATGTGATGTATGATGTCATAATTTCACCACATGTGCAAACACGATCGCAGACGATAAGTGTAAATTCTGGCCGCGAGGTTAAGCAGTTCCAGAGAAAACATTATTTAATATTTTTCTTAAAACCAACATGGCTGCCAAACCCTGGGCCGAATCCCGTGGAAATTTCATACCCTCATTCCGCATGACTGTTCCACCATAAATGTGATGTTTCACATTTATTTATGCAGTAGTTCCAGAGTAAACATTAATTAATATTTTTCCTTCAATCAACTATGGCTGCCAAACGTTGCGTCGTACCTCAAAAGGGGGTGAGAACTTTTTATTCGTCATGGAGAGGCGGTCATAGTGGTGGAGGTTGGCCTGGATCTGTTCAATGGTTTCGGAGAAAAGACGTATAAAGATATTATTTTTCAATCCAAGATGGCTGACGAACCATGTGACCTATGACATCACAAATTTATATTCTGCTTCCAACTGGGTATTGGAACAGGTTTGTGAAGTTTCGTGTAAATCGGTAAAGGTGCGTTTTTCTATCCAAGATGGCCACCAAACCATGTGACATATGACGTCATAATTTTTACCACGCGTGCACACACGATGGTAGATGATAATTCCAAACTTTCGATTCGTTAGGTTAAGCAGTTCCAGAGAAAACATTATTTAATATTTTTCTTAAATCCAACATGGCGGCCAAACCGTGTGACGTATCAATTCAAAATTAACAAACTTATATCAACTACGTGTCCCGAATATAGTTCTGAAATCTCGCCTTCATCGGACCAGTGCTTCTGGAGAAGAAGATGTTTGAAGGTTTTAGGGTTTTTTCAAGATGGCCGCCCAACCATGTGACCGATCAAGAACAAATTAACAAACTTGAGAAAGGACCTCATGAGGAATATATGTGTGAAGTTTCGTCTTCATCTGTCTTGCCCTTCTGGAGAAGAAGATTTTTAAAATTTATTCATTTTCAATCCAAGATGGCTGCCGAACCTTGTGACCTATGATATCAAATTTAAATTCTGCTTTCCATCGTCGACCCGAACAAGTGTGTGAAGTTTCGTGTAAATCGGATAAAGTCTATTTTTCTATCCAAGATGGCCGCCAAACCATGTGACTTCTGAGGTAAAAATTTTTTGCCATGTATGCACACTTGAGCGAGGAAGGCACTTGCAAATTTTCGCTTCGATGGCTTATGAAATACCAGAGAAAACATTATTTAATATTTTTCTTAAATCCAACATGGCGGCCAAACCATGTGACCTATCACTTTGAAATTAACAAACTTGCATCGCATACATGTCACTTAATATAGTCGTGAAATCTCGCCTTCATTGGACCAGCGCTTCTGGAGAAGAAGATGTTTGAAGGTTTTAGGGTTTTTTCAAGATGGCTGCCAAACCATGTGACGTATCAACAACAAATTAACAAACTTGAAAGAGGACCTCAGGGGGAATGTGCGTGTAAAGTTTCGCCTCAATCTGCATAGCCGTTCTGGAGAAGAAGATTTTTAAAAAAACACTAAAAACAAGATGGCGGCCGACCACGTCATCGATGACGTCAATAAAAACATTTTCGTCAGTGATTTTTGGCGTAGATGATGCTCAGAATTTTTCAGATTTTTCCCATATGGCGTTCTACTTGACGAATTTTCACCGGTATATCGCTTCACCTATGACGTCACGAAAAATCACACGTGTTCCCCATAGGGGAGCTTAGTAAAATGTATCAAGCGAAAAATTTTTCCATTGCACGGTTTCCGAGATACAGATGTCCAAAGTTTATCGCTTTTTTCAAGATGGCGACCGTACCACGTGACCAATGACGTCATAATTATAACGTGATTGTGCTATCAAAAAAGATACATACTATGGTGAAAATTTCCCGTCGATCGGACTTCGTGTTCCAGAGAAAATGATTTTTAAAGCGAAAAAGGGTGCAAAATGCCGGCGGAAAAAGAAAAATAATAATAAACAGAAGAAAAACAATAGGGTACCCTGTACTCACAGGGTACCCTAACTAGAACTGCCACTTTATAACTGCTGGCAGTGATGACCGGGTACCCAGACGTGTCGGCCTTTGATACAACATGGGACTTTCTGCAGATGACAGTCGCAAAGTTTTGCATTGAAAGGATAAGCGGTGCCAGAGAAAACATTATTTAATAGTGATACAAACACAGGCCTGCTTCGAGACGGCACGGAACAGATGAGTTACGAACCGGGCAGCACAAAGCATTCAATTTCGTTATTACTGGCTTCCAGATTCAAATAATTAAATAATTCTGGCTCCCAAACCGCGTGACCGATCAGGTTGAAATTTTAAACTTTTATTTCGCATGTCACCTGAATTATAAATCTGAAGTTTCGCATATATAGAGGCAGCGGTTCCAGAGTAAACATTAATTAATATTTATCCTTCAATCCAAGATGGCGGCCAAACCATGTGACTTGTGATGTCATAATTTGCACCACGTGTGCAAACACGATGGTGGATGATAACTGCAAATTTTCGCTTCTCCAGGTTAAGCAGTTCCAGAGAAAACATTATTTAATATTTTTCTTAAAACCAACATGGCTGCCAAACCCTGGGCCCGATCGCGTTGAAATTTCAAACCCTCATTCCGCATGAGCGTTCCACCATAAACTTGATGTTTCACATTTATTGATGCAGTAGTTCCAGAGTAAACATTAATTAATATTTTTCCTTCAATCCAATATGGCTGCCAAACGTTGCATCGTACCTCAAAAGGGGGGGGAACTTTTTATTCGTCATGGAGAGGCGGTCATAGTGGTGGAGTTTCGCCTGGATCTGTTCAGCCGTTTCAGAGAAAAAGACGTTTGAAGATATTGTTTTTCAATCCAAGATGGCTGACGAACCATGTGACCTATGACATCAGAAATGTATATTCTGCTTCCAACTGGGTATTGGAACACGTACGTGAAGTTTCGTGTTAATCGGTAAAGGTGCGTTTTTCAATCCAAGATGGCCGCCAAACCATGTGACGTGTGACATCATAATTTTTACCAAGCGTGCACACTGCCTGCTAGATGATAATTACAAATTTTCGATTCGTTTGGTTAAGCGGTTCCAGAGAAAACATTATTTAATATTTTTCTGAAATCCAAGATGGCGGCCAAACCATGTGACTTATCAATTCGAAATTAACAAACTTATATCGCCTTCCTGTCCCGAATATAGTTCTGAAATCTCCCCTTCATTGGGCCAACGCTTCTGGAGAAGAAGATGTTTGAAGGTTTTCGGTTTTTTCAAGATGGCCGCCAAACCATGTGACCGATCAAAAACAAATTAACAAACTTGAGAAAGGACCTCATGGGGAATATATCTGTGAAGTTTCGTCTTCATCTGTCTTGCCCTTCTGGAGAAGAAGATTTTTAAAATTTATTCATTTTCAATCCAAGATGGCTGCCGAACCTTGTGACCGAGGATATCATGAATTTAAATTCTGCTTTCCATCGTCGACCCGAACAAGTGTGTGAAGTTTTGTGTAAATCGGATAAAGTCTATTTTTCTATCCAAGATGGCCGCCAAACCATGTGACTTCTGAGGTAAAAATTTTTACCATGTATGCAGACTTGAGCGAGGAAGGCACTTGCAAATTTTCGCTTCGATGGCTTATGAAATACCAGAGAAAACTTTATTTAATATTTTTCTTAAATCCAACATGGCGGCCAAACCATGTGACCTATCACTTTGAAATTAACAAACTTGCATCGCATACATGTCACGAATATAGTTCTGAAATCTCGCCTTCATTGGACCAGCGCTTCTGGAGAAGAAGATGTTTGAAGGTTTTAGGGTTTTTTCAAGATGGCCGCCAAACCATGTGACGTATCAACAACAAATTAACAAACTTGAAAGAGGATCTCAGGGGGAATGTGCGTGTAAAGTTTCGCCTTAATCTGCATAGCCGTTCTGGAGAAGAAGATTTTAAAAAAAAAACACTAAAAAACAAGATGGCGGCCGAATTACGTCATCGATGACGTCAAAAAAAACATTTTCGTCAGTGATTTTTGGCGTAGATGATGCTCAGAATTTTTCAGATTTTTCCCATATGGCGTTCTACTTGACGAATTTTCACCGGTATATCGCTTCACCTATGACGTCACGAAAAATCACACGTGTTCCCCATAGGGAGCTTAGTAAAATGTATCAAACGAAAATTTTTTCCATTGCACGGTTTCCGAGATACAGATGTCCAAAGTTTATCGCTTTTTTCAAGATGGCGACCGTACCACGTGACCAATGACGTCATAATTATAACGTGATTGTGCTATCAAAAAAGATACATACTATGGTGAAAATTTCCTGTCGATCGGACTTAGTGTTCCAGAGAAAATGATTTTTAAAGCGAAAAAGGGTGCAAAATGCCGGCGGAAGAATAATAATAATAATGCGTAATAATAAACAGAAGAAAAACAATAGGGTACCCTGTACTCACAGGGTACCCTAACTAGAACTGCCACTTTATAACTGCTGGCAGTGATGACCGGGTACCCAGTCCGTCCGCCTTTGACACAACTGACACAACGTGCGACTTAAATCACAGTCGCAAAGTTTCGCATTTATCGGATAAGCGGTGCCAGAGAAAACATTATTTAATGGTGATACAAACACAGGCCTGCTTCGAGACGGCGCGGAACAGACGAGTTACGAACCGGGCAGCACAAAGCGTTCAATTTCCTTATTACTGGCGACCAGATTCAAATAATTAAATAATTGTGGCTGCCAAACCACGCGGCCGATCAGGTTGAAATTTTAAACTTTTGTTTCCCATGTAGCCTGAATTATAAATATGAAGTTTCGCATTTATAGAAGTAGTGGTTCCAGAGTAAACATGAATTAATATTTATCCTTCAATCTAAGATGGCGGCCAAACCATGTGACTTGTGACCTCATAATTTTTACCATGTATGCAGATATCATGGAGGATGACAGACGCAAATTTTCGCTTCGATAGGTTAAGCAGTTCCAGAGAAAACATTATTTAATATTTTTCTTAAAACCAACATGGCTGCCAAACCCTGGGCCCGATCCCGTTGAAGTTTCAAACCCTCATTCCGCATGACTGTTCCACCATAAAGGTGATGTTTCACATTTATTGATGCAGTAGTTCCAGAGTAAACATTAATTAATATTTTTCCTTCAATCCACTATGGCTGCCAAACGTTGCGTCGTACCTCAAAAGGGGGTGAGAACTTTTTATTCGTCATGGAGAGGCGGTCATAGTGGTGGAGTTTCGCCTCGATCTGTCAAGTCGTTTCAGAGAAAAAGGCGTTTTAAGATATTATTTTTCATTCCAAGATGGCTGACGAAATATGTGACCTATGACATCACAAATTTAAATTCTGCTTCCAATTGGGTATTGGAACACGATTGTGAAGTTTCGTGTTAATCGGTAAAGGTGCGTTTTTCTATCCAAGATGGCCGCCAAACCATGTGACGTGTGACATCATAATTTTTACCACGCGTGCACACACGATGGTAGATGATAATTGCAAACTTTCGATTCGTTTGGTTAAGCGGTTCCAGAGAAAACATTATTTAATATTTTTCTTAAATCCAAGATGGCGGCCAAACCGTGTGACTTATCAATTCGAAATTAACAAACTTATATCGCCTACGTGTCCCGAATATACTTCTGAAATCTGCCCTTCATCCGACCAGCGCTTCTGGAGAAGAAGATGTTTGAAGGTTTTAGGGTTTTTTCAAGATGGCCGCCAAACCATGTGACCGATCAAGAAGAAATTAACAAACTTGAGAAAGGACCTCATGGGGAATATATGTGTTAAGTTTCGTCTTGATCTGTCTTGCCCTTCTGGAGAAGAAGATTTTTAAAATTTATTCATTTTCAATCCAAGATGGCTGCCGAACCTTGTGACCTATGATATCATAAATTTAAATTCTGCTTTCCATCGTCGACACGAACAAGTGTGTGAAGTTTCGTGTAAATCGGATCAAGTCTATTTTTCTATCCAAGATGGCCGCCAAACCATGTCACTTCTGATGTAAAAATTTTTTACCATGAATGCAGACTTGAGCGAGGAAGGCACTTGCAAATTTTCGCTTCGATGGCTTATGAAATACCAGAGAAAACATTATTTAATATTTTTCTTAAATCCAATATGGCGGCCAAACCATGTGACCTATCACTTCGAAATTAACAAACTTGCATCGCATACATGTCATGAATATAGTTCTGAAATCTCGACTTCATTGGACCAGCGCTTCTGGAGAAGAAGATGTTTGAAGGTTTTAGGGTTTTTTCAAGATGGCCGCCAAACCATGTGACCGATCAAGAAGAAATTAACAAACTTGAGAAAGGACTTCATGGGGAATATATTTGTGAAGTTTCGTCTTAATCTGTCTTGCCCTTCTGGAGAAGAAGATTTTTAAAATTTATTCATTTTCAATCCAAGATGGCTGCCGAACCTTGTGACCGAGGATATCATAAATTTAAATTCTGCTTTCCATCATCGACCCGAACAAGTGTGTGAAGTTTCGTGTAAATCGGATAAGGTCAATTTTTCTATCCAAGATGGCCGCCAAACCATGTGACTTCTGAGGTAAAATGTTTTTACCATGTATGCAGACTTGAGGGAGGAAGGCACTTGCAAATTTTTGCTTCGATGGCTTATGAAATTCCAGAGAAAACATTATTTAATATTTTTCTTAAATCCAACATGGCGGCCAAACCATGTGACCTATCACTTCGAAATTAACAAACTTGCATCGCATACATGTCACGAATATAGTTATGAAATCTCGACTTCATTGGACCAGCGCTTCTGGAGAAGAAGATGTTTGAAGGTTTTAGGGTTTTTTCAAGATGGCCACCAAACCATGTGACGTATCAACAACAAATTAACAAACTTGAAAGAGGACCTCAGGGGGAATGTACCTGTAAAGTTTCGCCTTAATCTGCCTAGCCCTTCTGGAGAAGAAGATTTTTTTTAAAAAACACTAAAAAACAAGATGGCGGCCGAATTACGTCATCGATGACGTCAAAAAAAACATTTTTGACGATGAATTTTGGTGTAGATTACGCTCAGAATTTTTCAGATTTTTCCTATATGGCGTTCTACTTGACGAATTTTCACCGGTATATCGCTTCACCTATGACGTCACGAAAAATCACACGTGTTCCCCATAGGGAGCTTAGTAAAATGTATCAAACGAAAAAATTTTCCATTGCACGGTTTCCGAGATACAGATGTCCAAAGTTTATCGCTTTTTTCAAGATGGCGACCGTACCACGTGACCAATGACGTCATAATTATAACGTCATTGTGCTATCAAAAAAGATACATACTATGGTGAAAATTTCCTGTCGATCGGACTTAGTGTTCCAGAGAAAATGATTTTTAAAGCGAAAAAGGGTGCAAAATGCCGGCGGAAAAATAATAATAATAATAATAATGCGTAATAATAAACAGAAGAAAAACAATAGGGTACCCTGTACTCACAGGGTACCCTAATAATAATAAACAGAAGAAAAACAATAGGTTATCCAGTCCATTTGACTGGATACCCTAATAATAATAATAATAAACAGAAGAAAAACAATAGGTTATCCAGTCCATTTGACTGGATACCCTAATAAACAGAAGAAAAACAATAGGTTATCCAGTCCATTTGACTGGATACCCTAATAATAATAAACAGAAGAAAAACAATAGGTTATCCAGTCCATTTGACTGGATACCCTAATTAAACCGATAAGAACAGATACTACACTTGATCTTAGCCATCGAAGGCCGAGAAGCGAGAACAAAAATATATATATATATATATAAAGATAAAGAAATAATTTCAAAAAATTTAATAAAAAAAAATATAAAAAAAAAAAAATTCAAAAAAAAATTTATTTTTTTTTTAAAAAAAAAATTATTTTTTTTTAAATCCGCCTTTCAGATTTTTAAAATTTGCTTTCAGAGCAATCTTTCCTTTGTTTGAATGTTCCCCCCAAGGGGGGTGCACCGTTCTCGGAGGTACTGCAATACCGGGTCGATGCATGGAGCGGACGGAGCAAGCCCCTAATCCAACTCCCGATACCAAAAATCCATTTAATAGACGAGTCCCGCATTGCGGGACATATCAGCTACTAAACTGATAAGAACAGATTTATTAAAAATTTATAAAAGACCAAAATTAAAAAGTTAAAAAAGGAATAGACACTGAGGATAAAATTCCTCCACACCGTTAGAATCAAAAAGAGAATAGAAATAGGCCCCTGGGGGAATGTCAAAATAAAAAGAACACAACCCCCAAGGACCAATTAAGGGCACCAAGCCATAAAAAGAAAGGGGACCAGTCCAAAAATGGAAATTTGCGCTTCTCGTCCGTTTGGCAAGATCCATTCACTTAGACAAACATAGAAACCATGCACACCATACAAAAAAAGGAAAGAAAAAAAAAAAAAAAAAAAAAAAAAAAAAAAAAAAAAAAAAGGGGGGGGGAGGAAAGAGGGGAGGAAGGGAAATAGGGAAGTACCAACCTCAAACCTCTTCATACTGACGATGGCCCGACATGTGCTCAATATAAATATCCCGGGATCCCTTTATGGCATCAATACAACAAAGCCGACGCATCAGCTTCCGGTAAGACCGGGAGATTCCCAACCGGTTCAGGGCCGACTCATTTCCAGGGAACCACGATCCCAGTGCCCCCACTATGAACCCAAGCACCTGGACATCCTTGCCCTTAGCCACCAATGCTTTACGCAGGCCTTCATACTTTTCCCTCTTTGCAGCTGCGCAAGTGGCAAGGGCATCGGAACCATTGTCAAAGGGGACAGCAATGTCAACAATTGTGATTTTATTTCCCTCCACCACAGTGATGTCTGGTCTTTCATGTGGGGAGGGATCACCGGGAACATGTTGATCTACATATACGTCCCCATGACGAATGGCCTTGACCAGGCGACTCTGGATCATGTTGTGACGGCGGCGAATGGGTACCATACCCGGGGGACAATGGTCAACAATGTGAGCCAGAGTCTCCCGGGGATAGCAACACCGCCGACACCCCTGGGGGGCAGCGGGATTCCACCGATGGGTCACAGCATTAGTCGGGACACAGTTCAGCCTTGCCCGATGCACAAACCTCCAATCACAGAAGCGCATAAACGAACCACTGCGAATCCACGAGGAACCGTTGGCAAACTTATCCGTTTTCAGTGCAGCGGCCACCTTTCCCTGGTCCGGGAGGCCGAGCAACCGCTGTGCAAACTTCTCCCTGGTCCACTCCCGAAGTGCAGAACACACGTCCTTAGAGCTGCACTCTCGGGAATGGCCCAGGGTCACAACGGGCTCCCCTGAGAGGGCACGACGGACAGTCACATTCAACCGCCGCGTCGCGGACCTCACCCGAGACCAGAGCGTGGAAATTTGGCCGCTGTACCCGGAGTTCGCCAATGGCCCTTCCATCGAGCCAGACAGGAACTTATCCACGTCCGACTCAACGGGAACACAGCGGATCGTCCGGTGGACGACCGACAAGAGCTGCTGCGTGGCAATGCCGCGTAAGGAAAGGTCGCTGGAGGACAGCATCCGCACCGTCTGAACGACAGTTTGGATGTCTGCCTCCGACCCCGGGTGTTGAAGCCCTAATCCGCCAACGTCCCGGCCCGCGAAAATATAATTATTAGAAGCGCGGACCGGAAGCTGGCAGATCTCCTTCGCCGCACTGACCACCGCAGATACCAGCTTATTAACTTGTTTCTTGGTCGTACTCGCAGGGGAACTCGTTCCCAGTACTCGCAGGGGAACGTCTCCACATCTCGAGCAGCACCTTCACCTCGCCGACCCGGCCTCCGTCCGTCCTCTTCCATCGGGTATCTGTATTCCAAAAAAATAGAATCATACACAAAAGAAAAAGATTCGCAATAATTCATGAAACAGTTCCCGGAATTGGACGTCCACACACTGTACCGAGGAAGCAGAGAAAAAAAAAATTATAACAAAATAAAAAAACCACCATTCATTCACAACAATAAATAACAATTAAACCGATAAGAACAGATTTATTAAAAATTTATAAAAGACCAAAATTAAAAAGTTAAAAAAGGAATAGACACTGAGGATAAAATTCCTCCACACCATTAGAATCAAAAAGAGAATAGAAATAGGCCCCTGGGGGAATGTCAAAATAAAAAGAACACAACCCCCAAGGACCAATTAAGGGCACCAAGCCAGAAAGAGAAAGGGGACCAGTCCAAAAATGGAAATTTGCGCTTCTCGTCCGTTTGGCAAGATCCATTCACTTAGACAAACATAGAAACCATGCACACCATACAAAAAAAAAAATAATAAAAAAAAAAAAAAGGGGGGGGGGGAGGAAAGAGGGGAGGAAAGGAAATAGGGAAGTACCAACCTCAAACCTCTTCATACTGACGATGGCCCGACATGTGCTCAATATAAATATCCCGGGATCCCTTTATGGCATCAATACAACAAAGCCGACGCATCAGCTTCCGGTAAGACCGGGGGATTCCCAACCGGTTCAGGGCCGACTCATTTCCAGGGAACCACGATCCCAGTGCCCCCACTATGAACCCAAGCACCTGGACATCCTTGCCCTTAGCCACCAATGCTTTACGCAGGCCTTCATACTTTTCCCTCTTTGCAGCTGCGCAAGTGGCAAGGGCATCGGAACCATTGTCAAAGGGGACAGCAATGTCAACAATTGTGATTTTATTTCCCTCCACCACAGTGATGTCTGGTCTTTCATGTGGGGAGGGATCACCAGGAACATGTTGATCTACATATACGTCCCCATGACGAATGGCCTTGACCAGGCGACTCTGGATCATGTTGTGACGGCGGCGAATGGGTACCATACCCGGGGGACAATGGTCAACAATGTGAGCCAGAGTCTCCCGGGGATAGCAACACCGCCGACACCCCTGGGGGGCAGCGGGATTCCATCGATGGGTCACAGCATTAGTCGGGACACAGTTCAGCCTTGCCCGATGCACAAACCTCCAATCACAGAAGCGCATAAACGAACCACTGCGAATCCACGAGGAACCGTTGGCAAACTTATCCGTTTTCAGTGCAGCGGCCACCTTTCCCTGGTCCGGGAGGCCGAGCAACCGCTGTGCAAACTTCTCCCTGGTCCACTCCCGAAGTGCAGAACACACGTCTTTAGAGCTGCACTCTCGGGAATGGCCCAGGGTCACAACGGGCTCCCCTGAGAGGGCACGACGGACAGTCACATTCAACCGCCGCGTCGCGGACCTCACCCGAGACCAGAGCGTGGAAATTTGGCCGCTGTACCCGGAGTTCGCCAATGGCCCTTCCATCGAGCCAGACAGGAACTTATCCACGTCCGACTCAACGGGAACACAGCGGATCGTCCGGTGGACGACCGACAAGAGCTGCTGCGTGGCAATGCCGCGTAAGGAAAGGTCGCTGGAGGACAGCATCCGCACCGTCTGAACGACAGTTTGGATGTCTGCCTCCGACCCCGGGTGTTGAAGCCCTAATCCGCCAACGTCCCGGCCCGCGAAAATATAATTATTGGAAGCGCGGACCGGAAGCTGGCAGATCTCCTTCGCCGCACTGACCACCGCAGACACCAGCCTATTAACTTGTTTCTTGGTCGTCTCTCCCGCGCGCAACGCGAAAGAGAGGCAGGGCTGGACAAAGGTCTGAATCGCATCCAACTTTTGCCATGGTGCTAGCAATGATTGTTTAATTTTGAGGACGTCCGCTATCATGTTGGTAACCAATGAGCAGACGTCCTCATCATCTCTATACACACCGATGGGGGTCCCGAGGTAGCGATAATGCTCCTCGCTACTCAGAGCTGGCATGGTTTGACCCTGAATCGAGAATAACACATCACCGACCCTGACCCCCCCACGACAGAAAAGTGACAGAGAGGCGCACTTAGCAGGCTTAAACTCCAGCTGCAACACATCAGCATTAACGGAGGCCACGTCAAGAAGGGTCGAAAGACCCTCCCTGGTCCTACTCAGGACAACCAGGTCATCAGCATATGCCAATATAGACACCGGTTGCCCATGAATTTTGACGCCGTGACCTCCGGCCGCAGCAGAAGCCTGCACCGCGCGCACAATCAATTCGATCGTGAGGTTGAACAGGATCGGCGATATGGGGCATCCCTGCTTCACCCCTGACAATATAGGGACCTCGCTAGTCGGGCCATCGTCCGTATTAAAGGTAGTGGAGGCACCAGTGTAAACATCTCGAAGCAGGTCGATCAGCTCCGCAGACGCGCCCATCGTGTCCAGTGCGGCAAAAATAGCTCCATGTGGAACACTCCCAAACGCATTCCGAAGGTCCAGCCAGGCAACAAAAATATTCTTCTGATTCCGCCTGGCGTCCTTCATTATGGTGTTTAGCAAAAAGGAGTGCTCGAAGCAGCCTTCACTGGGCCGAGAGCACTTCTGGGCCTCGCTCAGCATTGAATGCTGGAGCGCCCAGCTGCGAAGCCGATCAGCCAGAACCGCCATAAACAGTTTATAGAGGCAACTCTGGAGGGCAATCGGCCGAAAATTTTCTGGGTCCCCGGTGTCCCCTTTCTTGTGGATCAGGACCGTGGTGGCCTGCTTCCATGAAGCGGGGATACGGAGCGAGCGCAGACATCGGTTAAAAATTTCCAATGTCACACGACACGCCCCATCCATTCGCTTCAGGTGCTGGTACTCAACACGGTCCGGTCCCGGGGCAGAGTTACTCATGCGCCCAAGTCGGGCAGAGATCTCTCTCTCTGACCAATGGGCGCACTTAACGCTGCCCCCTCCGCACGAGCCTCGTCAGTGGATGACACATGTTTGGAGAACTCCCGGGAAATGACCGCTGGGTCGACATTCTTGGCGGAGAACACCCGGGAGAAAAAAGCCTCCACGGGTTCCCTCCCACCAGAATATCTATCCTCAGCTTTCCCGAGGACCACCCTAAAGGCACGCTTTCTGCTGTGCCTGTACAGCTTCTGAAGGCGACTGGCCTCCTGGGGGTCATACCTCAGCCCGGAAGCACCCGCCATACCGGGACGGTCAGGTCGGGGACGACTTGGGTGCGTGGGGGCGTCTGCACCGCGTCCACCACGCCGCGGTCGGCAACGGTCAACCAGGGCATTGGCAAACGCATCGCAGACCTTTTCAAACTCCTCCCACAACACCGCGTTCCTCAACCGACCGACCCAATACTCAGGAAAGCTAGGGCCAGCATCAACACCTGGGGGAGGGGAGACAGGCCGTGGAGCCGGGGGAGCGTCGCGCCGGGGCGGGGGAACCCGAGACCGGTCGGCAACCGAAGCGGGCGGAGCCGCAGCCTCAGTCGCACCCGCGGGCTCAAGCCCCCCCACCCCACCGCGGCCCTCCGCCCTCTCAACACTACCGCTCAACCCCCCCCCAGCCCCAGCACCCGCCACCTGCAAAAAACTGTCACAAGCCTCCTCGAAAGCAGGCCCCTCGGGGGCCTCGAGAATAGCTGATACCAAGCAGTCAAGAACCCGGGATGTTTCCTCATCACATCGGGGGACAACCCCGACAGGGGAACCCTCGGTGATGGGCAGCACCGGAGACTCACTGCAGGCAACTAATTGTTGTTCCAAGAGGGGGACACCCAAAAGGGGCTCGAAGACCCGGCTAGACTCCAGAATCAGATCAGCCTGCCCTCCAGAGGGGCAACCCAAAACTGGTGACCAGGACCTCCGGAACGACCGCCGCCTACTACCACCGATTCCACTCATATTTACAATACGCGGGCCGGCCGCCCCGTCGTCAGAGCCATAGCTCTCGGCCGGGGCGACCGGACCCGGTGCATCCTTTGTAGTAACTTGGGGCACCTGTCTAGAATCAGCGCTAGTCTCAGCCAGCCGTCGTCTCGGCAGTCGATTACCCGAAGGCCCAGCGATACCGGCAACGGAGGGGCGAACTCTGTCCTCTTTCCGGTGGATTTGGAAGTGGTTCGCCGCCTTCCTTGCCGTATCGTATTCCAGGTCGCACCTCGAGCATCTAAAAACTGAAATAAAAGCGGTCTCGGCATGAAACCGCTTTAGATGTCGTTGTAGGGTCTGAAAATTAAAAAAAGTCTCACGGCACAGTGAACAAGGCCACCGGTCGGGAAGCGGGTACAGAAATACCTGGGTCTGGGGGCCGACGGAGGCGTTAGCCTCCGCGGCGACCACCCGGTGCATGCGGGCGATGTGTCGACGCCACCCCGCGAGCGTCGCTAGGTTTTTACCGCAGTACTCGCAGGGGAACGTCTCCACATCTCGAGCAGCACCTTCACCTCGCCGACCCGGCCTCCGTCCATCCTCTTCCATCGGGTATCTGTATTCCAAAAAGTAGAATCATACACAAAAGAAAAAGATTCGCAATAATTCATGAAACAGTTCCCGGAATTGGACGTCCACACACTGTACCGAGGAAGCAGAGAAAAAAAAAAAAAAACAAAATAAAAAAAACCACCATTCATTCACAACAATAAATAACAATTAAACCGATAACAGATACTACACTTGATCTTAGCCATCGAAGGCCGAGAAGCGAGAAAAAAAAAATATATATATATATATAAAGATAAAGAAATAATTTCAAAAAATTTAATAAAAAAAAATATAAAAAAAAAAAATTCAAAAAAAATTTATTTTTTTTTAAAAAAATTTATTTTTTTTTTAAAAAATATTTTTTTTTTTAAATCCGCCTTTCAGATTTTTAAAATTTGCTTTCAGAGCAATCTTTCCTTTGTTTGAATGTTCCCCCCAAGGGGGGTGCACCGTTCTCGGAGGTACTGCAATACCGGGTCGATGCATGGAGCGGACGGAGCAAGCCCCTAATCCAACTCCCGATACCAAAAATCCATTTAATAGACTAGTCCCGCATTGCGGGACATATCAGCTACTAAACTGATAAGAACAGATACTACACTTGATCTTAGCCATCAGGCCGAGAAGCGATAACTTTACAGTTTTTAAAATGTACTTTTGAAGGAGGATCACATTGATGGTTCATCGGTGCCGATACACGGAAAATCTAACATTCCTCGAAATGACCACTCGTTCTGCGCCTCCAATGAAGCTCCGACTCTCCTTTCATATCCTGCTATTAAACAATCCTGATGTGATATATAAATTTTGTTTATCTCAGGGAGAAATATGGGATTCATTGTGTGAAGAACACCAGGAAGAGAGGGGCGAGGGCGGAGCAATCACGTGGTTTCCTCCGAGCGTCAGAGCCGTGCGTGGTGCTTAAAATGTGGGATTCCGCATTGACATCCCATTGGAGTTGTACATCAGATACACCAGCAGTTTATCAGTGGCAAATCCAGGGGGGTTTCCTGGTTTCCCAGAACCCCCCCCCTCCCAACAAAATTTTTTTTACCATTACAGTGGCAAACCCAGGGGTGCCCTGGTCAACCAGAACTCCTTCTCCCATGAAAATGTGCCACAAAAAAGGCAAGAAGCCTCAGAAAAACTGTATCAATACAGTATAGGTCAGGAGCAAGACCCAGGGGGAAAGGTCTTTGTCAACCATCACCACATACAATTTTTGTTTGCATATTCTGTTACACCAACCTCTCTGGAGCATTTCTATGGTGGGTGTCACTTCGAATTGTGGTATACGTTTTTTTCTTCAGGCCATTTTGTGTCGTGGGGGTCAAATCAAGTTTTCACACCAATATGAGGACAAGGTTGAGAGGTGGGTTGATTTAAACGACTGTATTTTCCTAACTAGTCGCTCAAATCTGACATGATTTGCATGGATGGAATGAGAATGGATTATACAACATATAGATTCGAGTTGCTATGGGTGGGGTAATATTCAGAATGTGTACATGGAATCCAAATAATGTGGAGAGAAGCATTCTCAGTAATTCTCCGATGAAAATTTGACACCAAAGTATCAAAATATCTGTTGCACAAATACACAATAAACCAACGACCACTGCGTCGTATTGATATTCTTCCAGTACAATTATGTGATTCAATTCCAGAAAAAGGTGGCTTCATGAGGGGGATGGGGGGTGCGTGGCCCTTTGGGCAAACGTGATCAATACTACATTATTGATATGCCCTAGCCCTTCTGATATACGAGATAATACTACGTACCTCAATTTTTACAATCCTAGCAAGTTTAGTCACCATATCAGATTTACTCGAGATTGTGACTCAAGTGATAAATGTACAGTGGACAGATCTACATATGTGGACTTTACATTGTTCTCCTGAGAGCGCGCGCGCGCGCACGCACGCACGCACGCACGCACGCACACACACACACACACACCTTCACTGATCAATGACACTCAATCAGTGCAAATCTAAATGTGTCCAACATGGCATAATTAAGAAGTCTGGTCCTCAACCTCATCATCGTCGTCATCCATGTTTGAATGTTTGAAGGGTTCTCGCAGTTTTCAGCCATGCGCGAACAGGCCTCGGTACACGAAAGTCCATTCACCCTACACGTGCAAACAGACCGACGACAGGCACTCTTGGCGCAATGGCAAGTGCTAAGCTCTACAAGACCTTTTGGTGCTGGGTCTTTCTCCATCCATAAAGGTTGAATTATCTCCTGGTCGTCGTCTGTCACTTCCCATCCGTTGCCAACTGGGTCTGGCAGATCTTGTTTTGCATCCAGATCCCGGCGCCACACCGGCGTTTGATAGTTAGCCCGCTTAATGTGTAGTGATATTCTGTCGGATGTAGGTGGGAGTCCCTCGTTTCTTTTGACAGAAGAGCCAGTATCAAACCATGTCACACGTGGTACCAGCGCGCTGGACACTCGTATACAGATTGCATATAAACCTCTCACAATCACTATTTGTCGTTTCGGTAACGGACGTCATCTGTCCAAGATTTTGCAGTGGGAGGAGCAAGTGTGTTCGATCTGCACAGTGTGGTTCCTTAAGGTTTCATTCTCCGTTCTCTTTCTTTCCTCGCTTAACATCCTCAGCTCTTTTTGTAATTCCCTCTCTCTGTTTTGGTGTTTCCGTAACTGAGAAGCTTTTTTTTTTTTTTTAAATTCCTCTCTCAACTCTGCACCTCTTTTACATTCTTCCCTCCTCATTTCGTCCATTTTCTTACCGTATTCCTTTCGTCGTTCCAGATATTTCTCTCCTCTTTTTATCTCCTCTTCTAGGCTTTCTCTTCTCTAATTGGCTGCTCTTACCTCTCTCTTCAGATGTTTCAATTCCAAATAGTGTTCACATTTTTCCTCTTCCAGCTTTGTTTTTTCCCCGTTTTTTCCTTTTCCAGCTTTGTTTTCCATTCTTCTTCCAAGTTCTTCCTATCCCGAGAATTACTAATTTGCTCTTCCTTTATTCTTTCGTTCAGTTCGCTCTTCTCCTGTTCCAACTCATGGGTACTCCACTCTACTTCCCTCATTTCTTCCTGTAGTTCTTCGAACTGTCTTGTCTTTCCCAACAATTCATCCTTCCTTTGCTCCAGATATTTCTCTCCTCTTATCTTCTGTTCTAGGCTTTCTTTTATCTGATTGCCTGATCTTACTTACCTCTTCCTTCAGTAGTTCCAATTCCCGTTTTTCCTTTTCCAGCTTTGTTTTCCATTCTTCCTCCAAGCTCTTCCTATCCCGAGAATTACTAATTTGCTCCTCTATTCTTTTGCTCAGTTCGCTCCTCTCATGTTCCAACCTTCGGGTAAACCCTTCCTTCAGTTGTTTCAGTTCCAAATCGTGTTCACATTTTTCATTTTCTGGCTTTTTTTTCCATTCTTCCTCCAAGCTCTTCCTATCCTGGGAGATACCAATCTGCTCTTCCTCTATTATTTTGTTCTCTCTCTTCTCATGTTCCGACAACTCACGAGTTAACCACTCTACTTTAATCATTTCTCCAAGTAGTACCTCGGCTGTGTTGGCTAAGTGGTTTTTCCCACCACCGAATTCGTTCCTGCACATCGGCCAATTGTTGTAACCCACCCGTACACATCCTTTTTCCGAAGCTCGTCTGCGTGCCGTTGTGGCTCGTCCAATTCAATTTGTACCTTCTTTATATAATTCTCCTAACGCCTCACCTGCTCCAAGGCATCCCCCAATTGTATCTGAAGCTTGCCAATGTTCACGTAGTCGTCCTGCCTCGCCTGCCGTGACCACGTGGTCTGAACCGGTGGCTGGGAGCCTCCGCCTCATGTTGTGTCGTTTGTTGCGCTATAATTAGCCCACTCCTGCTTCGTGTCGCGCCGAGATAGAGCCGCGCCACCATTTTGTGACTCCATTTTCTTTATAATTTCCAAGTTTTTCACCCGATCCACTAAAAATAAAATCAAATTTGCAAGCGTAGTGCGAAATGCACCACGGGTCCAAGTATCCCACTCCTGACTGCCAGTTTTTACGGATCCGCGACGGAGGGATTCTCAATCCACTCCGGACACCAATTGGTAATGGCTTGTCTTTTCGGTGTCAGGATTCGAAGTCCGTCACCAGTTTTTTTTTACGAATCGGGCGAATTTATTCCTCTGGGGCACATCGGGGAACACAACACAAGCAAAATATTCACGACAATGTTATTAACCATCTATAACCCGTTCTTAACTAGGGAACTATGGATTACGGGTTTCGAGGGGATCCCTACAGAGATATGCCTTAAACAACATGCAGACAAAACATAGACAGACAGCATGCAGACAAGACAGAGTACTTGGTGATGTTTCATGGACGAGAGGAAAGTGTCAAAAGCACGAATGTCACTCGTAACAAGCCGATGTCCACGGAATCGAGCGCCGAGCTCGAACACGTCACGTGGAAAAAATGGCGCTCGCCCTTCTTTTTCGCACCGCACGTGGTCTCCGCGCGCTCTGACCCCGCGTACGGTCGACGGCACAAGACCGCCAGATCGACGATGGGTCTCAGCTGGTCTCTCACAAGGTCCAGCACACAAGTCCAGCCCTGGCCTGTTCACCAGACAAGGCCAGATCGAGGTGCCGGGCTCCGCAGGCTGGGTCCATGGGATTCCAAAACGTCGTTGAGTCGGGACAATCAGAGGCTCCGTCGCCAGATGCAGGCCGAACCTGTCGATGACCTCCGCAAGAAGCCGACTCCAGACTCACACAGCAGCCAGGTCCTCTCAAAGCAGAATCACCTCCGTCCTCTCAGTTTCTTTCCACCTCGCCTCGAAACTGACTGTTCCCCCAAACTGAACCACTCCACAAGGTCTTCGTTCGCTGCCCACCGGCTCCTCCCCTTTACGAAGCCGACAAAACTCCTCCCCTTAGTTTTACTTCCTCTTTTTGGCCACTCCCTCTCAGCTGACTTGGCGGGGCCTCTCGCCCAGAGAAGGGAGGGAAGAAGAGGCAGCTCTCGATCCACCACCACCGCACAAACAATAAACAGCTTCTTTCACCTCCCGACACACATGTAACGTCCATTTTACCGAACAGCCTAGCTAAACATGCATTTAATGGGGGATCTGAGCTAATCCTATCTTTAGTAGCCCACTAAGCGCCATTTCCGTAACAATATCTTCATCGCCAAAAGTTTCAGCAGAATCCTTGATAGATTGACACACTTCAAATGTGCTAGCATTCAGCATTTCTGTCACTTATTTGTGGGACTTATTCTTACAGAACATGCACTTTGACCAGTCTACAAGACTCGACTGTGATCTGGAGCATCTCCCGAGCTGATCTGCATCCATCGTGTCCGATCCCGAAACTTCAGATGGCGACAGAGATGGTCCTCTTGTCTTCACAGTCATATCGAGATTGTGTTTGCTAGTGCAGGACTTGTAGAAATTCGAATGCCAGAATACATCCATGGTCTGTCTCTGTAAATCTGGAAGCAGTCGCTCATAACGCTCATCTTGCCTGCACTGCTGGTATCGTCACCCATATCTCCATCAAATCTACAAAATCTTACAAGGTTTAATCCCCCACAGACTGCAGTCTGTAGCCCAGAAGACAAATTAGTAACAGGTCAAGATACTTCAAGATGAACGTCCAGGTACTTTTGGAACTGTTCAACTACCTGAAACGAAAAGAAATGTCATTATAACAATCAGCAGAAAGTCATTACTCTTCTAAATGGTACATGTACAAACCATACATGATTTAGGATACGTGCTTTGCCAACGCGGTCTAGCTACGTATATTTAACAAGCAAACTGTCTCAAGATCACAAATAATACATTTTGTACAGAGAACGCCACAAAAATTATGCATTCAACAGACATTCAGGAAACAGAGAAATACAAAACCACAAACACACTTTTTCGATTTGCCAGGTGAATTCTCCAACATGTTTGTTGCGTTATGGGATTCTACATATGAATTTCGACTAATACTGCACTGACAGTAATATATATATATATATATATATATATATATATATATATATATATATATATATATATATATATATATATATATATATATATATGCACCAATCTCTTCTCTTTATATCCATGCATTGTATATATATAATAATTGGAATGAACCAGTTCAAAAGATACAATCGACTAAAGCAACCCACAATGGAACACAGTCTCCCATAATTTTCTGTGATTTGGAACCCCCCCCCCCTACCAAATTCCTGGATTTGCCCCTGTTGATACACTGTGAATAATATTGTGACGTCCACGGGACTTGAACAGTCCCGCCAACGTAGAATGAGCCGAAACGATGGAGGCGGTTTATTTATTTATAACCCAAACATGGCGGTTCTAATCGCTCTACTGCAAACGGGACGAGGAAGGTGGCACGAGTCACTTTTCACTGAGTTGATGATGTTTTTGTTTTTATTATTAACCAGAAATAACAAGACTCGGCAAGAAAAGGGATCCGGGGCGATTCGACGGGATGGTGTGGGATCGGGCGTGGGGAAAACACAGACAATTCCAATGAATATACAGATCTCAAACCCGCTAAGGCGCCAGGTTCTCTCACACACACACACACACACACACACACACACACACACACACACACACACACACACACACACACACACACACACACACACACACACACACACACACACACACACACACACACACACACACACACACACACACACACACACACACACACACACACACACACACACACACACACACACACACACACACACACACACACACACCGTAGCTATTTCTGGTGGTCAGGCTGGACCGTGATGTGGACGCAACTGTCCCTGGATCAGCGTCGGATGAGCTGGCCTTGCTCTCGTCAGGGGGGCAGGAGAAACCGTGGTGCTGTCGACCTCCTGGTCTTGGCCCAAGTCCGCTCACAGCCGCCAGGGAACCAGTTCTGGCGCCAAATTGCGAGCAGGAGAGGGAGGCAGGTCCGCCCGCCGTTCGACCCCGTACTGCGAGTCAGCAGAACCCCAGAGCCAACCAAGGTGAGGCACGAGGCTCAGCAAGGCTCCAAGACACGATGAAGAACACGATCGAACCAGCACAACAACAAGGACGCTCTCCGCGCAACAGCCTTCACACCAAAAAAAACACGATCTTTTTGTCCCGATCTTCTTCCTCTTCCTTTTCGACCCCGAACAGAACCTTTTTATCCTCCCGTCCTCGTCACTTCCAATCGAGCCGTTTTATTGGCCCACCGCCGTCGCCTTCCGCCAATCGTGATCAAGGGGCGGAGCCATCCGCAGCCCTGTCCTGTGACGTCACGGCCAGCCTCCAGGGACTACTGAAAGGGGTTTACGCAGACACACTTACCCTATCCCGTGTCCCTATCTAATTACGTGACAATTATCATTTCCCCCTTGAAGAAATGAACATTTACGAGACAACTTATCACCACTGAATTGCTACTTATTACATCGAGATCCTGGTAAACTCGAACAGCATGGCATACCTAATTAAACATCCTAATTACCCTTTGAATGCATACCCCCCCCCTCAAACGTAACAATACATTGGAGGAACCACAATAGGGATGGGGGTTGGACCGGTTTGTGGTTGTTATTGGGATGAACCACGTGGTTCGGTGCGAAAACAGTGAAACAGGAGGAGGTCACGTGGTGCTTGTACTCTAAACTTTCAGTGTTAATCCACTGGCAGTCCGTTACGGTGATTCTATCTGGGTTTGCAGACTTTGCCAACCCCGACAGATAATTATCTTATTTGTCCGATTATTTCAACCTCAGTACAATGTAACATAGTGTGGTGTTGGCTTAACGGTAAAGGTGGCTGGCTTGGGAGTTCGTGTCCTGAGTTTGAGCTCTGTTGGCTGCTGAATTAACACCAGGTGGGGTTCACTCAGCCTGTCATCTTTCCGAGGTTGGTGAAATGAGTTTCAATGTACTGGGGTAATAACCATTTGGGGCAAACTGCATCAGAGTGGCGACCTGTCCAGGAGTGTACTGGGGTTACAACCATTTGGGGTAATTACCAGGCTGATCCACCAGCTGTCAAGTTGGATATCAGAGGTGTTACTATCCTGATTGCTGACCCTCCAATCAACTGTAATCCACCTTCGTTTGATGAAACACAGGCTGCGGTAAACTGGTTGAAATGGGGTAAAGCTCCAGGGATCTGTGGCATCCATTCTGAACTTCTCAAGGCTGGTGGAAATGCTGCATTCGTGTCGTTGCATGCAGTTCTATGCTCTGCCTGGAACACAGGCATCATCCCAACTGACTGGAAGAGGGGCCTTGTTGTCCCTCTCTGGAAAGGGAAGGGTGATCACCAAGATTGCAACAACTACTGAAGGGTGGCGCTGCTCTCGGTGCCGGGCAAGGTCTTTGCTCGGATAATTATTGATAGGGTTCGCCACCATCTGCTTGAGCAGCAGCATCCAGAGCAGTCAGGCTTTAAACCACAGAGGTCAATGATTGACCCGATCCTTGCTCTTCGGGTTCTCAGCAAATGCAGACGAGAGTTTCAGCAGGGGCTGCTTGCAGCTTATGTTGATCTCTGAAAATCGTTTGATTCAGTGAATCGGGATACCCTTTGGAGGATTCTTGGTCTACATGGGGTGTCACCAAAACTGATCGATCTGATGTCTGAATTCTACTCTGGTACTGAGAGTACTGTGAGATGTGGTGGTACCATCTCTGACTTATTTCCAGTTGTTACTGGAGTTCGCTCGGGGTGTGTGCTGGCCCCCTCAGTTTTGAGCACTTGTCTGGACTGGATTCGAGGGAGGACGTCGGAGAGATCAAGCTGTGGTGCAGCATTTGGGAATGTCAAGATCTCTGACCTTGATTTTACAGATGATGCAGTCATCTTTGCGGAGACTTTAGATATCCTTTTGGGGGCCCTCGAGGTGCTGACTGAGGACTTGGAGCCGCTGGGATTACGGGTTTCCTGGATCAAAACTAAGATCTAGGCTTTCAATGACGTCTTGGATGCTGCTCTCCTGCTGTGCCTGTTTGTGGTGAGGATGTTGAGGTCGTGGAGAGATTCACTTGCTTTGGCAGTGATATTCATGTCTCTACTGGCTACGAGTCAGAAGTCAACAGACGTCTGGGCCGGGCCAAAGGAGTAATGGATTCACTGGATCATGGGGTGTGTCGCTGCCGGTACCTGTGCGGGAGGCCGAAATTCCGAGTCTTCAGGTCCTCGGTGCTTCCAGTCTTGCTCTATGGATGTGAGACTTGGACTGTGACCAGGGATCTGAGAAGGAGACTTAATTCCTTTGGTACCAGGTCTCTTCGGAGAATCCATGGCTATCGCTGGTCGGACTTTGTGTCCAATGAGCGGTTGCTGAGAGAGACTCAAATGAGATTTGTTACCTGCATGGTCCGTGAGCGTCATTTATGGCCACATGGACATGTGGCTCCTTTTCCTGATGCTGATCCTGCTCACCAGATTCTCTCAGCGAGGGAGTCTCACAAGTGGAGGAGGCCAATGGGCCGACCACGTGCCTCGTAGTTGCAGCAGGTTGATCGGCATCTCAAGGAGATAGGGATGGACCTGGCATCAGCCTGGGGGATGGCCAGACGGAGGCGCCTGGGGTACCGACGGAAAGTGGGCGCAGCGACGTGCTGCTCCGCGCATGCTCCCATACCTGACCTGACCTGACCTATAACCTGCATCGGAGTGGTGACCTGTCCAGGACTGTACTGGGGTAATAACCATTCGGGGTAAACTGCATCGGAGTGGCGAACTATCCAGGAGTTTACTGGGGGAGTAACCATTCGGGGTAAACTGCATCGGAGTGGTGAACCATCCAGGAGTTTACTGGGGGAGTAACCATTCGAGGTAAACTGCATCAGAGTGTCGACCTGTCCAGGACTGTACTCCTTGCCAATGAAACTGTTTTGGCAGCCCAATTTGCCTTTACGGCTCAAAAGGAATGGTATTATTATAGCATCTACAACGTACGATCAATAATTATAAAAATGGACAAATTCACGATAATTCTGGAAAGTCCATAAAGTAATCTGCCTTCAATTTCCAGTTTACATTTCCCACAAAGTTTTGCTCACTCCACTGTGCAGGTGTTGACTGTTATGTCCATAAACTCAGTAATCAGCACGAAGTACGAGAAGCACGCGGGTTTATTGCTATCATGCCAAGCTCTCCAATGTGCATGTGCTCAGACTGCAAGCTGCCCCACAATACGTCATCAACTTCGGGACAAACCCCTCCCCCCCCCATTTCACCCTCAAGTCTCCTTACCAAAAGCAAGTCCAGAACCCCCTCCCACTCTCAACTTCCCCCCTCCTCTTCACTCCCACCCCTCCCAGAGTGCACAGCAACATATATTGTGATGTGTCTCGTCCCCCCCTTTCCCTCCCCTTTCTTCCCCTACCTTGCTCTCTCTCAACCTTCCCTCCTCTTCTCAACCCCCTCCCTCACGTCTCTCTCTGTCTGTCTGTCTGTCTGTCTGTCTGTGTCTCTGTCTCTGTCTCTGTCTCTGTCTCTCTCTCTCTCTCTCTCTCTCTCTCTCTCTCTCTCTCTCTCTCTCTCTCTCTCTCTCTCTCTCTCTCTCTCTCTCTCTCTCTCTCTCTCTCATCCTTGTCTATCCCCTCCCAATACAGTGCAGCACCATCCTCCCTTGACAGTAGTTATGTCTGGATAGTGTTTGTAGCCAGATGTGTCCGGGTGGTATTTATCTCCGGACATGAATTTGTCTCTCGATGCGTTTGGGCGGTGTTTATCTCTGGACACATAGGGGTGATATTTGTCTCCGGACGCATGGGCGGTGTTTGTCTCCAGATGCATCGGGGTGGTGTTTGTCTCCAGATGCGTTGGGGTGGTGTTTGTCTCCGGACACATCGGGGTGATATTTGTCTTCGGATGCATCGGGGCGGTGTTTGTCTCCAGATGCATCGGGGTGGTGTTTGTCTCCGGATGCGTTGGGGTGGTGTTTGTCTCCAGACACATCGGGGTGATATTTGTCTTCGGATGCATCGGGGTAGTGTTTGTCTCCGATGTGTCAGGGCGGTGTTTGTCTCCGGATGCGTTGGGGTGGTGTTTGTCTCCGGACACATCGGGGTGATATTTGTCTTCGGATGCATCGGGGCGGTGTTTGGCTCCGGATGCGTTGGGGTGGTGTTTGTCTCCAGACACATCGGGGTGATATTTGTCTTCGGATGCATCGGGGCGGTGTTTGTCTCCGGATGCGTTGGGGTGGTGTTTGTCTCCGATGTGTCAGGGCGGTGTTTGTCTCCGGATGCGTTGGGGTGGTGTTTGTCTCCGGACACATAGAGGTGATATTTGTCTTCGGATGCATCGGGGTGGTGTTTGTCTCCAGATGCATCGGGGTGGTGTTTGTCTCCGGACACATAGGGGTGATATTTGTCTTCAGATGCATCGGGGTGGTGTTTGTCTCCAGATGCATCGGGGTGGTGTTTGTCTCCGGACACATAGGGGTGATATTTGTCTCCAGATGCATCGGGGTGGTGTTTGTCTCCGGATGCGTTGGGGTGGTGTTTGTCTCCAGATGCATCGGGGTGGTGTTTGTCTCCGGACACATAGGGGTGATATTTGTCTCCAGATGCATCGGGGTGGTGTTTGTCTCCGGATGCGTTGGGGTGGTGTTTGTCTCCAGATGCATCGGGGTGGTGTTTGTCTCCGGACACATAGGGGTGATATTTGTCTCCAGATGCATCGGGGTGGTGTTTGTCTCCGGACACATCGGGGTGATATTTGTCTTCGGATGCATCGGGGCGGTGTTTGTCTCCGGATGCGTTGGGGTGGTGTTTGTCTCCGGACACATCGGGGTGATATTTGTCTCCAGATGCATCGGGGTGGTGTTTGTCTCCGGACACATCGGGGTGATATTTGTCTTCGGATGCATCGGGGCGGTGTTTGTCTCCGGATGCGTTGGGGTGGTGTTTGTCTCCGGACACATCGGGGTGATATTTGTCTTCGGATGCATCGGGGCGGTGTTTGTCTCCGATGTGTCAGGGCGGTGTTTGTCTCCGGATGCGTTGGGGTGGTGTTTGTCTCCGGACACATAGAGGTGATATTTGTCTCTGGATGCATCAGAGCGGTGTTATTCTACAGACTCATCGGAGCAGTGTTTTTCTCCGGACGTGTCCGGGCCTTGCTTATGTCTGAACGGGAGTTTGTCTCCGGAAGTGTCTGGACGGGAGTTTGTCTCTGGACAGCTTGGCTCCCGATGCGTCTGGGTGACATTTGTCTCCAAACGTGTCTGGGCGGTATTTCTGTCTGGACAGGAGTTTGTCTCTGAGCGTGGCCAGGTTGTGTTTATCTCCAGAGGCGTCTGGGCAGAGTTTGTCTCTGGCCACGTCTGGGCGGTGTTTGTCTCTGGTTTGTCCTTTGTCCATCGTTGCCTTGAGTGACTGGAATTGTTTCAAACATATGCATAGCTGGACGCGTTGAACCAAAGTTTTATGTTTTTTTTTTGTCCATGTATTTCTTTTGATAACACCAATTAATGGAGATTTCATGAAGGGGAAAAAAAACGTGACAATAACACAAAAACAATGTAAACTCTCATCTATATTGACTTTCCTGAAGCTGTGATACATCGCACCATCCTGCCAAGGCATCACACAACATCGCACCATCCTGCCAAAACGTTGGACCACACCACACAAGGTCACACCGACCTGTGTTGTGGTGCAATATCCCAGAACATGCTGTACTGTTTTCACAAAGCTGCCCAAGTATGATCCACAACACTTATCCAACACTGCACTCTATAACCCATACAATGTACAACAGGTTGATGCAGAATCAGGAAACAGAGTTGTGTAGCACAATGAAAAATTTACAACACACGAACGTCACATGCTCGCAGCATGTGGGACAAGGCGTGTGTGCATCCATCGCCCTCACTATTATAATTGACTTTTATAACTTCTGCGGATAGATGGATAAGAAGATAATAATTGGGAGATGATCCACGGTGCCCAAAACATGAGCCATGCAAACCATGCTGTGGTGAAACACCAGGAAAGTGTGTCACGAGGGAGCAAAAGGGGTGAACAAAAGGAGCAACACCGAAGTACCTATAATAACTTAGTGTAGACCTTGGTAAGTCTTTGGACTGGCTGGCCAACAATGATATGAAAGTATTACATTAATATCCCGGTCACTTAACTAATCTCAATTGAGCAAGTCGTGAACCTCAATGAAAATGAACTTTCACCGGTCTCGGTGCGAACTTGTTCATCCCTCCCGGACTCCTCTACGCCCCTCAGTGCCTTGAGTCTCGTGATGAATTTTTTTTTCCAAACACTGGCACTATGTGGTTCAAATCCTGGTTCCATCCATCCATCCATCCATCCATCCATCAGGACCATACTCTGTGCAGAGCGTTGATGCTGCCGAAGCAGTCTCCTTGGCTATTGGACGCAATCCTGGACAAGTCGCCACTCCGACACAGGATACCAGAATGCTGGCATTCATTTTGCCGAACTCGGAAGGACGACAGGCAGAGTCAACCCCACTTGGTATTAATTCAACAGCCGAGTGAGGTTTGAACTCAGGATCAGAGGATCCCAAGCCCACCACCCTAACCGTTGAGCCAACACCAGGCATAACAGCTGGTTGAGTCCCAGCAAATACTTTTTTGTAAAATAGTATGTGCTGCTTCCTTGCTTGACAGTCAGCATTTAAAGGATAGAACATGGACAAACCCCATAGGTTGGCATCCATGGGGAGGAAGAAATTCTTCTTTCATTGGTCCATTGAGTGCGGTGAGAAATGCGACGTCACCGATACACAGTGTCCCCATAAGTTAGTTTTTCAATTGACTTCCCCCAAACTCAGCAGCATTCCATCCATACCTTTGACTTTGTTTCCATGCACCACACAACCAGGGTTTGAACCAGGGTTTACACGAATCCAAATTCTCCCACAACTGTCTTACACTCAATCCGTTGAGTGAAAAATTCCCCTTTACAAGCAGTGGGAGTTCGGCGGATATGGTCAGTTCTTTCAAGCAGAAAAAGAAGAATAAAAAATTTCTCAAAAATTGATGAAAGGTATGCGGTCAACATATGTGGTTGAGAGGTGAACTTTGATCCAATTTACAAGGAGACATCCTTCTGATGACTCCAAGGCACTATTTGGATTTACGTTTGATGTTAACCATCCTCAAAGGACAAAAAAAATTTCAAGAGAGAGACAGAGACAGAGACAGAGAGAGACAGAGACAGAGACAGAGACAGAGACAGAGACAGAGAGAGACAGAGACAGAGACAGAGACAGAGACAGAGACAGAGACAGAGACAGAGAGAGAGAGAGAACAAAGGCTTGAAATTGTGAAAATTAATGTGAATGACCTTGGTATGACATGATGGAGGGAGGGAGTAACTGCAATGTCAGGCTTTATGGGTCAGGGTTTGAGGGCAAATATAAATGAAGAAAACATTTTTTCCATGCTGTCCTTGAGTACATCTGGGTCATTTGGAATATTCAACAAAGAACAAAATAATAGCTCCAAGAAAGAGGAATCTTGGATCCGTTTGGAGATTCATGTGCTCAGCCATGAGAGTATTCCCCAAAAGCGACACATGACAGTGACCCCTGGCTGTTGTAAGAAATGGGCAAAGGGGACCCACAGAACTCACGCTGCGGTGAAAGAGGCATGTGGCGGGAAATGATAATGTTGTTATGGTTGTGGGGGTCGATGGAGGAATTTAATGGGGAATTTAGGATTGAATGGAGTTGTTTGGTCTGTGGACGTGAAGGAGACATCTCTATGTAATTAAGTAAGGAAACTGTAAGCTTCGGTGTTTGTCACCACACGGGGAGGGGGGTGTAAATGGGGAGGGGGGTGCAGTGTAAATGACAGCAGGAATTAAATAAAAATAGAACAAAGGAATAAAATGAGGGGAATGGGAAAATGAGAGTGGGCGAAGCCACGCCCCCTGAGGCTGGTGAATGATGGGCGTGACGTGACAAGCCAGCCAGACTTGCCAAGCAGGCGGAGGCCCCGTCTTCCCAGGTTTTGTGCGAGCAAGCCACGCCCCGGAGGAGAAAAGGGTGGTTCGGTGTGACGTCAGTGAGTCTGAGGAGAGTTCAGAGGTGGAACGGACAAGTGCGGAGGGAAGCAACTCACGTGGTCGAGAAAGAATGTAGCTAAATTTTAGCTGCTAAAAGATGGCCTGTAAGAAGAAAAGATGGCCCGTTCGTTCCCCGTTGTCTGTATTTAAGACCGTGTGTAGAGACGTCTCGACTAAGAATTTAATCGACTCGACTACATATTCCGTGAGCATCACCTGTGGCAGTATAGACATGTGGCTCGTTTTCCTGACGCTGATCCTGCTCACCAGATTCTCTTTGCGAGGGAGCCTCGTGAGTGGAGGAGACCAATGGGCCGACCACCTGCCTCTTGGTTGCAGCAGGTTGATCGGCATCTTAAGGAGATGGGGATGGGCCAGGCATCTGCCTGGGGGATGGCCAAAAGGAAGGCCCTGGAGTACCGGTGGAAAGTGGACGCAGCGATGCGCTGCTCCGGCGCATGCTCGCATACCTGACCTGACCTGCCCTGTGTGTATGTTTACCCCAACTTGCTTATGCTCGTTGGGCACTTTTAGCCTTCCGTTGCGAAGCTGAAATGGTAATTCAAATCGTCTTTCAAACAATTTCCAGCATTTACACAAAAGATGGTTAATCATAATTGTTCTGTTCCTGGATGCAAATCAATCTCACGAAAATACAGGAAATATGAGAAATATCCGTGGATGGAGAGGTGTTGGGTTCTGACCTTTTCCTGTAAATACAATTTGCTTGCAGCAGCAGGGGATATAACCCAAACACAAACACACAAATGCTTATCCTTTTACCAATAGATGCAAAAATCTAGTACAAGTTTTCTTGCAGCCCAAGAATCAAACAAAAAATATGTATATTTATAACAGTACTCACAGTTCATACACCTTTCACTTCCACCCCTTCCTCCCAAACATGATTAATAGTAAATATCATCATTTCAAATCAAACTTACCCTGTGCTTTCACAAGCCAGAGATATGACCTTCCAATCAGTGTTAAGAGGCAACCAAACCAGATACCAGATGCAGTTTCTCCCTCTGGGAAGTCTACCTGAATGTTGGTTATGATGACATCGTCATTCCGATTGCAGACTCCAATAAATCCATCACCAACCCCAGCATGGTCAAATGGAATAATCCCACAAAGTTCAAAGTCCACTCACTGACAGGGATGATCGGTAAAACGTGCCGTCCACAGGCCTTGCACAGGCTCACATCGTCGGGAGTTTTTGCAGTACGGGCTGCAAGACATGAACTTTTTCACTGAAGTGATTCCACAGATCTTTCTTTGTGCAGAGGCAAACCCCTTTCTGTCAGACACTTTTCCAAGTGTTTTAAAGTTATTTTAGAAGCTTTGTAACTTCTTTAAAAAAAAAAATTAAAAAAGCTTTTAGAAGCATTTTAGGGAACAACCCCTATCTGGCACGCATGATATATGTTGCCTGCCCTGATGACGGTTGTTGCTCTGGGTTTCTGCACATGCACACTGAGCATTCTGGGAAGGATTACATCATTTTGAAAGTCACGTATTATGGGATGGCTATGAATTGTATTATTGTGGAGATCAGGGAAAGATCTATTGAGTTGGAGTTATATTGAAGGAAGAGTGTAAAGAGAGAGAGAGAGTACGGGAAGTAAAGACAACTATGGCAGGCTGATGCTGGTCAAGTTGGTGACAGAACAAACAGGGTGTTCTGAGTAAGAGCAAAGATGCATTTTGTGAGCAGTTGCAGGATCTCATCAGAAGGGTACCAGCTGGAGGGAAGATTATAGTTGGTGCAGATTTAAATAAAGTGGGCAGATACAAATTGGAACATGGAGGAATTTAATTTGGGCTGAGGAGTGAAGATAGGGAGAGAATTCTTGAGATTCCCCAGATCTTCGTGAATATGGAGTTCATAAAGAAGGAGGAACGTTTATCTATTGGCCGACAAATGTGGAGGTAAGAGGAGGCAGATCGATTACATTGTGGGAATAAAGAGTGACAAGAAGCAGGTTATGAGTTGTAAGGTTATATCGGGTGAAGCGGTGGTGAGCGGACATCGGCTGTTAGTGTTCGTAATGAACATGAGGTCGAGAATGAAAAGACAAACGGTGAGTATGAGAAGGGAGAAGATTAAACTGTGGAGTTTAACAGAAGAAAAGCTCTAACTCTTCAAAGAGAAAATCCAGAGAAAGTAGAGTACAAGCCTGGTGCAAGCTTAGTGGTAAGGGTGGCTGATTTAGGATCTTAGGGTCTTGAGTTTGAGCCCCGTTGGCTGCTGAATTAACACCAGGAGGGGTTGACTTAGCCTGTTGTCCTTCCGAGGTCGGCGAAATGAGTACCAGTGTACTGGTAGAGGAGCACAGTATCAGTGGAACAGCCGAACAGCTGTGCTTCCAAGAAATGACAGCGACCCTGGCAGCCAAGCTGCCCTATGCAAGAACAGAACAGAGAAAGTAGAGCGAGTCATATGAAGTATAAAGAATATGGAAGAATGTAAAAGAAACCCTTGTTAATGTTGCTGAAATGATGGTGTCGAGAAAAACGGGATAAAAAAAAAACAAAAAAAAATGAAACGAGACATGGTGGAGGAATGATGAAGTGCAAGATGTGATTAAAAGGAGAAGATGCCAAACAGATGGAAAATTACAGGAGGAGATCAACCAGAAGAATAGTGTAAGCTTATGAAGGATTGCTGAAGGGTGGATGAGCTCCCTTTGGGGGTCAACAATCATCCAGTAAGGAGATGGTGTCTCCTAAAAAAACACCCATCCAGATTGGACCAGTTTGTGGCAACTCAGGTAGTTGAGAGGTAGTGAAACCCTTGATGTTAGGCAGATGAGCTAGTATTAGCCAATGGAAACGACAAAACTACACCAGTGGGGAAGAGGGTTGGTGGTACACAGTGTCACTGAAGCTGTGGGAGGCAAGTTCCTCATCTGGTGGGTAACACTGCAATCCAATTCTTCCCCAACCATTTTTGTACCATTTTAATGGTAAAAGAGGGCACTGATGTCGTCAGGGCTTATTCGTTAAAAAAGAGAAAAGAAAAAAGGTGAAGCAAACAGAGCAGTGGGCAAAACAAGATGGGAAGTCGGGCAAGAATGGCATGACAAATTAGAAACACCAGAGGGAGAGAAAACTATTTGTAGAATAGCAAGAGTGAGACAGAAACATAAACATGACTTGAAGAAGTGTATGCAGTGAAGGATGATGCTGACCAGATCCGACATGAAAATGAGGAAGTCACGAAAAGGTGGAAATAGTACTTTGAATGTGCAGTGAGGAGAAGATGATTGGATAAATTTATTTATTGATTCCATGGCTGCTTGGCTGCATCATTTGGGGGGGCGGGGGGCGGTGCAGCTGTGCTGCTGATACAATGCCCCTGTTACCAGCATGCCGGTACCCATTTTGCTGACCTCAGAAGGATGACAGGGTGAGTCAACCATACATGGTGTAAATTCAATGGCCCACCAGGGGCTTAGGTCAAGCACCTTAACTATTAAGCCATCGAAAAGTTATCTGAGGGAAGCGCAACCAGAACAAATATTCACTCACACGAATATCAAATTTTGACGGGGCCTCGGATGCCTCGTCAAAGCCAAATGGTCTTCCTTAGGTTGGCCATCTTTTGTGCAAAAGGTCACTCAGACGATTTGGCAGCAGTATTTCTCGCCGAAGTTAAAGCTGATCTCAAAGGAGAACAAATAAGTCATTGTGTTGATGAAACAGGATCCAATATGGCGCTGATGTAGATTAATAAAGATCCAAGATGGCGCTGGTGAAAATTCCAAGATGGCGCTGGTGTCGATCAATAAAGATCCACGATGGCGCTGGTGAAAATACCAAGAAGGTGCTGGTGAAAATACCAAGACGGCGCTGGTGAAAATACCAAGATGGCGCTGGTGAAAATTCCAAGATGGCGCTGGTGTCGATCAATAAAGATCCACGATGGCGCTGGTGTCGATCAATAAAGATCCAAGATGGCGCTGGTGAAAATACCAAGAAGGCGTTGGTGAAAATACCAAGACGGCGTTGGTGAAAATACCAAGATGGCGCTGGTGAAAATTCCAAGATGGCGCTGGTGTCGATCAATAAAGATCCACGATGGCGCTGGTGTCGATTAATAAAGATCCACGATGGCGCTGGTGAAAATACCAAGACAGCGTTGGTGAAAATACCAAGACGGCGCTGGTCTCGATTAATAAAGATCCAAGATGGCGCTGGTGAAAATACCAAGACAGCGCTGGTCTCGATTAATAAAGATCCAAGATGGCGCTGGTGAAAATACCAAGACGGCGTTGGTGAAAATACCAAGACGGCGTTGGTGAAAATACCAAGACGGCGTTGGTGAAAATACCAAGATGGCGCTGGTGAAAATACCAAGGTGGCGCTGGTGAAAATAGGAAGACGGAGCTGGTGAACATACCAAGACGGCGCTGGTGAAAATACGAAGACGGAGCTGGTGAACATACCAAGACGGCGCTGGTGAAAATACCAAGACGGCGTTGGTGAAAATACCAAGACGGCGTTGGTGAAAATACCAAGACGGCGCTGGTGAAAATACGAAGACGGCGCTGGTGAAAATACGAAGACGGAGCTGGTGAAAATACCAAGAAGGCGTTGGTGAAAATACCAAGATGGCGCTGGTGAAAATACCAAGACGGCGCTGGTGAAAATACCAAGATGGCGCTGGTGAAAATACCAAGATGGCGCTGGGGAAAATACCAAGACGGCGTTGGTGAAAATACCAAGATGGCGCTGGTGAAAATACCAAGATGGCGTTGGTGAAAATACCAAGACGGCGCTGGTGAAAATACCAAGACGGCGTTGGTGAAAATACCAAGACGGCGTTGGTGAAAATACCAAGATGGCGCTGGTGAAAATACGAAGACGGCGCTGGTGAAAATACCAAGATGGCGCTGGTGAAAATACCAAGGAGGCGCTGGTGAAAATACCAAGACGGCGCTGGTGAAAATACCAAGATGGCGCTGGTGAAAATACCAAGACGGCGCTGGTGTCCATTAATAAAGATCCAAGATGGCGCTGGTGAAAATACCAAGACGGCGCTGGTGAAAATACCAAGATGGCGCTGGTGAAAATACCAAGATGGCGCTGGTGAAAATACCAAGATGGCGCTGGTGAAAATACCAAGATGGCGCTGGTTAAAATACCAAGATGGCGCTGGTGAAAATACCAAGACGGCGCTGGTGAAAATACCAAGATGGCGCTGGTGAAAATACCAAGATGGCGCTGGTTAAAATACCAAGATGGCGCTGGTGAAAATACCAAGACGGCGTTGGTGAAAATACCAAGATGGCGTTGGTGAAAATACCAAGATGGCGTTGGTGAAAATACCAAGACGGCGTTGGTGAAAATACCAAGACGGCGTTGGTGAAAATACCAAGACGGCGCTGGTGAAAATACCAAGAAGGCGCTGGTGAAAATACCAAGACGGCGTTGGTGAAAATACCAAGACGGCGTTGGTGAAAATACCAAGACGGCGCTGGTGAAAATACCAAGAAGGCGCTGGTGAAAATACCAAGACGGCGTTGGTGAAAATACCAAGACGGCGTTGGTGAAAATACCAAGACGGCGTTGGTGAAAATACCAAGATGGCGCTGGTGAAAATACGAAGACGGCGCTGGTGAAAATACCAAGATGGCGCTGGTGAAAATACCAAGGAGGCGCTGGTGAAAATACCAAGACGGCGCTGGTGAAAATACCAAGATGGCGCTGGTGAAAATACCAAGACGGCGCTGGTGTCCATTAATAAAGATCCAAGATGGCGCTGGTGAAAATACCAAGACGGCGCTGGTGAAAATACCAAGATGGCGCTGGTGAAAATACCAAGATGGCGCTGGTGAAAATACCAAGATGGCGCTGGTGAAAATACCAAGATGGCGCTGGTGAAAATACCAAGACGGCGCTGGTGAAAATACCAAGATGGCGCTGGTGAAAATACCAAGACGGCGCTGGTGAAAATACCAAGATGGCGCTGGTGAAAATACCAAGATGGCGCTGGTGAAAATACCAAGACGGCGCTGGTCTCGATTAATAAAGATCCAAGATGGCGCTGGTGAAAATACCAAGACGGCGTTGGTGAAAATACCAAGATGGCGCTGGTGAAAATACCAAGACGGCGCTGGTGAAAATACCAAGATGGCACTGGTGAAAATCCCAAGACGGTGCTGGTGAAAATACCAAGATGGCGCTGGTGAAAATACCAAGATGGCGCTGGTGAAAATACAAAGATGGCGCTGGTGAAAATACCAAGACGGCGCTGGTGAAAATACCAAGATGGCGCTGGTGAAAATACCAAGACGGCGCTGGTGAAAATACCAAGATGGCGCTGGTGAAAATACCAAGATGGCGCTGGTGTCGATCAATAAAGATCCACGATGGCGCTGGTGTCGATCAATAAAGATCCAAGATGGCGCTGGTGAAAATACCAAGAAGGCGTTGGTGAAAATACCAAGACGGCGTTGGTGAAAATACCAAGATGGCGCTGGTGAAAATTCCAAGATGGCGCTGGTGTCGATCAATAAAGATCCACGATGGCGCTGGTGTCGATTAATAAAGATCCACGATGGCGCTGGTGAAAATACCAAGACAGCGCTGGTCTCGATTAATAAAGATCCAAGATGGCGCTGGTGAAAATACCAAGACGGCGTTGGTGAAAATACCAAGACGGCGTTGGTGAAAATACCAAGACGGCGTTGGTGAAAATACCAAGATGGCGCTGGTGAAAATACCAAGGCGGCGCTGGTGAAAATACGAAGACGGAGCTGGTGAACAGACCAAGACGGCGCTGGTGAAAATACCAAGACGGCGTTGGTGAAAATACCAAGAGGGCGTTGGTGAAAATACCAAGACGGCGTTGGTGAAAATACCAAGACGGCGTTGGTGAAAATACCAAGACGGCGCTGGTGAAAATACCAAGAAGGCGTTGGTGAAAATACCAAGACGGCGTTGGTGAAAATACCAAGACGGCGCTGGTGAAAATACCAAGACGGCGTTGGTGAAAATACCAAGACGGCGTTGGTGAAAATACCAAGACGGCGTTGGTGAAAATACCAAGACGGCGTTGGTGAAAATACCAAGACGGCGCAGGTGAAAATACCAAGATGGCGCTGGTGAAAATACGAAGACGGCGCTGGTGAAAATACCAAGATGGCGCTGGTGAAAATACCAAGGAGGCGCTGGTGAAAATACCAAGACAGCGCTGGTGAAAATACCAAGATGGCGCTGGTGAAAATACCAAGACGGCGCTGGTGTCCATTAATAAAGATCCAAGATGGCGCTGGTGAAAATACCAAGACGGCGCTGGTGAAAATACCAAGATGGCGCTGGTGAAAATACCAAGATGGCGCTGGTGAAAATACCAAGATGGCGCTGGTGAAAATACCAAGACGGCGTTGGTGAAAATACCAAGACGGCGTTGGTGAAAATACCAAGACGGCGTTGGTGAAAATACCAAGACGGCGTTGGTGAAAATACCAAGACGGCGTTGGTGAAAATACCAAGATGGCGCTGGTGAAAATTCCAAGATGGCGCTGGTGTCGATCAATAAAGATCCACGATGGCGCTGGTGTCGATTAATAAAGATCCACGATGGCGCTGGTGAAAATACCAAGACAGCGCTGGTCTCGATTAATAAAGATCCAAGATGGCGCTGGTGAAAATACCAAGATGGCACTGGTGAAAATACCAAGATGGCGCTGGTGAAAATACCAAGACAGCGCTGGCGAAAATACCAAGATGGCGCTGGTGAAAATACCAAGATGGCGCTGGTGTCGATCAATAAAGATCCACGATGGCGCTGGTGTCGATCAATAAAGATCCAAGATGGCGCTGGTGAAAATACCAAGAAGGCGTTGGTGAAAATACCAAGACGGCGTTGGTGAAAATACCAAGATGGCGCTGGTGAAAATTCCAAGATGGCGCTGGTGTCGATCAATAAAGATCCACGATGGCGCTGGTGTCGATTAATAAAGATCCACGATGGCGCTGGTGAAAATACCAAGACAGCGCTGGTCTCGATTAATAAAGATCCAAGATGGCGCTGGTGAAAATACCAAGACGGCGTTGGTGAAAATACCAAGACGGCGTTGGTGAAAATACCAAGACGGCGTTGGTGAAAATACCAAGATGGCGCTGGTGAAAATACCAAGGCGGCGCTGGTGAAAATACGAAGACGGAGCTGGTGAACAGACCAAGACGGCGCTGGTGAAAATACCAAGACGGCGTTGGTGAAAATACCAAGAGGGCGTTGGTGAAAATACCAAGACGGCGTTGGTGAAAATACCAAGACGGCGTTGGTTAAAATACGAAGATGGCGCTGGTGAAAATACGAAGACGGAGCTGGTGAAAATACCAAGAAGGCGCTGGTGAAAATACCAAGACGGCGCTGGTGAAAATACCAAGATGGCGCTGGTGAAAATACCAAGATGGCGCTGGTGAAAATACCAAGATGGCGCTGGTGAAAATACCAAGATGGCGCTGGTGAAAATACCAAGAAGGCGTTGGTGAAAATACCAAGACGGCGTTGGTGAAAATACCAAGACGGCGTTGGTGAAAATACCAAGAGGGCGTTGGTGAAAATACCAAGACGGCGTTGGTGAAAATACCAAGACGGCGTTGGTTATAATACGAAGATGGCGCTGGTGAAAATACGAAGACGGAGCTGGTGAAAATACCAAGAAGGCGCTGGTGAAAATACCAAGACGGCGCTGGTGAAAATACCAAGATGGCGCTGGTGAAAATACCAAGATGGCGCTGGTGAAAATACCAAGATGGCGCTGGTGAAAATACCAAGATGGCGCTGGTGAAAATACCAAGACGGCGCTGGTGAAAATACCAAGATGGCGCTGGTGAAAATACCAAGATGGCGCTGGTGAAAATACCAAGATGGCGCTGGTGAAAATACCAAGATGGCGCTGGTGAAAATACCAAGATGGCGCTGGTGAAAATACCAAGATGGCGCTGGTGAAAATACCAAGATGGCGCTGGTGAAAATACCAAGATTGCGCTGGTGAAAATACAAAGATGGCGCTGGTGAAAATACCAAGATGGCGCTGGTGAAAATACCAAGATGGCGCTGGTGAAAATACCAAGATGGCGCTGGTGTCGATCAATAAAGATCCACGATGGCGCTGGTGTCGATCAATAAAGATCCAAGATGGCGCTGGTGAAAATACCAAGAAGGCGTTGGTGAAAATACCAAGACGGCGTTGGTGAAAATACCAAGATGGCGCTGGTGAAAATTCCAAGATGGCGCTGGTGTCGATCAATAAAGATCCACGATGGCGCTGGTGTCGATTAATAAAGATCCACGATGGCGCTGGTGAAAATACCAAGACAGCGCTGGTCTCGATTAATAAAGATCCAAGATGGCGCTGGTGAAAATACCAAGACGGCGTTGGTGAAAATACCAAGACGGCGTTGGTGAAAATACCAAGACGGCGTTGGTGAAAATACCAAGATGGCGCTGGTGAAAATACCAAGGTGGCGCTGGTGAAAATACGAAGACGGAGCTGGTGAACAGACCAAGACGGCGCTGGTGAAAATACCAAGACGGCGTTGGTGAAAATACCAAGATGGCGCTGGTGAAAATACCAAGACGGCGTTGGTGAAAATACCAAGACGGCGTTGGTGAAAATACCAAGACGGCGTTGGTGAAAATACCAAGATGGCGCTGGTGAAAATACCAAGGTGGCGCTGGTGAAAATACGAAGACGGAGCTGGTGAACAGACCAAGACGGCGCTGGTGAAAATACCAAGACGGCGTTGGTGAAAATACCAAGATGGCGCTGGTGAAAATACCAAGACGGCGTTGGTGAAAATACCAAGACGGCGTTGGTGAAAATACCAAGACGGCGTTGGTGAAAATACCAAGATGGCGCTGGTGAAAATACCAAGGTGGCGCTGGTGAAAATACGAAGACGGAGCTGGTGAACAGACCAAGACGGCGCTGGTGAAAATACCAAGACGGCGTTGGTGAAAATACCAAGAGGGCGTTGGTGAAAATACCAAGACGGCGTTGGTGAAAATACCAAGACGGCGTTGGTGAAAATACCAAGATGGCGCTGGTGAAAATACCAAGATGGCGCTGGTGAAAATACCAAGACGGCGCTGGTGAAAATACCAAGACGGCGCTGGTGAAAATACCAAGATGGCGCTGGTGAAAATACAAAGATGGCGCTGGTGAAAATACCAAGATGGCGCTGGTGAAAATACCAAGACGGCGCTGGTGAAAATACCAAGATGGCGCTGGTGAAAATACCAAGATGGCGCTGGTGAAAATACCAAGATGGCGCTGGTGAAAATACCAAGATTGCGCTGGTGAAAATACAAAGATGGCGCTGGTGAAAATACCAAGATGGCGCTGGTGAAAATACCAAGATGGCGCTGGTGAAAATACCAAGACGGCGCTGGTGAAAATACCAAGACGGCGCTGGTGAAAATACAAAGATGGCGCTGGTGAAAATACCAAGATGGCGCTGGTGAAAATACCAAGACGGCGCTGGTGAAAATACCAAGATGGCGCTGGTGAAAATACCAAGATGGCGCTGGTGAAAATACCAAGATGGCGCTGGTGAAAATACCAAGATTGCGCTGGTGAAAATACAAAGATGGCGCTGGTGAAAATACCAAGATGGCGCTGGTGAAAATACCAAGATGGCGCTGGTGAAAATACCAAGATGGCGCTGGTGTCGATCAATAAAGATCCACGATGGCGCTGGTGTCGATCAATAAAGATCCAAGATGGCGCTGGTGAAAATACCAAGAAGGCGTTGGTGAAAATACCAAGACGGCGTTGGTGAAAATACCAAGATGGCGCTGGTGAAAATTCCAAGATGGCGCTGGTGTCGATCAATAAAGATCCACGATGGCGCTGGTGTCGATTAATAAAGATCCACGATGGCGCTGGTGAAAATACCAAGACAGCGCTGGTCTCGATTAATAAAGATCCAAGATGGCGCTGGTGAAAATACCAAGACGGCGTTGGTGAAAATACCAAGACGGCGTTGGTGAAAATACCAAGACGGCGTTGGTGAAAATACCAAGATGGCGCTGGTGAAAATACCAAGGTGGCGCTGGTGAAAATACGAAGACGGAGCTGGTGAACAGACCAAGACGGCGCTGGTGAAAATACCAAGACGGCGTTGGTGAAAATACCAAGATGGCGCTGGTGAAAATACCAAGACGGCGTTGGTGAAAATACCAAGACGGCGTTGGTGAAAATACCAAGATGGCGCTGGTGAAAATACCAAGGCGGCGCTGGTGAAAATACGAAGACGGAGCTGGTGAACAGACCAAGACGGCGCTGGTGAAAATACCAAGACGGCGTTGGTGAAAATACCAAGATGGCGCTGGTGAAAATACCAAGACGGCGTTGGTGAAAATACCAAGACGGCGTTGGTGAAAATACCAAGACGGCGTTGGTGAAAATACCAAGATGGCGCTGGTGAAAATACCAAGGTGGCGCTGGTGAAAATACGAAGACGGAGCTGGTGAACAGACCAAGACGGCGCTGGTGAAAATACCAAGACGGCGTTGGTGAAAATACCAAGAGGGCGTTGGTGAAAATACCAAGACGGCGTTGGTGAAAATACCAAGACGGCGTTGGTTAAAATACGAAGACGGAGCTGGTGAAAATACGAAGACGGAGCTGGTGAAAATACCAAGAAGGCGTTGGTGAAAATACCAAGATGGCGCTGGTGAAAATTCCAAGATGGCGCTGGTGTCGATCAATAAAGATCCACGATGGCGCTGGTGTCGATTAATAAAGATCCACGATGGCGCTGGTGAAAATACCAAGACAGCGCTGGTCTCGATTAATAAAGATCCAAGATGGCGCTGGTGAAAATACCAAGACGGCGTTGGTGAAAATACCAAGACGGCGTTGGTGAAAATACCAAGACGGCGCTGGTGAAAATACCAAGACGGCGTTGGTGAAAATACCAAGACGGCGTTGGTGAAAATACCAAGACGGCGTTGGTGAAAATACCAAGACGGCGTTGGTGAAAATACCAAGACGGCGTTGGTGAAAATACCAAGACGGCGCTGGTGAAAATACGAAGACGGCGCTGGTGAAAATACCAAGAAGGCGCTGGTGAAAATACCAAGGAGGCGCTGGTGAAAATACCAAGACGGCGCTGGTGAAAATACCAAGATGGCGCTGGTGAAAATACCAAGATGGCGCTGGTGAAAATACCAAGATGGCGCTGGTGAAAATACCAAGATGGCGCTGGTGAAAATACCAAGACGGCGCTGGTGAAAATACCAAGATGGCGCTGGTGAAAATACCAAGATGGCGCTGGTGAAAATACCAAGATGGCGCTGGTGAAAATACCAAGATGGCGCTGGTGAAAATACCAAGATGGCGCTGGTGAAAATACCAAGATTGCGCTGGTGAAAATACAAAGATGGCGCTGGTGAAAATACCAAGATGGTGCTGGTGAAAATACCAAGATGGCGCTGGTGAAAATACCAAGACGGCGCTGGCGAAAATACCAAGATGGCGCTGGTGAAAATACCAAGATGGCGCTGGTGAAAATACCAAGACGGCGCTGGCGAAAATACCAAGATGGCGCTGGTGAAAATACCAAGACGGCGCTGGTGTCAATTAAGAAAGATCCAAGATGGCGCTGGTGTCCATTAATAAAGATCCAAGACGGCGCTGGTGAAAATACCAAGATGGCGCTGGTGAAAATACCAAGACGGCGCTGGTGTCAATTAAGAAAGATCCAAGATGGCGCTGGTGTCCATTAATAAAGATCCAAGACGGCGCTGGTGAAAATACCAAGATGGCACTGGTGAAAATCCCAAGACGGTGCTGGTGAAAATACCAAGATGGCGCTGGTGAAAATACCAAGACGGCGCTGGTGTCGATTAAGAAAGATCCAAGATGGCGCTGGTGTCCATTAATAAAGATCCAAGACGGCGCTGGTGAAAATACCAAGATGGCACTGGTGAAAATCCCAAGACGGTGCTGGTGAAAATACCAAGATGGCGCTGGTGAAAATACCAAGATGGCGCTGGTGAAAATACAAAGATGGCGCTGGGGAAAATACCAAGATGGCGCTGGTGAAAATACCAAGATGGCGCTGGTGAAAATACCAAGACGGCGCTGGCGAAAATACCAAGATGGCGCTGGTGAAAATACCAAGATGGCATCATCCCAACTGACAGGAAGAGGGGCCTTGTTGTCCCTCTCTGGAAAGGGAAGGGTGATCGCCAAGACTGCAACAACTACCGAGGGGTGACGCTGCTCTCAGTGCCGGGCAAGGTCTTTGCTCGGATAATTCTCGATAGGGTTCGCCACCATCTGCTTGAGCACCAGCGTCCAGAGCAGTCAGGCTTTACACCAAAGAGTTCAACGATTGACTGTATCCTTGCTCTTCGTGTCCTCACCGAACGCAGATGAGAGTTTCGGCAGGGGCTGCTTGCAGCCTATGTTGATCTCTGTAAAGCGTTTGATTCAGTGAATCGGGATGTCCTCTGGAGGATTCTTGGTCTTCGTGGGGTGCCACCAAAACTGATCGATCTGATGTCTGAACTCTACTCTGGTACTGAGAGTGCTGTGAAGTGTGGTGGTACCATCTCTGACTTATTTCCAGTTGTTACTGGAGTTCGTCAGGGATGTGTACTTGCCCCCACACTTTTCAGCACTTGTATGGACTGGATTCTAGGGAGGATGTCGGAGAGATCAAGTTGCGGTGCGTCATTTGGGAATGTCAAGATCTCGGACCTTGACTTTGCAGATGTTGCAGTCATCTTTGCGGAGACTTTAGACATCCTCTTGGGGGCCCTCGAGGTGCTGAATGAGGAGTCGGAGCCGTTGGGATTACGGGTTTCTTGGGTCAAAACTAAGATCCAGGCTTTCGGTGACATCTTGGATGCTGCTGTCCTGTCTGTATCTGTTTGTGGTGAGGATGTTGAGGTCGTGGAGAGATTCACTTACCTTGGCAGTGATATTCATGTCTCTGCTGGCTGCGAGTCAGAGGGCAATAGACATCTGGGTCGGGCCTGGGGAGTCATGGATTCACTGGATCATGGGGTGTGGGGCTGCCGGTACCTGTGCGGGAGGACGAAAGTCCGAGTGTTCAGGTCCTTGGTACTTCCAGTCTTGCTCTATGGGTGCGAGACCTGGACTCTGACCAAGGATCTGAGATGGAGACTTAATTCCTTTGGTACCAGGTCTCTTCGGAGAATCCTTGGCTATCGCTGGTCGGATTTTGTTTCCAACGAGCGGTTGCTGAGAGAGACTCGGATGAGATTTGTTACCTGCATAGTCTGTGAGCGTCAGTTGCGGCTGTATGGACATGTGGCTCGTTTTCCTGACTCTGATCCTGCTCACCAGATTCTCTCAGCGAGGGAGTCTCATGAGTGGAGGAGGCCAGTGGGTCGACCACGTGCCTCATGGTTGCAACAGGTTGACCATCATCTCAAGGAGATGGGGATGGGCCTGGCATCTGCCTGGGGGATGGCCAGACGGAGGCCCCTGGAGTACCGGCGGAAAGTGGACGCAGCGACGTGCTGTTCTGGCACATGCTCCCATACCTGACCTGACCTGTGAAAGGGGGGGGGGGGAGGAGTGATCACTGCTTAAGCGAATAAGGGGGAGCACCTTAATTTCGGGAAACCCCAGTCTAAAATCCTCCTCAATACCAACACCTTCCCAACCAATATTCAGCAGTCGGAATTTCCTAATCACACTTCGGATAACTTGGTCTACGAGTCGAAGCGATCTTGACTCCAGGTTTGCTGCAATTTCCCCAACAGGTCTCCATTTCAGTCCTGCTGAATCTCTGAGATCGCACACTTTATTGACTCGTCCTTGTACGAAATTTTTGATCAAGGCATTACTCTGAGGAATACCTGGGAGAAATGGATTGTAGAAAAGAGGTTCCTGGAGGAACATTCTGCAGTTATAAGCATCAATTAAACAGTCGATGCTAAAACCCTTCCAACTCTCCAGCAGGCTTTGGTAAAATGTTGGAAGTGAGCCAAGGTGAATCCGTTCCAGGTCAATCAAGAAAAGTTGTCGGTCATACAGCAATCCTCAAGCCTGTTGCAGCAAAAAGAAAGCAAAGGGATGCCATGGCAGTCATTCAATGAACTGCAGTTTTTGCAATGTTTGTGGACGAAAAGCAGTGACTCGGCCCGAGATGTCCGTCACGCCCTGGCCACCCTCTTTCCGAGAAGAGTACAATATGGCCGGTTGTAGCCAGTGGTAGCGACTCCAGAAGAAATTCACCAGTGCTCGCTGGATGGCAAGGACTTTCCCTTTGGGTAGCTGTAAGGCAATCATTTTGTACCATAACTTAGCTGCTATTAGATTATTGATAACCAGACTACGTCCCCAATAGGACAGGGACCTAAGTAGTCCTTTCCATGTTTTTAACCGACTTTCAATCTGCTCAACCACACCCTCCCAATTTTTCGATTCTATCTCAGGATTGCCTAGATAGACTCCGAGATATTTGACCCCATCATTTTTCCATCCCATACCCTGTGGGAGTAGAGGTGGTGGTATTGAGGAGAGATCCTTATGACCACACCATAGGGCTGTGCTTTTGTTCCAATTAACCTCACTAGAAGATGCTGCAGATAATTTTTCCAAACATTGTCTTAAGGCCCAGTCACACCTTGACGTTTTAGCCAGGAATGGCAATGTATAAAAACGCACGTAAAACGTTGGCGTACGCTGAAGTTTTGAGGTTTTTTTTTAAGTTTTGGTCGTATTCATAACGTGTTGGTCAAATGCATAACGTATTAGTAATGGGCACAGAACGTTTCGTTGTGTTATAGATAACTTATACCAACGAATGCTTAGCCTGTTGTCGGCGTTCACAACCTATGCCCAACGATAGTTTAACTTAGTCATAGCGCGCTGCACATATCGCCGACGAACTCGTGGCGTTCTCTGTTAAAAACCTGCCGCTCGCCGATTTAAATCATAACCGCCTGAAAATTGGAAGTGTCAACATCTCAGTCACACCTTGACGATTTGGCCAGCATATGCCGACCTATGAAAAATGTGTCTAAAACGCTGGGACACGTCGAATACGGTATGGGTAAGTTGTGTATACGTTAGAAGCACGATGAAAAACAATGAATTACGCTGGCATATTCCGTGGTACGTCTAGTACGTCATGAAATTTCAAGCATGCTGAAAATTTTACGACGTACTCGACGTATGACTCACAAGTTCCGCATACGCTGGCATAAGTTCTCGGCACGCTCCGCAATCGTTTACACACGTCGGCCACACGCTACTTGTAAGTTACTCATAAGTCAAAACACGTCGAGGAAATGTTTAGCATACCCGAAACTTAATTTGTAACCTACGAGTAACGTGCTTTGAACCTATGAGTAGCGTGCTTTGAACCTATGAGTAGCGTGCTTTGAACCTATGTGTAACGTATCTCAAACGCACATTGGCGTATGTAGACGAATTTGATTGACGTCGTCCGGACAACCACAGAACTTACTGAACGTGTTTCTGAATTACAGCTACCGTATAATGGCGTATTGGCAGCGTTTAGGGGAATTGGTATATACAAATGGGCTTCACAAGAGGAACCGGTCAGTGTTCCAGACTCCATGTTGAGTAGATGTCAATGTCAGTAGCAGTGGCAGTAGCAGTAGCAGTAGTTCGAGAGAATTTAGTGATGTCGATGTTATTAGTAGTAGTAGAAGTAGTTCGAGAGAATTTAGTGATGTCGATGTTGGTAGTAGTAGTAGTTCGAGAGAATTTAGTGTTGTCAATGTTAATAGTAGTAGTAATAGTATTAGTATTAGTATTAGTACTAGCAGTAGTAGTTCGAGAGAATTTAGTGATGTCTATGTTAGTAGTAGTAGTAGTAGTAGTAGTAGTAGTAGTAGTTCGAGAGAATTTAGTGATGTCGATGTTACTAGTAGTAGTAGTAGTACTAGTAGTTTGAGAGAATTTACTGATGTTGATGTTGGTAGTCGTAGTAGTAGTAGTACTTTCAAGTAACGTGTTGCAAAGTGTGAACAACGTTCGTGTAGCGTGCTTACAAAACGTTACTCATAGGTTAGAAATAAGTTTCGGTAAGCTAAACATGACCTCGACGTGTTTCGACTTATGAGTAACTTACAAGTGACGTGTTTCAACGTGTGTCAACGATCGCATAACATGCCTACAACTTATGGCCAGCGTAGCGGAACGTGTGAGTCATACGCCGGCATACGTCGTAAAATTTCAAGCATGAAAAAATTCGAGGCAAACCCAAAAGTTCAACGTTTAAAGCCAGCGTACTACGACGTATGGCAGTGTTTTTCAGCGTGGTCTTAACATATACAAAACGTACCCATAACGTATTCGACGTGTACCAGCGTTTTACACAAATTTTCCAAAAATCGGCATAAGCTGGCAAAAACGTCAAGGTGTGACTGGGCCTTTAAACAGGAGACACTGTTTTGGTCTCTAATTGATACACAAACATCATCAGCATAAGCAGTCAACACAAATCTTGGACCTTCTACGCCTCCAGTATTCTGGGGCATTTGTTGCCTAATGGAGACCAAGAGTGGTTCCAGCGCTATCACATACAATAAGCCAGAAAGAGGACACCCTTGACGAATGCCTCGCCGAAAGGGAAAGGGGGAACATAGCTTATTGTTAACTTTTATCATGCAGTAAGTGCCAGAATACAATAATTTCACATACGATATGAACGAATTCCCAAAACCCATCCCTTCAAGGACAGAAAAAAGATATTGGTGATCAATGCGGTCAAACGCTTTAGCTTGATCAATAAATACTAGCTCATAATCATCAAACAAACAGTTATTGCAAGAAAGACTATCTCTTACCAAAAAAATGCTGTCATGTATTGACCTTCCCGGCACACAATAGGTCTGGTCCGTGTGTACAATAGAACCGACCACATCTTTCATGCGATTTGCAAGAACTTTCGAGAGAATCTTATAATCCGCACATAATAACGACACAGGTCGCCAGTTTTCAACGAACTGAAGGTCACCGGCTTTAGGTATTAAGCACACAATTGCTCTCCGACATGACAATGGCAATTCTCCAGCGCGAATACTTTCGTCAAGAACATCACGCAACTCAGGTCCAATAATCCTCCAAAAGGTCTTGTAAAATTCTCCAGGTTAAGCCATCAATCCCAGTAGCCTTCCCGTCTTTTAAACTTCGCATAGACGTTTCGAGTTCCTCGGCCGTGATTAAGGAGTCGAGCACTCGTTGTTGGTCCTCTTCAATTTTTGGAAGTCCAGCAATCACTTCCTGTATCATTCCATTTTCTACATTCTTGGGGGAGTAAAGGTCTGAGTAAAAATCTTTTAAGACACCCCGGATTCCTTGTTGGGATGTCTTCAAGACTCCATTTGGAGTGAGTAAGCTATGAATTTGTTGAGACTTCTTGGTAGAGTTGTCTAATTTGAAAAATTCTTTATTTGGCATATCAAGTGTCAGATTGCTCATCCTCATTCGTACCAAAGTACCTATTGCCCTTTGTTTAACCATTTCTGTTAGCAAGGTTCTCTTTGCCCATAACAGCTGATCTCGTGTGTCCTTCCCAGCATCATCATTATTCCCTTCTAAAGACACAATTTCAGATTTTAACAACTCTATTGAGTAAGATTCCATCTTAGTTGTGTATAGACTATATTGCTGACAAAAGGATTTTATTTGGGACTTTGCGAGGTCCCACCACATTCGGAGGTTTGCGTGCTCAAACTTGGAAGTGCAAATTTTGTTCCACACAGCCTTAAAATAGTCTTTACATTTTTTGTCACTTAAAAGACGAGTATTCGAGGTCCAATATGCAATGCCAGTTGATGGCAATGGTAATTTAAAGGAAAGCACAACTAAACTATGGTCTGTAAAACCGGTTAGTAGAATTTGGGATGTAGTTATAACATTTAGCATCGGCTTATTGACATATATTCCATCAAGTCTTGCTCTTGATATAAACCCGTCCTGACATCTGCACCATGTGTAGCTCTGCAGGTCTGGGTGTTGTAGTCTCCATACGTCTGTATAACAATAGTTCGTAATGATGTCCTTCAACCCTTTACTTGAGGCTACATGGGGCTCATGACCATTCCTATCAACTTCTGGGCGAATAGTACAGTTCAAGTCTCCAGCAAAGCAAACAAACGCAGTCGGGTCCTGGTCTTTAATGAACTCTTCCAAAAATGGAAAGAAAAGTTTCCTTTCTATAGGATCACTCGGAGTGTAGACATTCACCACAATTATTTTTTGTGCATTACACAAGAACTCCACAGATATGAGATGCCCTTTGCGTATTTCCTTGAAGGAAACCTGCTGTGCGGAAAACTTTTGATTTAAGCACACGGCAACCCCAGCCTTGGGTGTGGGAAACCCGCTTAGGAACCACTGCCCTCTCAAAAGTTTCTCCCACTCAGTTTTTGGAGTGTTTGTAGCATGGGTCTCTTGTAAGAGAATAATATCAGCCTTTGTTCTCTCTAAAGCTTGGATCGTTTGAATTCTTCGCAATGGGGCTCGACCCCCCCTTCATGTTCAGGGTTGCAATCTTTAACTCCATCATTGTCTAAGTTTAGGTGAGAAAGGACCAGACACTAAAAAGAAACTCCTTCCTGCAATTCTTTGTTTGCTTTTGTTAAAGCTTTCCTGAGGCGTTGAAACTGTGGTTCAGAAAGTTCCACAGAGTCGTCATTCCTCTGTATCATATGTTTTGCAGTCGCAATGAAAACTTTAATATCAGGAAAATAATCCTTAATTTGCACCTTGCGTTGCCTGAAGGTTTCATTTAGAAACCTAACAATTTCCTCCTTTACTACTACATTTTGCTTGTTATCCCCCTGTAGTGACCCCGAAGTTTCACTTAAGGAGGAAGACCATTCATCGGGGACCACACCTGTGTTGTTTACTTGTAGTTGTGTTCCTTGACCCCCTTTTGTATCGGAAGTGGTGCTTTCTTCCTGTTGGCACTGCATGGAGGAATCTTCTTATTCATCACTGTCAATTTTGTTGTTTTTTCATTTTTTTTGTCATATGTCTCAAGTTGACTGTTATCTTCGATAACCAAGCTTTCCGTTTCGTGCATGCAAGCATTCTTGTCCATCATTTCATCTCCTTCAACATTAGCAATGGGTGGAAGCTCATCTCCCAGTGCTTCACCATTCTGTTCAGTATGTGAAGGCTTGTCGAGACCACCATCTTCTTGGACTACCAACACTTTGCTGCCTTTACAATTACTTTCATTGCTTATGTTGGGCCGTTTCAAAACTCTCCTTGAAGCAGTTTCCATATCTTTATCATCGTCACTGAATAAACCTTCCAAGGGTTCCAGCCCTTCTGCTGTTTCAACTTGATTACTATCAACACCATCTCCAATCCTACCTGAACATTTTAACGTATGTCGTTTGTCTATCTGTGACTGGTTTGCCAAATCTACCGACACGGCTGTAGTTAGAAGGGGAGGTTCTGCCATTGCAGTCACGTGACCCAATCCTCCTCCGGCATCTGTATTTACGTGGCCCAGTTCCTTTTCAACAGGGGTAGTCACATGTTTTGGTTTACCTGCAGCCTCTACAGTCACGTTACTCAACCTGCCTGTGGTAGTTGCGGTTGCATGACCCAGTCCATCTGCAGCAGCTGTAGCATATGTTTCTTTCTTACCGCCAGGACAATAATATTTAGTGTGACCATATGCCCCGCAGTTATAACAGATTAAAGTTTCTGTCATTGCAAAAATCCTGTAGTCATGCTCCGCCACTTTAAAGGTCATCGAGATATTCAACTGTGTTCTACCGTCTTTTAACACAACATAGCAGAATCGTCTAAAGGATTCCACATGCTTTAATCTGTCGTCCCTCGTCCGTTACGGGGCCCTTATAATTCTCTACACTACAGTGCCATAATCACCGAGCATTTGTTGAATCCCTTCATTAGAAAGGAAAGGCAGAACATTGCTTCATATTATCTTTGCAGCAGGAGTATCCATTGATGAGACAGGGACAAAGGTTTCATCATCTCCCAGGAATAAACCGTTTTGGACAACGATGCCGACTAAACGCGTTTGTGAAACAAAAACTACAATCTTGTGGCTCATTTTTGAAGCAGCACGAATGTTTTCTACTCCTATCTGTTCTCCAATTTTGAGAAGAATGTCATCCATCATTACACCTTCGGGCAGGACTAAACATAATCCGTGCTTACGAGATAAATCCCCATTAGTCATTTGCTCGGTCTTGGTGCAACAGGTATCACTGTTTGAAATCAACTAAAAGGAGAGAAACAATCGATTACTTTAGTGTTTCTAAGATTATAAGGCAGCTGCCAACTAGGAAACGCAAGCCTCAAAAGCTCTGGAAAGGCCTCATGAAAAAAAAAACGCTTATCGTACATGCTCTCCCTCTCTCTCGTCTCAACAGGAAGAGAGAAAAACGGGGAAAGGAAAAAAAAAAAACTCCACAAACACGTACAGTGACACGGGGAAACGAAAAGGGGATAGGAACAGCACCAACACAGCAGAGTACTCACAGCTGCACACACGGAGCCGCCATGACGCCACACCCACACACGACTCGCCAACGACCAGCAGAGAGAGACGGAGACGGAGACGGAGACTGAGATGCTATGCTTGGGCACTAGCCAAAAGGGGAGAGCAGTACTTTTGAATGAAAGTTCAAGGCTGATGGAACACTTGGAACACAGAACAGTACAGAACAAGGAGAATATCAAGGAAAATGAAAAGACACCAACAGCAATGTGGACGAGACGACACAACAGAACAGAAGGAGGACCGAGATAAACAGGAAGGGGAGTGAGGACACAGGTGGTGGTGAACAATCTGGACACAAGCTCAAACACCACAAGAAGAGGATGAGAAAAAACTGGGGAGGAAACAGAAATGGAACAAAAAACGAAAAAGAGGGTGAGAGGGGAGAAAACAACACAAAAAAGAAGGGAAGTTCTTGGAGGGGAAGGGGACTTGATGAGAGTGGAAGATATCATGACTTTGCATGTGGGATGACTTGAGGTGGTTGTGAACAGTTTTATTGAAGCCCTGGAGGGAAGAATGGGATTAAAGAGAGAAAGTTGGTTCCTTGAGCAAGAGAAAAGAAGAACAAATGAGTGGAGGTGAGCCGGCTGGGAGCAGGTATTTTGGGAGTTTCACAAAAAGTAGGTGACTGACAGACAGTGTACACCCTGCAGTAACCTGGGAGGTTGGGAGGAGAGGTGAACAGAGCAACAAAAGGGAGAGGGCACAAGACCAATAAAGTAGGCAGCAGAATAAAGAGGTCAGTGCAAGGTGTGAGGGAGGGGGGGGCCAGCCTGAAGGGGAAAATCAGTACACTATCGCGTTGGGGATGACAGTCCTGCAAGTCGATAAAAGTTCAGATTTGCCAAGGAAAGGCTGAGCGACAGAGGATACCCAATCAACAGCAAACTTTGCAGGCCAACTTGGAAATATGGTTTGCCAAAGAAAGATCATGGATGATAGTGAGGCCCTAGCTTTTCATTCATTTCATATGCAGCCCATTGTTGCTTTTTGCATCATTGCTGGGAGCATAGCTGTGTCACCGACATATCGAACCTGTCAAGGACACCGTGGAATATTTAACGTCCCCCAACTAATGCTGGCAGACTGGACACCCAGTTTATCATCCATTTGGGAGATGGCACACCCTCGTCCTGCCTGTGAGACACCAGAATGAGTTTATAACTGGGCAAGATTCAAACCCAGGCGAGGCGCTTCAGAGGCAAGCGTGCACACCGTTTGGCAATCGTCCCAGCTCTGCTCAAAAGTTTCAGTGACTGAACTTCTTGACTAAGTTTGCTGAAGAAGTAGAAGGGAGGAACTTTTTTTTTTTTTTACATTCATTGAAAGCCATTCCAAGTGTGCACCCGTTCCTGATTCCATCAAGTTCTGCAGAGAAGGAAGAGGCCTGCCTAATCTGAAGGATGAGAGATGAAAAGACAAATTGTGGAATCAGCAGCAAAGAGATAAGCAATATTTTCCAGGGAATCAGAAAGATCAGCGACGAAGATGAGGAGAAATCGATGAAGATGAGCATCTCCCATATCACCACATGGAAAATGCTTTGCCATGGTCTCCTCTCGAGGACGTAGTGTGCAGGGCGGCCATGCCCGAGCACGTATCTTTCTTGACGAGCCGTTCCAAGCTACATAGCCCGAATCTCTGTCCATTGTGAGGCTGTGAACGATCTGTTGAATGTGGCCCTGACTGCAGCATTACTGTGCTGGAACCGGGTCGACCCACGAAAATGGCAGAATATATTAAAGTGTGGTCGCAGAAGGAGGATGCCGGAACGTTGACCAAGACCCAAGAGGAAGAGTAACCGAGCGGATGGAGCACACGCAGCACTCAGTGTGCTTGCCGTCAGGACGGATGAAGTGATCTGGGTGCTGGAGTGGGATGTACTCAGTCTCGTGTTGATGTGCAGGAGTACCTGGTCAGGGGTCCTGGGCCGGCAGCTCCTGCTGTTCTGCATCTCCAGGTCAGTTCCCGCTGCTCCTTTGCAAGGCCTGGACACATAGACCACAGCGGTGCTCACTCTGCACCACATACTCACCCTGGGCTTTCGCAGGGACTGATCGACGTTTACATGTCCATCCCATTGCAGACAGGTCAGTGGTCTCTCCGTCTTTTATCACCTCCTTTCTGGTCTTGCACCCTATGCTCTTTCCATGCTTTGTCCCTCCTCACCCCCCAGGTTTCTGCAGGACACACAAGGTCCATCACCAACCCCTTTCTGGTGAAACTTCCAAAATCTAGGATCCCTGTTGAACTCCACTGATTCGATCCTTGTGCTTTCCCCACTTGTGGAACCAACTTCCACATCATCTTCAATCTTATTCTTCCCTCCAGGTCTTCAAGACATCAGTTCACCACAATCTTAGATCACCCCCGTCCAAAATCATGATCTTTTCTTCACCCATTATCCTACCCCCCTCCCCCCCACCCCCTCCAAATAACCCCACAAGCATATCTCCTCCTAAATTTCAAGTTTTTCCTTCTGTATCCATACCGTCAACACTATGCGTCCTTCCCTACCCCTCATTCCTCCCCCACCTTCCTCTATTTTGGCCTTCAACCCTGCCGTTGGTATCCCCACTCTGCCCTCCTCTCCTCTCCACCTTTCTCTACTGTTCATTTCGTTCTGTTCTGATCCAATTATGTTTGAGCTCTTCCATAAGCCTGGATCTTGTAGACACAAAAAAAAAAAAAAATTGTGGCAAGCCAGGAGAGTGGTGGGAAGTGGTGTGAAGCTGCCATTTCAGGTATGAACACGTCAGAGCAAGAACATTGATAACCCTCTTTTATACAATCAAAAGAGCAGCTATATCCTCATTCTGCTCGAGATATCCCTAACAAAAGCTCCTGATGCATTTCTCATGAGATTTGAAGAAAATATCATCAGATCCCAATACAAAAAAAAAGTTTGTAAAAATATGATTTGTGTGTACTCATACATGCTCTTCCCCAAGCCACAGATGAATGCATTGAAAATTCTTTTTTTAACGTTTCACATCTGCAAACTGCACTTTATTGAGACCGTTTAGATATTCAACCAAAACATGTAAATAAATGTTCAAGCCACAAACAGAAGGCAAAGTACAGAAATGGCCAGTTTGTGAAACTTGGGGGATTTTCAAGCCCTGGGATAGCGAGCAAAGTGATGACCGCAGAGCGTGATAGACATATGAAGCTGCCGAGTGGTGTGAAGCTGGAAGTGAGCCCAGCAGGATGTGAAAGACCAAGGGCAAAAAGCTCAATTTGCAGGAAAGCAAAATGAATGAGAACATATAATTTGAGGTGAATGTGTCTGGATATACCTCTGCTCGCATTAGATGTCAACCCAGTCACATTTGACCTCAAGTAAACGTCACATGAAAAACGAGAAGGGCACTCGGTCGAGCGCATACCTCCACCACTCAATGCCTGAACCACACGACCATATCAGGCCAAATACATTTTTCAAATATCATGCGACAAATAGTTTTTGGCCCTATCTCTCAATGGTAAAGAATCACTTTTTCAATATTAAATAATTCTCGTATCCAGATTCAGATCTTCACCAAAATCGAATCAGTTCTTCCTTGTTACACACCCAACAAGTCCACCTCAAATCCGTCCACAACTTTTTGAGATATCGTGCTATATATCCTTTTTGGCCCGATCTCTCAATGGTGAAGAATCACTAAAAAAAAATTCTAGTAGTCGGAACCGGATCTTCACCAAAATCTAATCAGTTTGTCCTTGTCACACACCCAACCTGTCCACAAAATTTCATCCGAATCCATCCACAACTTTTTGAGATATCCTGCACACAAACAAATAAACAGACAGAAAGGGGTGAAAACATAACCTCCTTCACCTTTGGTGACGGAGGTAATTAAGTCACATGAGAAAGAAAAGACACATTTGATGCTTCCAACTCAAATAATGCTCTGCAAAATGATTTTCGAAGGTCATGTGACCTGTGATCAAAGTAAAAATTAAAAAAAAAACAAAAAAAAGAGAAAGTCAAATTGAAGATGTTTGTCAAGTTTCTTTCAAGAACTCGATAGACAACAATCAAAAGGCTTTCAAAGCCTCAAGTTGGTACAATAGTTGGAACAAATGATGACAGGTTTAGAAATAGGTTACAAGGTCTCCGTCAATCAAAAAATAATAAATAAATAAAAGCAACCTTTTGTTCCACACACACACATTTCTTTTCCTTACAGGTAAACAAATGGACACTTGGATGTGCCTATCGAGTGGAAATAAACTGTCAACTCTGTTTTTTCAGAAGAAAAAACAAATGGACCAAAATCTGAGCATGTTTGTACACAACCACACACCCACTCGATGCACCACACAGGCCCCGCACGTCACAATGATAGTTGGCTGTTGTGAAAACATTTCATTGTGACAAAATAGATTTCCTCTTGTATGGTTCCATTCTCCTCTGGGCCAAAGGCTGCATCTGATAATCGTAAAAATGAAAAAAAAAAAAGGTGTGACCCATCCTCGGCAAACAGCTGGAAGGGAGACAAAGATAAAATTCATTGCATTGCTCATAACAACAACCATGGTGTAATCAAATTAACGATTCATTGAGAGCAAGTCAGACTGTCATCCACAACCAAAGCAGACGGTTTGACAATTACAAGCAGAAATTAAATCTGTTTACCTCGATGTGGTTCATCGCCAGAGATACGATGCAATAAACGATGAAATTCCAGTGTTTAATTATATTGAGATTGAAGGCTCGTGGTGGAGTCTGTACAGTACAATCAAATGTCGAACAAGGACATCAGTGTACTTTTTCCACCGGTTGAACAGAAACTGGGGATTCTTCACCATTGAGAGATAGGGCCAAAAACGAAATATATAACACAATATCTCAAAAGGTTATGTATGGATTCGGATGAAACTTAGTGCACAGCTTGCATGTATGACAATGACGAATCGATTCGAATTTGGTGAAGATCCAGATACGGGAATTTTAAATATATATATTATATATATATATATATATACATATATACATATATATATATATATATATATATATATATATATATATATATATATATATATATTATACACTTCCGGTCAGAAGTTTTAAAACACCCTCATTTTTCCAGTTTTAATGTTTCAATGTACTCTAAAATTAAAGGAAAGAACAAATAAACAATTGCAGATAAAAAAGAAATCATGGAATCGTTTTGTTGAAGAAAATTTAATCTAAATTTTGACTCATCTAAGTTGCCACCTTTTGCAGATATAACAGCCGAACATACTCGTGGCATTCTTCCTACAATGGAAATCAAATATTGTTCGGAAGGTTCTTTCCAACACTGCTGCAGAAGTTCCCACAAATGTGTTGCACTTGGAGGTTGCTTTGCTTTCACCCTTCAGTCCAGTTCATTCCAAACTAGCTTGATGGGGTTTCAGTCTGGAGACTGTGCTGACCATTCCATGATTTGAAGCCTACCATCTTGTTGTTTTCCTCGAATGTAGTTCTGACGTAGCCTGGAGGTATGTTTTGGGTCGTTATCTTGCTGTTGGGATGAACCCCTGACCAACTCGGCATAAACCAGATAGTCAGGTCAATATACAGTTTAACCCCCAAAAAATTGCTACAAAAGGTTTCTCAACCGATTCTAGTAGGTTTTAGTGTACTTTATAACATACTAAAAGTTTATCAAAGTATGACCCCCGGAAAAGTGTTTTTTTTTCAAGATGGCGTCCAAGATGCTGGCCGAAACCTTTTAATGATCATAACTCTGTAACTATCAACTCAAATTTGATGATCTTGGTGTCTGCCCCTCGGTTTTTGGGGGCAAAGAACACATTAAGATCATAAAAAAATGATGTTGGCCTATTATGTCACACAAAAATCCAACCTTTGTCCATAGAATAAGTTTCAGAGCGTTCAGTTTTTCTGTGTCATCCTCCTCGTCAGTATCGACCTCTTCAGTGTTGTTTGGATTGTCACAGTTTTCAGTTTGGCAAGGGCCACATGCAGCAGTGCAGGGGAGTCCATAGCGTCTGCAGCTGCATCGAGAGGATTTGCACCCCCTCAAACAGTTGCAATGGATAATTTTCAAGAGTTCGTGAGGCGCAGCATTGTTTTGGGTCATAATTGGAATTAACTGATCATTTTCCTGTTTCCATCCCCATTCAGTTGGGTTCATTTCATTTGCCATCCCCATCCAACCCATAATTTGAAAGTACACACGTTGGCTATGGAATCTTGTTGCAGGTGATGTTGGTGGAAGCCGTTCAGGAGTGACAAATGCTTGAGCAGTTGCCACTTTCTTGGTGAAAATGATATGGCGCAGTGATGATAGCGTATCATTAGACTTGCCACCAAATAGATCAACCATCAGGTCTTTTCCAAGATCTGATATGTCCTCTTGAGATTTGTTTTGAAAGATGAATGCACTAGCACAGGACTTCATGACAGGATCAGATTTCACTAATTTTCGGAAGGCTGACTTTTTTCCGATGCCAAAAATCCTTGAAGTTGAACCACAGCCTGTGGAGGCATGTACAAAGAGCAACTCATTGCACACATCGTCTCCTAAAGTGTCTTTCAGCAGGTTAACGTTATACACTTTGTGTTCTTTTGACTGCATTCTTTTGTTCTTTTGTTCTTTTGACACCGCCATTCCCGCGCCGCTTGTGGGCACCGATACTGGATTCGTACAGGGCGCGCACCGAGCAGCGGGTGCAAAAACACCAGCCTTTCCGAGAAATCGGATCAAGAATGATTCACGCCCACTTCTGTTCCGTCCTATCAGCGAGCGTGGGGCGATTTGGCCCCGCCTCCAGGCACGTCGGAGTATAATCGCTATATGCAGATTCGCGGATCAAGAATGATTCACGCCCACTTTTCCTCTGTCCAATGGGGAGCGTGGCCCCGCCCCCGAGCCGTTCCTGATCCAAAAATCTGCATATGATTTCTCCTGTCGGACTATAAAGCACCGAGCGCGGAGCGAATCGAGGCAGTTGGGAAGAGTTGAAGAGTTAAGAGGAAAGAGTTGGAGAGTTGTGGCGGCGGCGAAATCAGTCGAGAGAGTGTCTGTCGGGGTCCGGAGAGGCTGGAGAAGCCAAGAATCTTTGTGGAGGTCGGCGCTCGTGTCAGAGTCGGGGAGCTGCGGAGAGGGGAGGCCGGTAACGCGATCGAGGTCGCAGTGGAGTCGCTCGTCGCGGGACCCAAGCCAGCCAGATATCCTCTTTCCCCCGAGCATCAACAACCCCTCCCTGTTTCCACCCGCGCTGAGATAGTGTGAGAAGGGGGCCCCGTTCCCACCCCATTCCAGGCAGTGCCAGCGAGGCCCGTGGAGTCGGGGCGCCGCCGCCATTTTGCGGCTCATCACCAGACGGGTAGGCTCGACGCGGTCTCGGCCCCAGGCCCGTCTGCCCCCTTATCGATGAGGGTGGCCCCTTTTTCTTTTGCTTTGGAGTATATGTGTTGTCGGCGCCGTCTGTGAAGTAAAACTGTATAAGTGTTGCCGTGTGCTCGGTAGTCGGTAGTAGATCTGCATTGTGTCTCTTTTGTTGCATTTGCTTTTTGTGCAGAATTGTCGTGTTACTTTTACATTTGCTTTTGGTGCATAATTGTTGTGATTGTATATGTGTGCTTTCCGTTTGCCGCGGAATAAATGTGCTTTATGTTGAACTGTTTTTCCCGCTTCGCTTCGTCTTTTCTTTTATTGAATCTCCATCTTACTTCACGTAAAGGGTTGGTCGTGGGCTAAAAACGCCCAATAATTAATCGAACCGTCGAGGTTGACGATAACACCGCTCGGTTATCCCGATAGTACGGAACGGGTCGCTTAAAGTGGCCCGTGTCCGAAGTCGACCTGCGGCGAGGTGCGATCGCCCGGTCTACCATCCGTGTGGGTACTTAGGTAGGTCGAATTTGGCGAGCAACCCTATCCCACGCGGGGGGCCGATTGGCACGATCGTGGTGAGGCCGAAAGGCCCACCCGTGACTAGTTCCCGGCGTTAGTCCGAGAGGGTCACGACGGGATTGTCCGTCCGGTGGGCGACGTGCCGCGATTCGAGTTACGTGGCCGCTCGCACGCCGGCGGGCGCGAAATCGCAACAATATATATATATATATATATATATATATATATATATATATATATATATATATATATATATATATATATATATATATATATATATATATATATATATATATATATATATATATATATACCCATGTTTTAAGTGTTTCTTCACCATTGAGAGAAAGGGCTAAAACACTCGTATAGCATGATGTCTGAAAAAGTTGTGGACGAGTTTTGACAATACTTGGTGGATGAGTTGGGGGGTTGAAAAGAACAAGCAGATTCGATTTTGGTTCAAGTCCGAATCCAGATTGGGCCCATCAGTGGGATACAAAACATAAACTGTTCAGCCTGGTGGAGGTATGCGCTACACCGAGTGCTGTTGTCGTTTCTTCCTTCTTCACCAAT
>NC_140966.1:97170542-97208042 GCF_056783735.1 Eptatretus burgeri | reverse complement strand
TCGCTCTCTGCGGTCACGTACATGAGGTAATTCGCGCAGACAGTCTTCAACGCCAGAGCCCACAAACCGCCGAAGTTTCTTCTCACGTTCGAGATTGCCACACCACTCACAGCACATGGCGCCGCCTTCTTTCTCGAGCATAAATAAGGCGATTAATTATTTTCAAAAGGGGCATTTTAATTAACCCAAAACAACCAATTTTCACTCTTGCACTTCCTTGGAGTTTTCTTAGTATGCATGTGAAGTTTCAGGCTGCCAGGTTTCATGGTTTTAGAGTTATGGAGGAGAGACACTGACACACTCTGACATTTATTAGTTTCGATAATTATGGTGCGTGTTAAACCCTTGGCCACAGGAAATTTGGCACAAAACCTCACTTGCAGTTTTAAATTTGCAATTCGTTTTACCAGGGTTCACACTTGGCCCTGATGTTTCATGTTACAAACTGAAACGTCACAAATATAAAGTATTATTAATGTTCTGCAGAGTTATCAAAATCAAGTCATATTACCAAAGCAAGACTGAGGGATACCTTACCTGCAAAAATCTTAGAAATGGCTCGGACATTCAGAAAATGCAGAGACCTACACATGTGCATAACATACTCATTTTGGAAGATAAGTGATGGCATATGGGAAGCTCCATATTTAAAAATGAAGGCATCACCTACTCGTGCAGCTTCACAGTAGACAAAACTGAAGTGCACCTTACTCGCTGGGTAGCAAGACCAGTTGGTGGAACCTTCAGTTTTAAATTTGAAAGATGAGAAATAAAGTAAAAATGACAAATAAATAAATAAATAATAAAAACAGATGAGGAATAAGAATGGTGTTGAGAGATTGCCAGGTAAGATTCAGTGCTTCCGGGCTGTCCATTCACACACCTGTGTCAGCAGATGGTCAGTCTTCAGTTGACTTGTGTAATGGGCAGGTACTGTTGGTAGAAGCTCTTTGTGACATCTGTCATCAACTCTTGTGTGCAATCTGGGAGTTCGGTTGTGAATACTCCTAGGAAGAGGGGGTGGGGGTTTGAAAAATATTGATGAGCACCTACTCGAGGTAGTGCTACTGTGGTGCATTTCCTTCCAACGAGCAACATCGCGACATTTTGTGAATATGCCAGTGATGTCAGTTCCCCACATTTTGAACGAATTGGAGAAGTCCAAAGGAGTTGATGTTGTATGGAATACTTGTGTCACCAGCAGCATCAAAGAGTCTGCCAGACGAGGGTGTGGGGGGAGGAAGCTTGCTGATCAGCACAAAGTCCCTGGAAGCAGGGAAATGTTTCTCCGTGACTGCTCAAACAAGCAGGAACTCTTTGCATTTCTCTCTGACAAGATTATCAACATCGATTTCCCCCCTGATAAACAGGATACGATAACAGCTCGTGAACAATTGATTGTCAGAGCATCTGACCACGACATGCCAACTTGTAACCACGAAGAAGCTGTCACGAGAAAACTGATTCACCGGCAAGAAGCCTTGAAGAACGACCCTCCAAAATGCCTTGTTCGCACTGTGGATACTGATGTCGTCGTAATTGTGATTGTCAAATTATACCATCTGATAACCATGTGCCCTGCTACAAACATATGGGTCGCTTTTGGCACAGGAAAAAAATTTCACTTTCCTCCACATCAATATGATCTCATGCTTCAGCCTTGCCCTTTTTCCATAGTTTCACAAACTGACACTACATCAGCTTTCTACAGGAAAGGAAAAAAAAAAGTTTGCATGGCAATTGTGGAAATGCTATCCGGAGGTGACCGAGGCATTTACCGTTGTCGCATTCACATTCACCTTCACTCCAATAAATTTTTATGCCAACCATTTCAAACTCCAGGAACACTTCATTATCCTTCTCCATGACAGGACCAGCCCCTAAGCTCTGTCAATGAGGCTCAGAAAGAGATGTTGTGTCAAAAGAACAAAGCAATGGAAAACATTCCACCCACGCAAGATGCCTTGTTGCAGCACTGGAATCCCGACAGAATTAGATGGGGACAAGTCTGAAGACGACGATGATTCACGAGCGGTATTTGACGATGTAGATTGTTTCAGAAGTCAAGGATGAGAAAATGTGATAATGTTTGACCAAGTTATAAAAATGATCAACATGATGTGGTACGCGTGACAGGTTATGAGCTGCAAAATGTCGAAAACCCGGTTTCGTTCAACAACTTAAAAAATTTGACCTTTGCATAACCTTTAAAGGTCACCAAACAATGTTGTGGACATTAAAATAAGGAAACAGGATACGTGCTATAGCTTATTCGAGTTAGTTCGTCGAAGAAGGTCGAAAACCCGGTTGGATTCCCACAACTTTGAAAATTTGACCTTTGTGAACTTCAAAGGTCAAAGGTCAAGGATTATGACCATTGGTGCAAAACTTCCTCTGGAACATTCCAGGAACAATATAACATCATATAGGCTATTTGGCATTTCGCACTCCTCGGATATCCATACTTTGATGAAATCAGCGTAAGAACAAACTTGAAGGGGGCGCCATGGGCAAGGTGTTCGAGGTAGAGCAAAATGGTTTCAAGACTTTAGGTGGGGAATGACCTCAAGATTATGCATAAAAAAATATTGTCATCCTAGCTCTCAAAGTTTGGGTGGTCGTATGATTATGTCAAAATTCAAATTTTCTAAGTTCGTGACCTTGTGACCTTGACATTGGGACAAAAATGTAAAATCAAGCTCCGTGGGGCTATGCAGGAGCCATTGGGCGAACCAAATACCGAAACACCTGCCAGATTCGACAAACCCCCGAGGAGAAGATGCAAATTGAAATCAGCAACCCCCGAAAAACACAATTCGCAATTTTCTAAGTTCGTGACCTTGACCCTGGGATGAAAATGAAAAATCGAGCTCCGTGGGGCTATGCAAGTGCCATTGGGCTAACCAAATCCCGAAACCCCAGCCAGATTCAACAAACCCCTCGGAGAAGATAATTTTTTGTCAAAATTCGCAATTTTCTAAGTTTGTGACCTTGTGACCTTGACCTTGAGACGAAAATGAAAAAAAATCGAGCTCCATGGGGCTATGCAGGTGCCATTGGGCTCACAAAATACTGAAACCCGTCAGATTTGACAAACCCCCGAGGAGATGCAAATTGAAATCGGCTACCCCCTAAAAACACATGTTTTTTGGGCGTGGCTCCACCCATAATGGGCGCACCACACCCATTCTCAGGAAAACACAACTAGATCATGATATAAACCACCCACCAAAATTTTATCAGGATCGGATCAAAACCCAGAGCTACGCTCGGGACAGACAGACAGACAAGCCTGTAGGCGGACATGGGTAGTCGCCTAATAGAACCTGACACGATGGGCCCGTTAGATGGGGAATGACCTGAGGATTAAGCACAAGAAAATTCATGATTCCAGCTTCAAAGGTTAATGCTGCAGATTGTTTTTTCGTTAAAATACCCCCACATTTAGAGGTTTTTTGGCCGTTGCTAGGCAACGGAGGGGTCCATAGCAACGGTTCTTTCTCACACATAACTAGGAGATACCATGAACCTTCCATACCAGTTTCATGTATATCTGACTCATAGTCTCTGAGATATAACGAACTTCGTTTTTTTATTGTTTTCGACCAGAGTTCATTCAAAGTCTATCTTCTCCGACAGTTTTCATAGGATCCGGCTGGAAATTTTTGACAACAATATGACTGAATGTACTGCCCACAGTAGCTCGTGGCACGATTTTTGAAAAAAATAATTTTTTATGATTTTTCAAAAATTTCAAAGTCCCGTTGCTCAGCAATGGTGGTGTCCATAGCAACGGTTCTCATTTGCACACAACTAGGTCATGGTATGAACCTACCAACCAAGTTTCATCGAAATCGTCATTGTATTAACGGAGCACTGGACCGAACAGAGGGACAGACAGACAGAGAGGCAAACAAGCCGGTAGGCGGACATGGGTAGTCGCCTACCCAATAGAACCTGACGTGAGGGGCCCGTTCGATGGGGAATGACCTGAGGATTAAGCATAAGAAAATTCATGATTCTAGCTTCAATGGTTAATGCTACAGATTGTTTTTTTCATTAAAATACCCCCACATTGAGAGGTTTTTAGGCCGTTGCTAGGCAATGGAGGGGTCCATAGCAATGGTTCTTTCTCACACATAACTAGGACATACCACAAACCTACCATACCAGTTTCATGTATATCTGACTCATAGTCTCGAGTTATAACGAACTTCGTTTTTTTAGTTTTCGACCAGGGTTCATTCAAAGTCTGTCTTCTCCGACAGTTTTCATAGTATCCGGCTGGAATTTTTTGACAATATGGCTGAATGTACTGCCCACAGTCGGTCGTGGCCCGATTTTTGAAAAAATACATTTTTTATGATTTTTCAAAAATTTCAAAGTCCCGTTGCTCGGCAACGGTGGTGTCCATAGCAACGGTTCTCATTTGCACACACCTGGGTTATGTTATGAACCTACCAAGTTTCATCGAAATTGCCATTGTATTAACAGAGCACTCGACCGAGCAGAGGGACAGACAGACAAACATATCGACGGAAAAAGTGATAAGGGAAGAAGAAATTTCAAAAAAAAAAAAAATTTTTCTGACTCGATCGACGACCCAACATATCGACAGAAAAAGTGATAAGGGTAGAACAAATTTCAAAAAAAATTTCTTGAAATTTTTTTTTCTTCGACTCGATCGACTACCCAACAAACATAGACAGACACACAACAATAACGAATATAGTGGTCACTTATTTTTTTTCGTGAAAATATTTTTTCGTGAATAATCCCAGAGTGGACGGACATGTGCTTCACAATTCCCCGAGGGATTGCTACCAGTGAAAGGACTGTGCATCTGGACACCGATGGGAAGGTCATATCTGGGGCTTGTGAATGTATTGGGTGAGTTACTGTTAATAAAATTGGGATGTATGGGGTTGGTGGAGCTGTGGAAGCTATGAGGGCTGTTACAACATATTGTTTGTTTGGTTCCGGGCTCACGAGAGAAATTATACGTGATATTTTCATATCTTTTGCTAAAAAGAAAGAGAGAAGAGAGAGGAGAGAGGAGAGAGGAGAGAGGGGGAATGAACCAGACTCCTCTCATTCACAGATATTTCTCATATTCTTCTATTTCTTTGAGTCTGATTTGCATTTTGGAAAAGAACAAATATGGTTAACCATTTTGAAAATGCCACTCTTTCGTCTAAATGCTGAAAACTATGGCAGGTTAAAAGTGCCAGGAATACTATGTTTCAAAGACGATTTGAATCACAGACTTCAATCTGGCAATGGCAGGTTAAACGTGCCCGGTGAATAGAACCAAGTCAGTGTAAGCGCATACAACACGTGCACAAAAGGCCTCATTTCGCATTCATACGTCATTTTGAAGGTTGCGTATTGGCCACACAGAAACAGGATATTACAGGTATTCCCCGCTAAACGAAGGGGTTATGTACCTTTGTAACCATTCATTATGCAGGACCTCATTTTCCATGATTTATTATGGGAAAATTACACCGTTTGCCAATCGTAATGTGTCGGTCTAAAAGCAAAGCCATATGCTTGGAATAACGATGGCTTTAGTTGCAAGTGACATTGCAATATTATTTACCTAAAATCGAGACAATAACAATCATGAAGTTAATTTGGTTGCAACACTTAATAAAACAATGTGGAGTCCAACTTTCCACACAAGAAGATGGTGACAGGAGGTAGTGGATTTGATGGTTATTTTTAACCCTTTAATTCTGAACAGTTAATTGTTCGCAAGCCTTCTGAAAAGTTAATCCCGCATTAAAAAGTTAATCGGTGGAAAAAAAAAAAAAAAAAAAAAAAACCACATCCAACTATCAGCCATGGAAGTGGCATTGCACAATCACCATGGCACTGTGACGGCTCCTTTGTTGGAGCTACTTTTAAGGGGAACCCAAATCACCCAGATGTGATTTGGGTTCCCCTTGCCATCCCTTCAACATCCAGATCACCTCGATGCTAATCTATCGCTTGATAACCCATCAAAATAGATATGATGTGTCTTTTTTCAATTTATAAAGCAGGTAATTTTGCAATTAAAATATGAAATCTTCTTCTTTATGATAAGCCGTGACGTCTTACCATGAACGCGAGCACCACTTCCGTGTTGTTTACAGGTTACCTCGCGATAAGATTTAAATAAAACGGCAAAATTTTTTCGAATTTCTTTCAATATGCTGAGTCGATGTGTCCTTGTTGGTTGTAGTAATGCAAACCGTGATTGTTTCATGGTACATCAATGGCGGAAACACCCCTAGTTTGACAGAAAATGTACGAGGTTTGGATGAAATACCCACATGTGGATCGGGGCTACAAAATGTTCGCTTTTGTGCTCAGAACATTTTACGAACACTGTTATGAAACAACAGAGAGGGCAAGCTCTTGTGGTCATCCGCCACGATTGAGAGAGAATGCCATCCCCACGATCAAGAGGAAGAAGCAGCCGTTGCTTGAAACTGTAACACCATCTCCACCCAGCTACCAGCACATATACACAGACAATTTTAGCGGTGAATAAAACACCTGTTGCCATTGCCAGGCAGTTACCACAAGAGCACCTGAAAATAATTATATATTATCAACACAAATTTCAACAAATCAAATGAATCACCATCTATTTATAGTGGAGAAAAAGTATGTATATGTGTCATCTACTCCCCAAGAAAGGATTTGACCGAGGATGATAAAACTTTCAGGGTACCCCCCCCACCACCTCCACTCCACCACACAATACCCACCACCATCCTGCACCCCACCCCTCCACCATCCCCCACAATATCGACAAACAGAATGATCAAAAAAAATTGTCAATCATTTCCGGCAGCACTCGGGCAGACTGCCACAACCCTGCAGCAGCTGAAGTCCAGGGTCGACCCAGAATTGTCTTCCAATGGGTCAAGGCCAGAGTGGTTGGCAGAGCATGCTCTCATCTTACCATTGAATGAGATATCCACGAATCTGTCAATCGTCTGAATGGCTGAGTTCCCAGGCCAAGAACAAATCTACAAGTTGGTGGACACTGCCCGAAGTGACAAGGAGGCATTGCAGTATCCAGTGGAGTTCCTGAACACCGTGAAGATACCTGGGATCTCACCACACCAGCTCAAGCTGAAGATTGGCTCACCCATCATGGTGCTGCAGTCCCTGGAACCACCAAAAATGACAAATGGCACATAATGCATTGTCACGCGTCTGCATAAAAATGTCATTGAGGCAACCACCTCCTGTGGTCCCTATAAAGATGAAGTTGTTCTGATATCATGCATCCCACTCATCCCAACTACATCTTAACTGCCATTCCAGTTCCATCTGCAGTTCCCATGCTGGCCGTGCTTCTCCATAACAGTGAACAAGGCACAGGGCCAGACATTCAAGGCCATTGGTGTGGACCTCTCAATGTCCTACTTTGCTCACGGAATGTACTATTTGGTGGAATCTTGCATAGGCTGTGCTGCCAAGCTCACAATTCTGGCACCCAACAACCAGACTCAAAATGTTGTCTATCCAGAGGCACTGCAGTGGTCATTATTGTGTGGTATTGCTTTATTTTATCGTATGACAACGTTTTGACTGTTAGTTTATATTATAGATTGTACATATTGTATTAATTGTGGTATTGCCTGCTAAATTATGTGATTAATTAATTGGAATTATACATAGTACCTGGTCCGACTTTTCGAAACTCTAAATTCCTTCTACACAAGGTGTATGTGTGGATGTGTGTATATATATATATATATATATATATATATATATATATATATATATATATATATATATATATATATATATATATATATATATATATATATATATTGTTACGGTTGTGGAAATTCGCATTACACCATAAAGAGTCCTCAGGTGAGATCTTGATAAGTCCATGTGTAGTTTGCCCACACCCGTTGTATAGAGGGAATTTATGTGATCCATTCGGGCTGCGATCCTTCAGTTTGTCGTTTTTCTTTCTCTATTATTAATTTGAACAAGAACAAAACAAACCAACAACGACGCTTGTGGGTTTTTCCCGCCATTTTTCCCCACGCTTGGTGTGAAGGAAGGGGGGAGGGCAGCTCGCCGCCGATTGGTGGATGAACAGCGTGAGGCGGTCGGGGTGAGGGAACGCCCCTTTTCGGGAACCTTCTCGAAGGAAGGTAGAGCCGAAAACGGGGCGGGGCGAAGGGCGGAGCCGGCCCCTTCAAAAAGGAACGAACGAGTTGGTCTTCAGTTGGGTTGGTTCAGAGTTCAGTTGGGTTGGTTCGGAGTTCAGTTTGGTTTGAGTTTGGAGTGAGCCTTCTGGTTCTTCGCGAGCTCGTTGTTCTGCGATCTTCGCGCGAGCCATGGGACCCTGTGCGCGAGCGCGGGAAGTAGCGCCGAACGAACCCCGTCCGTTCCCCAAAAACCCCGTCCGAGCTGTCGGGCAGACAACGCGAGCTACGCGCGGGACAAGCTCGGTGCGCCACGCCAGGAGGAGACAAAGGAGGGACTCGAGGCTGCGGTCCCCCAAGGCTTGGACGACGCGCCCAGGGAAGTCGCGACTTCCTTTTCTTTTGGGGTTTTGTGTAAATGTCTATGGGTGGCGCCAGTCTTGTAAGTAGAAACTGTGTAAGTGTTGCCGTGTGTAAATAATTCCCTTTTATTCGGTTTTAACTCCTTCTTTGCTTTTGTTGCATAATTGTATGGCTGTATATACGTGCTTGCTTTGTGTCTGTGTGTGTGTGTGTGTGTGAATAAAGTGCTGCTTGTTGAACTGTTTTCTCACTTTGCTTAGTCTCCTTCCTTTTATTGAATCTCCATCTTGCATCACGTAAAGGATTGATAGTGGGTTTAAAACACCCGGTAATTAATCGGAACCGTCGAGGCCGACGATAACTCCGCTCGGTTATCCCTGTAATACGGAACGAACCGCTTAAGCGGTTCGTGTCCGGAGTCGGCCTGTGGCGTGGTACGATCGCCCGGTCGACCACTCGCGCAGGTACTTCGGTCGGTCGAATTTGGCGAGCAACGCTTTCCTGTGCGGGTGGGCAATTGGCACGATCGTGGTGAGGTTAAACCCCCGCCCGTGACTGGCTCTGGGCGATAGTTCCTGGAGGGTCACGACTGAATTGTCCGTCCGGTGGGCGACGTGTCGCGATTCGAGTTGCGTGGCTGATCGCACGCCGGCGGGCGCGAATTGGCAACAATATATTAGTTGCGGTTCTGGAAACCGCATCCTTCCAAGGAAATGGCATCCATCATGCAGTGGTCCCCAGACAGTCATTTCATTAATATACGTACAGTTAGACCTTTCCCTCATGTCTAATGGGTCAAATGGGCCAAAGTGCATTGTGCGGATCTCATAGTTAGCTCTGATTATATCTCTATCTTCATGCCTACTCTTTTCCTCTTATTCCTGAAATAAATCCAAGCAGGCACCGCACACAGATGGTCACTTCTGAAAACTGCAGCAACACCCTCCACGTATGCGTCCTCACAGAGGCCAACACAAGCATCAACTACACGATGGGACAGGTGCAGGAATGCCGTGCCCGGGGGAATAGAAGAACAAAACACTAAACACAAACGCTGTACAGAACGCATGAGGTGCGTTCTTTTCAACCCATTTCTGCATCTAATAATTATATCTCTCCTCTTTTCAATCCAAATCTCCATCTAATACTTATATCGATACTCTTTTCAACCCAAATCTACATCTCATAATTATATCCAATTCTTTCCTTCAATTCATGACACAGAGCAGGGCTGGCACCGCGCACACCGCCTGTGATAAATAACGGCATGATCGATGGCGAGCAGTCCCGCACGCAACCCCATGATAATTTATCATCGTACAGAATGGGGCACGAATAGCACACATCTTTGTTCGGGTCTGTGCGCTGGTTCATGGCGGCGTCTTACCGTCGGTCTTCGCTCACCACCACGGCCACGGATGTCTCCCGTGGACGGCGGACATCCTCCAACACCTCCGCCTCGATGCAGTGCTACAAAGCGGAGGCGTGCTATACGGCCGGATCGCTCGGGCCGCATGACGTATGGACAAAGCAAGCACATTGATCAGCGCAAACCGCGGCATGCCGGGGGTCGCAAGCGGGCATGCGGGATGGGCACGGCCCTCGGCCAGTCGCTGGAGCATGGACCGGGAGTTCGGTGCAAGGTGATTCATATGGTGGGGTTCGGAGCGAGATGATTCCGCAGCTCAGACAGGTCTTGCCAGATGTAAAGTAAGGCCGCTTCCGGCCATGATGGTCGGGTCGAGTGGTGGCCGGGGCCTAATGGGAGCGCCTGATTTGGGTGACGACGCATCGCTTCGGGGTGGCGCCCCGCCCTGCATCGCATAAACTATAAAGGATGGATCGCGAAGCCGTCCAGAATCGTCGAGTCGTGGTCATCCTCATCTTCCTTGCCTGGCTTTGGATCGGTCTTTGCGTGCGCCTGCTGCCCAGTCTTCTTCTTCACCGACTCACCGCTGACTCCACCCAGCCACCTTCTCCACCCATCTGCCTGTTGCCCCGTCTTCTTCTTCACAAACTCGTTGCCTTCTCCACCCACCCGCCTGACTCTGCCTGCTGCTGGCACTCCGCCCACTCGCTCTCGACTCCAAATTCTCCACCCACTTGCCGCTGGCTCCACCCAAAGTGCCTCCCTCATGCCTGATGGTCACACCCCTTCTCTGGATTGGCGCAGGCACTCTACTGCACTATAGCCAAGCAGCAGATGATGCGCCAACTATCAAGGATGGATCGTTCAGCGGAACATCCCCCCAAAACGTACTGGGTGGCGCGGTCAGTCAATCTTGGAAGGTATTACGAGACCGTTAGCCTCATCTCCTCTTCTTTTTGCTCATTATCTCGTGTGTGTGTTTGTGTGTTTGTGTGTTTGTGTGTTTGTGTGTTTGTGTGTTTGTGTGTTTGTGTGTTTGTGTGTTTGTGTGTTTGTGTGTTTGTGTGTTTGTGTGTGTGTGTGTGTGTGTGTGTGTGTGTGTGTGTGTGTGTGTGTGTGTGTGTGTGTGTGTGTGTGTGTGTGTGTGTGTGTGTGTGTGTGTGTGTGGTCATGGCACCTGTCCTTGCTTAAAGTGAAGATTGCAGAAAGATATATCGGGATAAGTCTGCTCTGTGTCTGCTTTTGTAAGTTGCTTGTTTTATTGTCGCACCACACTTTTCTTTCTATCTCAACTTACACACAACAATAAACTCTATTAATTGTGCCACATTTTTCCTCGCCTGCCTGTAATAAATTCTTATGTAGAAATGTTTCCAGCTAGTTTTTTTCTTTTCTTTCATTGATCCAGCATAATATTATCCTTGCCAAGCCAGGACTTTATTCCCAATGATCCGTTCTTTTAGTCGGTACGTTTTTTGGCAGTGTCACTCGGCTGCATCTGATCCGGTTCGAACAAGGAGTACTGAGGGCGTGTCCCCCAGTAATTAGGTCACGTGATTATTTTTAGGTAACCGATATTAGACGGAGGACCCTAAGTCACGTGGTTGAGTCATTGGCGTTCACGGTCGGTCAGCGACCCTCCGTGTCACGGAGTTATCCGTGTGTGACGGACGGCCTGCGATTCCGGGGAGTCTGGTGGGAACCCGAGATAGCTTCCCTCCCTCATGGTCTTCTCACCCAGACCCCCGGCTGCAACAATATATATATATATATATATATATATATATATATATATATATATATATATATATATATATATAAATTTTTCAACATAAATAGCAATAAATTCCCACATGGGGCTAGTATGAAAAGATTCTGACTCAAGCTGGGACTCGAACCCAAGGACCTCATCGCTTACACGACAACAGCCCACTGACCTATTAATTCTTCGAGTTAACCTCAGAAAATTTTCACAACAACAATGCACCTTTATAATGGCTGACGTCAACCATTCCTGTTCGACAAACCCCAGATGTGTGTGTATTAGAGATAAATCTCATGTAGAAATTTCATAAACAGTTAATCAAAGAACTCAAAAATGTGTATATATAATACCAGTGATCTAAACAACCACACAGTTGCAGATGGGACAGTCAGCTTTACATCCCTGTGAAGGATGGTGTGCTCCACCATGCAGTGGGTGAGAAAAGACAGAAATGCAGATGATGTTTGATGACACAACATTAAGAGCAACAGGTGAAGTGCCAGAAGACGATCACATTTTACATCGTTTTTACCAGGGGAGCCAGAGAAGACGGTAAATGGAGGAACGACGGTCTCTGGAGGAAGCACAGTACCATCAAGAACACGGCAGCAGTCCTTGAGCACACAACGACGCCCCTGGAGGAGAACAAAAGGTTAAGCAGTACAAAATAAAGTGTATCTAAAGGTGCCGAATTTTAAGCATTTGCTCTTCCAGAGAGGTCAAACTTGCTGTCCTGCCAGAATGCCTTAACTTCACTTGAGCTGAAGATCCTAAATGTTATACACAAAATCTGTCGACCCATCCAGGATTGTGCCCAATAGCCATGGAGACTGCTTAGGCAGCACCAACGCTCTGCACAGAGTATGGTTCCAATGGATGGATGGATCCATGAAATGTCAGAGAGGAGTCCAGTACTTTCATCAAAATATAATGCTGCCAGAATGACTAAAATATGTAATTTCAAACTTGTACATTAAATAAACTCATTCATCGTTAACAATGACAATACTGATGGAATTATCAACCAGAGTTGGTGTCAAAGCCACCCAATGCTCACCTGTTTATACATTTATAGTTTTTAAAAGACGAGTCTAATAATATTTTTTTATAAAGCATTGCAGTGAAGTCTGATCCAAATAATTTTGAAGCAATGTATGTATTTGTATATTGTAATCAGTAAAAAATAGTGTGGTAGATAAAAACATTAGAAAGGAAATAATTTGCACCAAAAACTTTAACATTTTCACGCTCACGCTGATGCTGATGCTCACGCCGGGGGTATCGCAAGAGCTCTCTGTTCTTTGAACAGGTGAGCTAAAAATGGGAAAAGTAGGTGAGGATATAACTTGGAGTTTATATCAATTTAAGTTGACAAACTGTTGGAATGAATTGATATGGTGTTGATTAGTGCAAGTGTGATGACTACCTCCTGGATCCAAATCTCTTGTGTATCATTGTGCAAGTCAACTCAAAATGATTACCATGCTTGCCACCATCTGGCCAACCACTGTAAGTGAATCTTTCAGTACACCTCAAGTCATATTTTATTAAATCCATCTCCGACCGAGGCCTGGTGTTGGCTTAAGGCCGAAGTCACATTTGCCACGGCGGCCGTGGGGTCTCCAAAATCTACGGCCACGAGCAATTATAAGGCAGCCACAGTATTTCCACGGTCACACAATGCAGCAGTCACATATGTTTTTTATTTTTGGGGGAGCTGCACGGCGTATTTAGAAATTGTGGAGACCGAAAACGTGGGGGTGCCGTACGGTCTTTGATTTGATGTCGCACGGTGACCTTAGGGTGTTCCTGCGGCGGCCATATAATTTTCAAGGCAGACGCAAGGTGTCCGCAAGGCGAACGTGCGGCCAGACGGACGGTAAAGAGTGGGTTCTTTTTTTTATTTCAGCTTGTCGAATTGCTTCGGCGAACGTAGAAATGAAAAAAGTTATAACTCCGCGTTACAATTCCACGGCGATCCCATGGCCTGTAAAATATAGCCATACAGTGTAGGGCCACCCTGAGGCCACTTCAGAAACTCTGCGGCCGCCGCACGTTTCTGTCAATTCAGAGGGCGTACGGCCACCGTATCCTCGCTGTAGAGCAAATGTGACTGTGGCCTAACGGTAAAGGTGGCTGGCTTAAGATCTTGGGATCCCGAGTTTGAGCCTCGACTGTGCTGCTAAAATAACACCAGGTGGGTTGACTCAGCCCGTCATCCTTCCGGGGTCAGAAAAATAAGTACCAGCTTCCTGGGAAGTATGAGCTATTTGAATATCCTCCATTCGAGTGATGACACTCCCATACCAGGATCGTGCCTCCTAACCAAGGAAAAACTGCCTTGGAAGCCCTGTACATTTGAAGATGTGAAAGGAGGGGTTATTATTAAGTCTCTGTTCGCTCGTCTTGTTTCCATCTTCACCACCTTACGACTCGAGGCTTTGTTCCCCCATCCTGGCCACTTCACTCTATGATCTCAGTTATGAGAACTCTGAACCTCAAGAACAGTCAATGAACATCTCTTTAGCCTTTGATACCATCGAGTGCCAAAGCTTTGTGCTCAAAACCTTCCACCGATGGCAACCAGGGTCTTATCCTTGAATGGCTGACAGATTTCCTCCAAGCACAAGCAAAATGCTGCTTTCGACAAAATCATTTCTCTTACTATTGGCATCGAGGCTGGTGTGTTGGCATGGGCAGCAGATCGCACATAGCCATAGCCGCTCGACTTAGACTATTGGCCTAGCAGGGTTATGCTTTGAGGTTTCCACAATACCTTTATATTGGCATGGAAACCTAACTAGAGGCCACGCCCTATGCACCGCACCTGGTGATCTTCTGCCGAGCGGAACAGACAGGTTCAGCATGGGCTCATCACGTGAGCCAATTTGTGGGGTAGAACGTCCTTGGCCGATACCAAGTGTGGACGATGCCACACCAATGAAGGAAAAAACGCGACGAGCAGATGCAATTTCAATGACAAGGGACATTTATTTAAAGAAAGCGTGAGGAAAAGCATGTGGTACATTTACAACAGGGGTTTATTTACAGGGATTCATACAGCAGGGACATGCGAAATGGGTGAGGTGAGGCAAAAGAAATACAGGGAGCAAAAGAAGAGACGGTGCAGAGCTAACCAGATACTAATACTTACAAACAATCCTTCTTAAGTGAGCAAAACAGGTGCCATCAGGGGCATTCTGAGTAAAGGTAGATTCGGGAGAACGATAAGAGAAAGTTTGAGGCATTGGCGACCTATGCACTCACCTGGTGCGGGCTAGCGAACCAGACGCTTTCTTACACTGGGGAAAGGCAAGGAAGAGGGGACTGGGATAGAGGGATGCCGCTGTGTGACCGGGTTACTATTCCGCCTTCTCCTGTGGTGCTTCACCTCAAACCCACCATCAGAAAGTGCACCCCAAATCAGGCCAAAAGTAACCTTTGAAACATCTAAAAAAAACCTCATGAAACTGCCATAAAAAACCTTCCAAAAGAATTTCTGAAAGAACCTAAAATAGAAGCTTCTCTAAAATATCTAAAAACTCTCCGAATGAACCCCTTCAATGAAAATACACGACATGGCCAAAAGTATGTGGACACCCCTTCAAATAAGTGGATTCGGCTATTTCAGACACACCCTGACAGGTGAAAAAAAAAAAACCAAGCACACAGCCGTGCAATCTCCATAAACAAACATTGGCAGGAGAATGGGCCATACTGAAGAGCTCAGTGACTTTCAACGTGGCACCATCATGGGATGCCACCTTTCCAACAAGACAGTTCGTCAAATTTCTGTCCTGCGAGAGCTGCCCCGGTCAACTGTAAGTGCTGTTACTGTGAAGTGGAAATTTCTAAGAGCAACAACAGCTCATCCGTGAAGTGGTAGGCCACACAAGCTCACAGAACGGGACCACTGAGTGCTGAGGTGCTGAAGCGCAGAATGCAGAAAAATCGTCTGTCATCGGTTGCAACACTCACTACCGAGTTCCAAACTGACTCTGGAAGCAACGAAAGCACAAGCACTGTTCGGCGAGAGCTTCATGAAATGGGTTTCCATGGCTGAGCAGCTGCACACAAGCCTAAGATCACCATGCGCAATGCCAAGCGTCGGCTGGAGTGGTGTAAAGTTCACGGCCATTGGACTCTGGAGCAGTGGAAATGCGTTCCCTGGAGTGATGAATCACGCTTCACCATCTGGCAGTCCGATGGAAGAATCCGAGTTTGGTGGATGCCAGGAGAACGCTACCTGCCCGAATAAATTGTGCCAACAGTAAAGTTTGGTGGAGGAGGAATCATGTTCTGGGGCTATTTTTCATTGTTCAGACGAGGCCCCTTATCCTGTGGTATTGTTACAAATTTGGAAAACTATCGCACACAACATTAAGGTCCTATAGATTAGTTATATCGGTAAGTATGTGTTTTATAGATAGCTTCCTTGCCCGTGTTCAAAGGGTGATTAAATGTAAATGCGCTGTGAGTTACTTTGATAGGGTTTTTCTTTTATTTTTACACCTTCCGCCCGCTCTGACCGGCGCCATTGTTCTTCGCGCGTTCAACCACGAACATGGGCGGAGATTCGCATCGCCTCGGCTCGAGACTCCGCCCAGAATGAAAGGGGTGGGCCCCCTTGGCCAATCAGGGACCTCACCACCTCAGATCGAGAGCGGAGACAATCCCCCCTCCCCAGAAACAGGTTGAATAAAGACGCGGGCGCTGATTTTGGTGAGGGACTACTTCTGGTCTTGGAGCGCGCTTGTCTTGGTCGTCGTCGTGGCCTTGGTGGTCGTCTGGTTGATCGTCGTTTTCGTCGTCGTGGAGAGGTGGTTTTTGGTGATCGTCTTGGCCCTCGTTCTCGTTCTCCTCCTCCTTGGATCGAGTCACCTTGAAGACCACACGAGGTGGAAAGGTCCCCGACAGACCCTGGTCTTCAGCCCGACTGTCCTCCGGGCTGGAGGTCCAATTAAAGACCATTTGGCCCGATTCTTTCGGTGTGTCATGCGTGTGTGTCCGTCTACTAAGTAGTAAACTGTTTAAGTGTTTTTGCTTGTATATACATGCATTATTAGTATTCGGTTTAGTTCTGCTGTTTCCCCTTTCCCTCTTGAAAATAAATATCCTATTGTTGAATGTTCCAGCTCGTCCTCGTCCTTTCCTTCATTGACTTAGCGTGCTGCGTGTTGGAGAAATAGTAAAAGCGGTTACGGCTGTAAGGGGACATTTGGACCGACGGATCTTGGCAATTAAACCGCTTGGATCGCACACGGGTCGAGTGTGAATACGGCATGGGTCGAGCATGAATACGGCTCGGTTCGTACGGGTGCCGTGGAGGGTGTGAAGACTCGGAAGATCGCCACGTGGTCTCTAGGTATTTTGAACATTTAGCAAATAACCCTGTACCACGTGGCCGAAATATTGATGCTTCACAGTCCGAAGGGGACCCGTACTTTCCGGAGTTTTCCGAAAAGTATGATCTGAATTCCGGGCGATCGGTGGAGCCGACTCCGCAGCTCCATCTCACGGTCATGCTCGCGGCCGACGCCCAGCCCCGCAACAGTATGACGTGTCATCCCGTAGGATTTTTGTGCTAAAATTGATTTTTTTTTTTTGCTGTATTGGGTTGATTTGGAGTCCTGTTTCTGGAAAATGATGGGGCTCAAATTTTCCGACCACTCGACCCCCCCCCCCCCGTGGGGGGCCTTTTTCGTCCTGGGACCCCTCAGACTGACTCCTCACCTATCTTCGCTAATAATGATTCAATTTTCATGATCTTTGGGTCGTTTTCGATCATACTGACTCCATTTATGACACTCTCGAAGTGACCGGAAGTGGCTACTACAGATTTCCGGTGACAATCGGAGTCATACTCAGGGTCCTTTTCATGCTCGCCAGAAACAGTGATTTAGTACCTCTTTCTATGGGTTTTTAGGCATAGGAAAATGATTGGTGCAGTTATTTTTGTGATCAGACTGACCTGTGATGAGATGTATAAACACATAATATTTTTTAAGTTGCACAAACGTTTAATAAGCGAACAGATACAAATAAAAACAAAGGAATCATCAAGAACAAAAACATACAGAACAGTTCAGATAGTATTTCATGGAAACTAATACAAGATGACAGCTTATTCATCAACTTCATCCTCATGCACATCTTCCCTTAATACATTTGCACATTCCCTTGTATAACATTTGCAGAGAGGAGTACAAAGCAGGCCATTCTTGCAACAACTGCACCTTCCTGTGCAACCTGCTTGACATGCACATTTGGTGAGTTCAATTACAGCTCGAGGAGCGGGGAGATTGAGACACCTCACAGGAACATAGACTCCTTTCTCAAATTGCCAGCCATTTTGTTCAATAGCAGGAAGATCTGGGCAGTTGGCCTGGTACGATTTATTGCGCATGGCAATGTAATTTGCTCGGGTGATATGTGGTAGTAAGGCAGCGCGAGTTGGGGGCAGCATCTCTCCTTCCAAGTTCTTGGAGCGAAACAGTTCCCATCTCAATGCTGGCAGAGTTATGAGACCTGTGGAACAGTATACATGGCATATGAACTTCTCCAAACCCTTGACTTGTGGTGGAAGTTCACCATTGACCAGCTCAGTTTGAACCGAGCTCCCGGAAGCAGTTGATAGCCGAGTCATCTTCATCAAGCTTCAATGCTTCATGTATGCACAAACCCAGGTTTTCTTGGTGATGCCCACAAATTTCCCACCCCAGTCAGCACCAGAGAAGTTGGGGAGTCCAATCAGGCCTTGACATTTATGACGTCCAATCACTTGAACTCACTCCACCACATCAATTTATCTGTATTTCGTGCCCTTGCCAGTTAAAAACTTGAGATGAGTGCGAGTTCCAAGACGACCACAAGAGACCAGGTCAAGGAGAAGCGTGAGGACATCAGTGTCTGGTGGCCAAACACATACTTCCCACCAATCACTCTCAGCTGCAGAGGCGGCGAGGAATTGATGAAGAATCAGTGTATCAGCCTCTTCGTGTGAATGATCTTCCTCAAAATCACAGCCCTTGATCTTGGTGTGGTACACGACGATCAGCTTGACGTTGTTGCTGCTGGAGAAATGTTGCATCAAACCCTCAGCGAACATACATGTGAGGCTACATTTGGTCCTTGGGGCAGATAAAATCTCCTTGAAAGACATGGCGAGTTTCATTTCTGGATGAATTTTAAATTCTGTGGACGTCACGGCTCTCTTTTGGCGAGCCTTGTTTTTCAGAGACTGATCCTGGTAACGGTCAAAGACCACTCGACCCTCGTTGTAGCTGACCATCATAAACTCAATGCGCTTGATGAATGCCACTTTCAGGTCAGAGAGCTTCTGCATGGTCGGCGTTTTCTTCATGCTCTGAAGCACAGCCATGGCATCAACAATGAGAACTTTAGGTGGTGGACTCGTTGGTTCTGTATCGAGAAGAGTGGTAGATTGAAGTGGTTGAGCCTGAGCTCCTTCAACAGTGTGCATCAGACTGGCCTTGTCAGCTGGGATATAAAGAGAGCCGTCAGAGCAAAGAGAGTGTGGCACCACAGACATCTCATATTCCCCAACAGTCTCCTCCAGTTTTGGTATCAGCTCAGGGTGACTTCCTTGAATAATAAGGAATCTGCCCAGAAGTTCACGCTCCTCACGCAACTTGATGACCTTGTCACCCATGCGGACTCGAGTTTTCTCCATACAGTTCGAGAAGGTCTTTAGCTTGAACTTCTTCATTGGGTCCCAAACTGAGAGTATTGATGTGGGCAACAACCTGTCATGGATGAACTCCTCAAAGCGCTTCTGTCCCTTCTCTGCAAAGTGCAGAATGTCATCTTTTGCAACATCTGATACAAGAGCGGAGGATACCAGGCTCTTCAGAGGAGACTTTTCTGTGAATGGATTGCCCCCACAATGCAGCTCGATTGAGTGACAGAGCTTCAGAGCATTTTCTCTTGACCTGACGGCAACAGCACCGGAAGGCTGGTAGTGTTCACTTCGTTCAGATGACCTGGAGGCTCGAGGAAAGCTGTGGAGGAACTGCTTTACTATACGAGTGAGATAAGGTGTGATGGTTAGAAGTCGGTCCAGAGCGGCTTCAACTTGACGCAATCCAACCATCCCGCCATGACGCTTCAACAACTTGATTTCTTGCTGCAGAGTTTGGTCAGTAAAAAGGTGAGTGAAGGGAACCTCTGATTTTGCCACAACAAAGTCACTTGACTTCAGTGCTTCCCATGTAGCAGGGGCATCCTGTTCCAGAGCGTTCATTTGAGCAAAATGGACAGGCATGAGGCACGCATAATTCAGGTGATCGTGTGCGAAGAAATACTTGATGACGTTCTCCAGTGCAGCCAAATAACCTTCCCAATCATCCGAGCGACATGCACCGATGAGATGCAGAAGGCTCTCTACCTGCTCGAGGTACTGCATGAGAAATTGTATGAGCTCTCCTATGTCATTTTCGTCTTCAAGCGGCTTGACATTCTCTGAGTATGAGGACTGGAGATTGTTGTAGATCTCAACCATATCTGGACTGCGCTCAAGGAGAGCCTTCTTGAGAGCGCTGCATTGGACACAGAGAGGTCCAGGCGGAAGGGTGGCAAAAATGGCGTCAAACCTCATCATCATGATCGCCAGGCTGGTTGTGATGCGATACTCAACACCTCGCTTGTATGCCTTGCTGCGACAGATTCCACAAAGAGCTGCAGAAGTGCATGTGCCACTTTCAATGGCACACGTATCTTTTCCACTTCCGTCAATCATTTTGCGAAGCGTATGCAGGCAAGGAAATCCAATATGCAGAACACCTGGTAGGAGGAGCCAGTGCTTGTTACCAACTGACTGATGAATCTTGAGGGCACGCTGTAAAGATCCAGATCGAACGTTATGAGGACTCTTCTCTCAGGACCGACCACAAAAGCAGATATTCCCTGAGTCAACATCAGAACAGTTTCCAGGGTTCCATAGTCAGTGGGCGAGGTCCTGAACAGTGGAACAATAACCTCTGTGTTAGTCAGTCCATGATTCTGCGAGGAGTGTGATAATAGCAGAGACTTAGTAGCAGTCCAAGTTGGCATCACTCTGTCCTTTGCAAACTTCTCACTCTTAGGTATATGTTCTTTCAGCGAAATAATAGAATCAGCAGTATTTCGGACATTTTTAGTCTCGGCTTCATTTTGCTGTTGATCTGTTTCCTGTTGGTTTTCAGGCTCTACGTGTTGGTCATTTGTGTTGTCATCTGTATCGAAGTAATTAGCAAGGGCCCAAGTGTGAGTGAATTTTATTGAAATAAGACTCTCGTTTTCCCAGTTGGTTGACCGCAAAATGTATTGGCTTGGTTTTGATGATTGGCTCTTGCAGGTATTTGGCTTTAAAGGCTAGTGATGTGCTGCAAGAGAAACAAGCTTTTCTTGGAGCACAATTGGTTGGTTGACCGGTTCTCCATCTTCTACTCGCTGGTTGATCACGACCACTGTACCATGGAATATGTTCCGTCCAGTTGGTTGCTGCACGCGCTTTTCAAAGTCAAGGATCCTCCGGGAGTTACTCCCAATGTAAACTTCTGTGAGGTTATTGACGAGGCACTTGTCACGTACTCTGGAATAAATGGTGAGAGGTAGGCCGATTGAGAGGGGCGTCTGGACAGTCTGCTGAAACCCATCATTCTTCTTTGATTGATGCTTCACCTGTCGATCGCTCCGAGTATGTTGGATTACAAACTGGCAAGCAACATCAACAGATTTGTCCACTTCATCATTGCGCATTCCAGAAACTTTGAGAACATGAGGGCCAAAGACATGTGTAAAGAAGAACTGAAGTCGTGGAGGATTTTCAATGTTGTCAAAGCTGCCATTGAATGACCATTTTCAGTGCTGCATCATTTTTTCTCATAACATGTTAGCCAGTTTCCTCAAGTTGCCAATTGCTTCGCCATCATCGAGCAGTGCAGACCGAAGGTCCATCGCCTTGTTAACTGCTGTTGGGAAGACGAAGTTGTCAGGCTCATTTTTCCGCAAAGACTTAAAGAACTGAACATTTGGAAGGCGTTCAGAAATAAGCTTTTTCAGGTGCTTGTGGTAGTTTCCCGTCTCATTTATTTCCACCTGATGTCTTTTCAAAATTGACAAGTATGCATCGTTCACCTCAGCCATACTGAGGGTAACCTCATCATAAGTCAGTGTGTTTTGAACGGAGAGTAGAAACTGTTCATCACATGCGGAGTGGATGAGCTCAACATTACTATGCTCTACAGGAGTAAAGGTGTGCTGATCAGACCGCAAGCATTGTCTATGATAGTACTTTTCAAGAGCAGAAGCATCCCCAGCGTCCTCTAGCTCTGACACGCAAGTTCGGACATGGTCATCCTGAGTCTTGAGCTTCATCTCGAGGAAATTGTCACCCATCCTGTCGGAAAAAAACACGGTGGAGAGGTACTGTTGTGTCGTTAGGACAGAAGCTGCAGGTTGAGAACAAACATACCTCTGCTTTTGGGATGTTTTTTTGTCATTTTGGGCCGGGCAGAGTCAATGGCAGTGGAAGGGCGACCAGGTCCTCGCACAGGGCATGCAGGGGAATCCGAGCATTCACGCTTACCCCGGAGTCGTTCAATCATGCTCTCGTTAACAATGGGTTTCCGACATTCGCTATGGTAATACACCAATTTACATTCAGATTCACTCAGACCAACTGAGTGATCAGTAAATTGTTTGATGCCAGTTTCACCGCAAGACAAGCACACTTTACAACAAGAAACAAGTTCATCAACCATATCAGGATTGTTTATCAGTCTCTTGCTTGATGTTGTGCCCTCATTGCAAGATGACACACACAGTTCTTTTCAGACATGACTGCGAGATGGTCCTAATCATGGTCGTAGCAGCTCAACTTCCCACATGAAAGCACACACAACAGAAACACATGAACATTGTAACAATATTGCTCAAAGTGACCTTATCTAGTTACAGGGAAGTTAGATGATCTTGATTGTCCTCATTCCGGGTCAGCGTCTCACCTAAAAGTACACAAAACATGAACATCAATATTCCTTATTAAACGTAAAGTGACCTTATCTCATCACAGGTCAGTCTGATCACAAAATTAACTTCACCATTCGTTTTCTTGTGCCCTGAAACCCCTAGAAAGAGGTACTACATGATTATGTTTCTGGCTAGCATGAAAAGGACCCCGAGTATGATGCCGATTGTCACCGGAAATCTGTAGTAGCCACCGGAAGTCACTAATAACCACTTCCGGTCGCTTCGAGAGTGTCATAAATGGAGTCAGTATGATCTAAAACCCCTAAAACGACCCAAAGATCATGAAAATTGAATCATTATTAGCGAAGATAGGTGAGGGGTCAGTCCGGGGGGGGGGGGAGTCTCAGGACGAAAAAGGGCCCTCACAGAGGGGGGGGTCGAGGGGTTGGAAAATTTGAACCCCATCATTTTCCAGTAGCAGGAAGCAGCACAAAAATCCTATGGAAGCTGCTTCAGTGACTCTTCATACCACACTATTCGTTTCAGTGAAGGGAAATCTTAACGCCACAACATACAATGGCATTCCAGACAATTCTGTGCTTCAAACTTTGTGGCAACAGTTTGAGGAAGGCCCTTTCCTGTTTCAGCATGACAATGCTCCCGTGCACAATGTGAGGTTCATACAGAAATGGTTTGTCGAGATTGGTGTGGAAGAACTTGACTGGCCTGCACAGAGCCCTGACCTCAACCCCATTGAACACCTTTGGGATGAATTGGAACGCCGACTGCGAGCCAGACCGAAATCGCCCAACATCAGTGACCGACCTCACTGATGCTCTTGTGGCTGAATGGAAGCAAGTCCCCACAGTAATGTTCCAACATCTTGTGGAAAGCCTTCCTAGAAGAGTGGAGGCTGTTATTGCAGCAAAGGGGGGACCAACTCCATATTAATGCCCATTATTTTGGAATGAGATGTTGGACAAACAGGTGTCCACATAGTTTTGGCCATGTAGTGTCTCTTGAATTCAAAATTGAATACTCTTGGAATGCTATTTTGCATGCTCCGAGTGGGGCGGAGCCCAGCATCCCTGACAACATTGTCTTCTCCTTGTATTCCAAATGTACTGTGTTCATTGGCCCAGACTTCATCTGCATCCTGACGTCACCCGCTCTGCGAAACCGTCAGACCGGAAATGACTCAATTTGTCTTTGAGACGGGCCACGGAACTGATCTCCTGAATTAACATGGGGGCAGCGTGCATCGCTCCCCACTTGTAGCTCAAGCAGTGGCATGCAGGGGGGGGGGGGCAACGGTACGTTGGCCCCGGGCATCCATTGGATTTGGGGCATCCAATCAGAGAAGGAAATAAGATAGTAATTCTAAAATTTCAGCGGTGATAAATCAATTTTTGGAGGCTCACCGCACTGCAGAGGCAGTTGTTAGCACTTTATTCCTTTAACATGGTGTACCCTTTCTGTCTCGAGAAAATGGTGCTTCTCCCCATCCCCCCAGATGCATGCGCATGATGTACGTGGTGCAACCATCTAAAGCAACAAGCAGACGTGGCTGTTCGTTCCTGCGTTTCCTCGAGTCATAACTCATCTTTTCTTCAGCTTTTTGTGCATTGAGATTAATTATTTTACCGACTCAGGTCAGTGAATAGCTCAAGAATGGGTGCAACTACGTTTTTTATAGATTTTTCGGTGTTATTTAATGAAATATTTACGTGGTATGTAGAAAGAGTGAAGCCTGGATGATCAGAGGACTGCTATGGCATTTAATCTCGGAATAGGAGACATTTATTCCTTAACATGTTAATATTCAAATACAGATACCACAAATTTGCAAGTCTATGATATAAATTGCACAAAATTATCAGTGGAGAATCAGTGTGAAATAATTTGAAATGAAGAAACAAAGAAATGAAATATGGTTTATCCGTCTGCAACTGACCGATTGTTTACCATTTTCTCATGCGTCTTACGGTTTTTGAGATAGAAAATGAAATGTTACGAGTATTTCATGTGCTTATTATTATCGAGTTTCAGAATTATTGTAGTACAAGTATAATTTATTCTCCACAATCACGCCATCTCCACAACACAGCGCCCTCCTCAGCAAACAGCGGCAAAATTCCGTTGTTATGAACTCGCGGCGCAACAGGGGGAGCCACATTCCAGCGTCCGTGTGCAATCAGCTGTCCAAACGGCTGATTTGCATAAACGGATCAAGACGCGCTTTGCCCTGGAAAAGGCCAGCCAATCAGAGGTGAAAGGGGCAGAGCCAGCCTGGGGTGAAGGTTCAGAGGTGAAAGGGGGAAGCGCCGATTTCGGGTGGTGAAACCTCCAACGGCTTCTCGCCTCAGGCTATAAAAAGCCGCGTTGGCAACGCGCAGGGAGTTGGTGGTGGAGCTGTTATCTATAACAATAATATTGTTTTAATTTTAATGGTTTAATGGTTTTATCTCCAATTAAGATTTTTGTTCTCTTATTATCTACAAATACAAGAATGAATATTTGTTCAAGAGAAAATAAGCTTGTCTCAGAAGTTTGTAAGTTAGTTATCACTTTGTACATATACAGTAGGGAGAACAAGTATTTGATACACTGCCGATTTTGCAGGTTTTCCCACTTTCAAAGCACGTAGAGGTCTGTAATTTTTATCTTAGGTACACTTCAACTATGAAAGACGGAATCTAAAACAAAAATCCTGAAAATCACATTGTATGATTTTTAAATAATTAATTTGTGTTTTATTGCATGAAATAAGTATTTGATACATCAGAAAAACAGAACTTAATATTTGGAACAGAAACCTTTGTTTGCAATTACAGAGATCAGACGTTTCCTGGAATTCTTAACCAGGTTTGCAGACTGCAGCAGGGATTTTGGCCCACTCCTCCATACAGATCTTCTCCAGATCCTTCAGGTTTCGGGGCTGGCGCTGGGCAACACAGACTTTCAGCTCCCTCCAAAGATTTTCTATTGGGTTCAGGTCTGGAGACTGGCTAGGCCACTCCAGGACCTTGAGATGCTTCTTACGGAGTCACTCCTTAGTTGCCCTGGCTGTGTGTTTCGGGTCGTTGTCATGCTGGAAGACCCAGCAACGCCCCATCTTCAATGCTCTTGTTGAGGGAAGGAGGTTGTTGGCCAAGATCTCATGATACATGGCCCCATCCATCCACCCCTCAATATGGTGCAGTCGTCCTGTCCCCTTTGCAGAAAAGCATCCCCAAAGAATGATGTTTCTACCTCCATGCTTCATGGTTGGAATGGTGTTCTTGGGGTTGTACTCATCCTTCTTCTTCCTCCAAACACGGCGAGTGGAGTTTAAACCAAAAAGCTCTATTTTGGTCTCATCAGACCACATGACCTTCTCCCCTTCCTCCTCTGGATCATCCAGGTGGTCATTGGCAAACTTCAGACGGGCCTGGACATGCACTGGCTTGAGCAGAGGGACCTTGCGTGCGCTGCAGGATATTAATCCATGACTGCGTCGTGTGTTACTTATGGTTTTCTTTGATACTGTGGTCCCAGCTCTCTTCAGGTCATTGACCAGGTCCTGCCGTGTAGTTCTGGGCTGATCCCTCACCTTTCTCATGATCATTGAGGCTCCACGAGGTGAGATCTTGCATGGAGCCCCAGACCGAGGGAGATTGACTGTTATTTTGAACTTCTTCCATTTTCTAATTATTGTGCCAACAGTTGTTGCCTTCTCACCAAGCTGCTTGCCTATTGTCCTGTCGCCCATCCCAGCCTTGTGCAAGTCTACAATTTTGTCCCTGATGTCCTGAGACAGCTCTCTGGTCTTGCCCATTGTGGAGAGGTTGGAGTCTGATTGATTGAGTATGGACAGCTGTCTTTTATGCAGATAACGAGTTCAAACAGGTGCAGTTAATACAGGTAATGAGTGGAGAATGGGAGGGCTTCTTAAAGCCAAAACTAACAGGTCTGTGAGAGCCGGAATTCTTCCTGGTTGGTCGGTGATCAAATACTTATTTCATGCAATAAAATGCAAATTAATTATTTTAAAATCATACAATGTGATTTTCAGGATTTTTGTTTTAGATTCCGTCTTTCACAGTTGAAGTTTACCTATGATAAAAATTACAGACCTCTACGTGCTTTATAAGTGGGGAAACCTGCAAAATCGGCAGTGTATCAAATACTTGTTCTCCCCACTGTATATATATATATATATATATATATATATATATATATATATATATATATATATATATATATATATATATATATATATATATATATATATATATATATATATATATATATATATATATATATATATATATATATATATATATATATATATATATATATATATATATATATATATATATATATATATATATATATATATAAAAATAAATTTTTTTTCAGATGTCTCAGATGAAGAAAGTACAACCGAGTGGAGCACAGAACAGGAAAAAAAAAGAGGGGCAGAGTTGAAGATGAGTCCCATCAAAGAGGGGCATTAGATGCATGGATAAAAAGAAGTAAAGAAGAAGTTGGAGAACCTGGAGAAGTAAAAGATGATGTGGGTGCAGAGAAGGATTTTTCTGATACGGATTCAGCTCGGTCAGCACATAATTCTCTCTCTCCTCAGTCTCCTTGTCAGGATGATGATCCATGTGAAGAAAATAAAGAAGATTTTTGCATATTTTTGCAAAGAAGCGATTTTGGCTGTTTGAAGAAACCGATTCCAGATCATTTGAAGATGACAATATTACAACATGGCCCTGAAAGATATCAGAATAAAAGTGGTCCATTTGCTGAGAAGGATGGGAGATTATTTTCCAAAGAGTGGTTTGATAAAGTTTCCACAAACGGAAAAATTGTGGAGAGAAAATGGTTGTTATACTCTCCATATAGGAAAGCATGCTACTGTTTTGTTTGCTTTTTGTTTTCAAAGGAGCATTTGTCGTCTGTGTCAAACTTTGGAAAGGAAGACGGTTTCTCCACTTGGAGAAAATTAAATCCAAGAATACCTGACCATGAGAAAAGCCCTTCTCATAGAGCTCACATGAGGGAATACCTGAACCTCGTAGTTCGACTCCATCATTCAACTACGATAGATGCTGAACTTCAACAGCAAATGTCTGCTGAAAAGAAAAGATGGAAAAGTCTAGGTTATATCCTTTCTGGCAAAACAGAATCTGGCCTATTGTGGGCATCGAGGAGAAGGAATATCTGGGTTATCAGAGCCAGGGGAGACAGTCAGTGAAAATACAGGAAACTTTCTAGCAACAATCAGACTTTTGGACAAATATGATGACATCTGAGCAAAACACTTGCAGAGAGGGAAAGAGAAACCAAAAAGTGTCACCTACTTGTCCAACAGAATTCCAAACGAAATAATCAATCTTCTTGGTGAAACTGTCAAGAAAAATATAATTTCCGAAATTAAGGACGCAAAATATTTTAGCATAATGCTGGATTCAACTCCAGATATTGCCCATGAAGATCAGGTTTCTGAAATTCTGCGTTATGTTCATATTGATGAAAACAGAAAAGTAGAAATAAAGGAGACATTTCTGGGATTTTTTCAAGTCAACAAGAAAGATGCAGTCAGCCTGGTAAATAAAATTCAGGAAAATTGGAAGAAGACAAAATTTCCATGAATGACTGTTGTGGTCAAGCATATGATAACGCAGCAGTTATGGCTGGAGTGAGAGGAGGTGTTCAAAAAAAAATTCTTGAAGTGAATCCAAAAGCTGTGTTTGTGAACTGCGGGAACCACAGCCTCAATTTGGCCTGTGTCCATGCAAGTGAGGTGCAACCTGTTGTTACATTTTGTTACATTCTGGAAAAACTCTTTACTTTATTTTCTTCATCTACTTCTCGTTGGGAAGTGTTAAAATATTTTGTCACTCGGACTGTGAAAAGACAGTGTGACACAAGATGGAGTTCCAGCCATGATGCTGTGCAAGTAATCCACTAAGAGTGTGACAACGTTATTGCAAGCCTTCAACACCTGCTGGAAGGAGAATTTTCAAGGGAAACTAAATCTGATGCAGGATCGCAACTGAACTCTATTCAACAGTTCCCGTTTATAGCTTTATTACATTTTTGGTACTCAGTTTTATCATCAGTGGAGAAAGTCTCAAAACGTTTGCAGGATCCGAAAATGGGGTTCCATGAAGCTTCTTGTGATCTGAGAGCACTTATTCATATCTTGAATTTGAAGAATGACGAAATTATCCACAATGCAATAGATTTAGCCAATGAATATTGTGAAAATTGGGGAATACCAATTGCACGAACAAGGAGAAGAAGAATAATGCCTGGAGAGTCAGCAAGAGATAGTGGAATGACGGCACAAGAAGAAATGAATAGAGTCATGGTTGAGATTGTGAACACATTAAAAACTGAAATTGAAGACCGCAGTGTCCGTCTTCAAAGACTCAGTGACCGATTTTCTTTTCTTCTGAACTTGAATTCAGTAGTGATTGAAGATGAACAAGAAAGAGAGAAATTAAAAAAGGAATGTTCAGACTTTGCAAATTATTATGACAATGATGTGGTTGCAATTCAGTTATATGACGAAATTATTGATTTTGTGATGCTCCTTCGAGCTGGAGGGAATGAAGTTCCTCCTGATCCCAAAAATGCTCTGGAGTCTTTACTGCAGTATGGGAGGGATGTCTTTTCGACACTGTGTGTTCCATACAGATTACTGCTTCGGCCAAAGTCACATTTGCTCAACGGCGAGGATATGGCGGCCGTACGCCCTCTGAATTGACAGAAACGTGTGGCTGCCGCAGTTTCTGCGGTGGCCTCAGGGTGGCCCTACGCCATTTGGCTATCTTTTACATGCCGTAGGGGTCGCCGTGGAATTATAACGCGGAGTTATAACTTTTTTTTTCCAGCCTGGTGTTGGCGCAGTGGTTAGGGCAGTGGCTTGGGACCCAAAAGGTCCTGAGTTCAAGCCCCGTTGGGACACTGAATATATATATATATATATATATATATATATATATATATATATACATATACATATACATATATACATATATACATATACATATACATATATATATACATATATACATATATATATATATACATATATACATATATATATACATATATACATATATATGTGTATGTATGTAACCGGGTGTAGTGGCGTGCACCTGTAATCCGGCTTCCCGGAGGCTTGGGTTTGAGGATTGCTTGAGGATGGGAGCTCTGCACTGGGCCACGCTATGAGAGGGTGTAGGGCAGCCCGGAATCATGGCGAAACCCAATCCTCATCCCTGTGTCAAAAGTGGCGACCAAGGTTGCGTCAGGAAGGGCATCCGGCGTAAAACCTATGCCAAATCAGTATGCGGATCATAACGGATGATCCGCTGTGGCGACCCCAAACGGGAGCAGCCGAAAGACGAACAACATATGTGTATATATAATTATATATGTTTCTGTATACAATATATATATATATATATATATATATATATATATATATATATATATATATATATATATATATATATATATATATATACCAAGTCGAAAACACGAGGGGGTTGACTCAGCCTGCCATCCTTCCGAGGTCGGCGAAATGAGCAGCAGTTGTACTGGGCCCGGTGTATGCCCCGGTTAGAATAGGTGTACCATATCCCTGTGTGTCGTAAGAGGCGACCAGGGTTGCGTCAGGAAGGGCATCCGGCGTAAAAACCTATGCCAAATCATTATGCGGACAACAAAACGAATTTCCATACCGGATCGGTCGAGACCCGGGTTACAAACGACCGCCACCGGTACCGGTGGTCAGCAGGGTACCAGTGGAAATTGTGCTACTGCTGGGCAAAGGAGGAGAAGGAGATGGGGAAGGCGAGTCCGGAGGCAGTGGGAGAAGGGGAAGGGTAGAAGTGTGCAGGTGAGAGTTGGAACTCTGAATGTTGGGACGATGACTGGCAAAGGGCGAGAGTTGGCTGATATGATGGAGAGAAGAAAGATGGACATACTGTGTGTACAAGAGACCAAGTGGATGGGGAGTAAGGCTAGGAGCAATGGAGGTGGTTTCAAACTGTTCTACCGTGGTGTGGATGGGAGGAGAAATGGTGTCGGGGTAATCCTGAAAGAAGATCATGTCAAGAGGGTATTGGAGGTGAGGAGAGTGCCTGACCGAGTGATGAGTGTGAAGTTGGAAATTGAAGGGGTGATGATGAATGTCATCAGTGCATATGCCCCACATATGGGGTGTGAGATGGAGTATAAAGAAGATTTCTGAAGTGAGTTAGATGAAGTGGTGGAGAGTGTATCCAAGGATGAAAGAGTGGTGATTGGAGCAGATTTCAATGGGCATGTTGGGGAAGGGAATAAAGAGGATGAGGAGGTGATGGGTAGGTACGGTCTCAACAAGAGAAATGTGGAAGGGCAAATGGTGGTAGAGTTTGCAAAAAGAATGGAAATGGCAGTGGTAAATACGTATTTCAAGAAGAAGGAGGAAAACAGGGTGACATACAAGAGTGGAGGAAAGTGCACACATGTGGATTACATCTTGAGCAGGAGATGCAACCTGAAAGAGATTAGTGACTGTGAGGTGGTGGCAGGGGAGAGTGTAGCTCGACAGCATCGATTGGTGGTCTGTAGGATGACTTTAGAGGTGAGGTTGAGGAAGAGAGCGAGGGCTGAACCAAGGACCAGATGGTGGAAGCTGAAGGAGGAAAACTGTTGCGTGAAATTTAGGGAGGAGGTGAGACAGGCGTTGGATGGTGGTAAAGATGGGTGGGATGATTGGGCAACTACAGCAGAAGTGGTGACAGTCAGGGCTGTTAGGGCATAAAAGGGGCCGTTTGGTTCACATTCTTCCAAAAGCACCAAATTTGGCCCAGATGTCGCCCATACCATACTTTTTCGATTTTTGACGGGCGCCAAGATGGGCGTCCCCCGGGGCCGCCATATTGGCCAAATCCAATATGGCCGCCACTCGGGTTAGAGGTAAATCTAGTTAAAAATCCAAAAGGGCGAGAATCATGAATAAAACCACGTTTTAGGGGTTTTCGGGGTATGGGAATCTGATACTGGTCTTATTTCAATGATTTGAGGTCAAGGTCACCCCTCAAGGTCATTATGGGGTCAAACCCGGTGTTTTTGGTGCGTCATCCCAGATCCAAAAAAATATATTAAAACTTCAAAATATTTACCCATTAAATACTAGTATTTGGGAAGAAAAGTCAAAATATGCGATTTGTTTCTGTTATTTTACGAGCTCCTATGAATTCATATATTATGAGAAATAGTAGATGACACCAGTTAATGGTAAAATAGCCCACCCACTTAATAAACAGATGTTCCAAACCACCTTAACTCAACTTTTACTGTGAAACTGCCTATATATATATATATATAAATATATATATATATATATATATATATATATATATATATATATATATATATATATATATATATATATATATATATATATATATATATATATATATGTATGGTAGACTCGGTGTAAGTCGGCAGCGTGTAACTCGTCACTTCGCCTAAGTCGGCAGCGTCAAAAAGTCCCGAATTTATCTCATGTTAAATCCCTTTGAATAAAGGGTCATCCCTCTGTAAGTCGTCATCTCTAAGTCGTCACTTCGTCTAAGTCGTCAGATGTTGTTCATTCCCACGTAATGGAAACTCAAGTAAATTACCACTCCCCACTCGTCACTGCTGCCTCATGAGAAGCCCGATTTCATGGAATCATGATGCTCGCTCATTGGTGTACACCGCCAGTGATAGGCTATTTATAACTGCGTACACACGTTGATCGCACTGCAGGCAAGACAATGGCGACTAAGCGTAAGCTTACAACTCAAACCTACCAAGAAAAATATGACATTATTCAGTTTTGCGAGCAAATCCACTGATGAAGAAAACAGACATAGCTGGGAAGTTGGACATCAAACGGCAGACATTGAACGATATCTTGAAGAATAAGGGCAAGATATTTGGACAAGTGGAGAAGATCGTGAGGCGGGTGGGAAGTTTGAAATGCGTGAAATGTGTGTCCTTTGAAGATGTCGATGACGCGCTCATCATCTGGTTTCGGCAAATGTCGGCTCAGCCAAATATTCAGTTTCGGCCGATTCGGCCAAATAGTCAGCCAATACTGTCTTTCGGTGGAGGATTGCCCAGCCAACATCATGGAATATAATGACCGGTTTGAATCCTTTCTCATGCACGAGATGCCCAAGAGTTTGAGGCAGTCAAACATAATGGATTACTTTGCGAAGAAGGAAAGGATCGATCGAGCTTAGTGTTGAAGTCCGATCATGGTTTTATATTGGCTTGTTTTGTACATTACCGCACTCACTTACACATAGGCATCGAGTGGTAATCATCACCACGATGACTGTGTGTCATGTTATTTGTCACCATACCATCACCGATGGTATACGAGTTGTCTTACAGAGTTGTTCATTATCTTTACTTTTGATAAACTCATTCATGAATTCCATCTTTGCTTGATCACTTTCCAACTCACGCCCACCAATGCCCCGAGGATTGTGTTTTCCTTTTGGTACAATAGCCGGCTCTCACACATATGTGTCCAGGCCACGCGCGACTTCATCCTTCACCCCACAGTCATCATAAATGTTCGCATACGCGTAAGTCGTCACATTTCTAAATCGTCACTTTTTTCTCGGTCCCGATGGTGACGACTTACGCCTAGTCTACTGTATATATATATATATATATATATATATATATATATATATATATATATATATATGTATATATATATGTATATGTATATGTATATGTATATGTATATGTATATATATGTATATGTATATGTATATATATATATATACATATATATACATACATATATATACATATATATACATACATATACATACATATATATATATATATATATATATATATATATATATATATATATATATATATATATATATATATATATATATATATTGTTGTGGTTGACGAAATTCACAAACCACCATTCAGGTCCCTTAGGTGAGATATCTCGGTTAGTATATGTGTAGTTAGGCCCAAACCCGTTGTTTCGAGGGAATAAATGTCATTCAGTCGGGCTGCGACTCTTCAGGATAGCCGTTTTTCTTTTACTATCTTTATTTTGGACCAGCCGCCATTACTACCACCACCAACCACGTCTCAACAGCCATCACACAACAACCACCAACCACAACGCCGCTTCACAACAACCACCAACCACAACGCCGCTTCACAACCACCAACCACAACGCCGCTTCACAACAACAACCACCAACCACAACGCCGCTTCACAACAACAACCACCAACCACAACGCCGCTTCACCACAACCGCCACGACCTTTACCGTCACAACTCGCCACCATCGCATCCCCACCATTCTCGCGCCACTTGTGGGCACCGATACTGGACTCGTGTAGGGCGCGCACCGAGCAGCGTGTTCAAAAACATCACAGACTTTCCGAGAAAAACGGATCAAAAACGACTCACGCCCACTTCTGTTCCGTCCTATCGGCGAGCTGGGGCGATTTGGCCCCGCCTCCAGGGCGTTGGAGTGAGGACGCTATATGCAAATTCATGGATCAAAAAGCATTCATGCCCACTTTTCCTCGGTCCAATGGGGAGCCAGTTAGAGAGGTGAAGGGTCGGAGGTAAAGGGTCAAAGGTGGGGGAGCGAAGCCACGGGGGATATAAACGGCTGCGTTCGTCAGTCAAGGCAGTTCAGTTCGCAGTTGTGGGTTCGGAGGGGAGAAGTCAAGAGTGAAGAGTTGGGACGAGCCAAGAGAGGAGACGGAGAGGGCGATTAGACGGAGCTGTGGAGAGGTGGCGGCGGCGAAGGCGGACGAGGGGGTGCTCGCGTCGGTGCCGGGAGCTGCAGAGGGAGAGGCCAGCAACGCGACCGAGGTCGAGGAGGAGACGCTCGTCGCGGGACCCGAGACAGGGTGATATCCGCCATCCCCCGAGCATCAACAACCCCCCTCCTGTTTCCCCCCCGCGCTGAGATAGTGCGACAAGGGGGCCCCTTTCCCACCCCCAACCAGACACTGTCCGCGAGGCCCGCGGAGTTGAGGCGCCACCGCCACTTTGCGTCTCATCATCAGACGGGTAGGCCCGACCCGGTCTCGGCCCCAGGCCCGCCTCATCCTTGAGGGTGGTTCTTTTTCTTTTGTTTTGGGTACATGTGTTGTCGGCGCCGTCTGTGAAGTAAAATTGTATAAGTGTTGCCGTGTGCTCGGTAGTCGGATAGATCTGCATTGTTGCATTTGCTTTTTGTGTAATATTGCATTGTCTTCTTCTTTTACATGTGCTTTAGGTGGAATTGTATATGTGTGCTTTCCGTTCATCGCGAAATAAATGTGCTTTATGTTGAACTGTTTTCCCGCTTCGCTTCGTCTTTTCTTTCATTGAATCTCCATCTTGCTTCACGTAAAGGGTTGGTCGTGGGCTAAAACGCCCGATAATTAATCGAACCGTCGAGGCCGACGAATAACACCGCTCGGTTATCCCGATAGTACGGAACGGGTCGCTTAAAGTGGCCCATGTCCGAAGTCGACCTGCGGCGAGGTGCGATCGCCCGGTCTACCCTCCGCGTGGGTACTTAGGTAGGTCGAATTTGGCGAGCAACCCTATCCCACGCGGGGGCCGATTGGCACGATCGAGGTGAGACCGAAAGGTCCACCCGTGACTAGTTCCCGGCGTTAGTCCGAGGGGGTCACGACTGGATTGTCCGTCCGGTGGGCGACGTGCCGCGATTCGAGTTACGTGGCCGTCCGCACGCCGGCGGGCGCGAATCCGCAACAATATATATATATATATATATATATATATATATATATATATATATATATATATATATATATATATATATATATATATATATATATATATATATATATATATATATTTGCTCCTGAACTTCTCTGGATATAAAATAAACATTCACTTCCTTCCAGTAGCAGCCATGTGCAGCCTACAATTTAAATTTCTTGTTAGCTTTTGAAATATAGCTACCAGGTCTTGATTGATTGTTTTGTTGTTTTTATCTGCCGACTGTACTTCAATTTCGTAGCCTAAATCCTTTCCCATTATTAGCTGTATGTCACACAAGTTGAGATCTTCTCCACAGGATGTGTGTATTTCGCATGACATCCTAAATGCTAACCAATTTTCCTATTTTGTTAAGTGATGTCGCATGCAGTTAATTAAAGTTTCTGGTATTAGACAATGACATAGCTCAGTGTAGGTAGATCATTCTAAATTGAGTTTATTTTTAAAACTGTTTACAAATTTTGAGTTGTATGTCATATCCTTTTTGGTTTATTTTTACGTTGAATATTTTTCAGATAATACCAAGTCTGTGATCATCAACATTTCTAGCAGCGGCAGTTGTGCCTGATATTCGGAGCTGACGTCCACCCCATCTCACGAGACACCCAAGATGAAAGTTCATCGCGATGACGAGTCTACATAATATTATAATGGACTAGTAATACATGAGTGTCAAGCTATGTCTTCTACCGAAATTATGAACTGGGGACTCTGTTGTCTTTGTCAATCGGACAAAACTGAACAAGCCTTGCAAACACCTTAGGAGGAGGGACTTGTATGACTTGAGTGAAATCTCAAAGACTTCAAAGCTCTCAATGACAATAATCTTCCTTCTGGTATCAATGTCACGATTCGTCAGTTGAATGATGGCTCAGGTATTGCAGCAACTCTTAAATCGCATAAGGCTTGGTATCACAAAACGTGCAGGAGATATTGTAGTAGTTCGAGTCAAACGGGAGAGAGAGAAGCCAGACAGAGAAGCTGGCCCTCAGAATAGTCCAAAAAAACTCAGGTCATCTGGGGAATTTCAGCCTCGGGCCAATATCATGTGTTGTATAATCTGTGAGGGGGTGGGCCAGGCCACGCTCCACAAGGTAGTAACTGATGTCGTAGATGCCAACCTCAAGAGTTGGGCAAAGACCAACAAAAACTTTAATTTACTTGGCAGACTGGTTGCCGTAGCGTCTGATGCGCATGCAGCTGATGCTTATTATCACCATCAGTGTTATGTACATTTGCGAGACTCCGCTCACACTGCCGAGCAACGCGATTTGGTGGGTCCCGCACCTCCGCAGTTCGATCCCATCATCTGCGCTCAAATTATAACCCTTATCGAACATTCGGACACCACCTTATTCAAGCTCTCAGAGCAATGCGAGATGTATCAAAAGGTTATGAGTGAGCAAGGTCACCCATGCAGAGATAAAAAAGAGCCACACTCAACTCGATTCAAGGATCATCTTCTCAACTTCCTACCTGAAGGATGAGTTTTCCAAGGGGAATGAAGGCAGGAAGGATATTTACATATTTCACAAATTGAAGGTGGCTGATGAGCTTGCAAAGACATAGGTCACAAATTGGTCAAGAGGATGCACTTATGTTCATGCGGGCTGCCGTGATGATGCACAAGTTTTGTCTACAGAGTCAAGAACCTTTCGATGGCCCCTTCCCCCCTAACTGCCTCACGGCTCCAGTAAATGAGGACATGAGGAGTTTCTTCAACACAGTGCTCCGGGGCCCATCGGCTCTTCATGGACGCGAGAAGATCGGTGGTGACTCCAATCATGACCCTGATATGCAATATTGCCTCGAATCGTTGAAATAAGGTCAGATTCGTGTTACTCAACCTCGGAAACTGATAAAATGATGTGCTGTTTGTATATATTGACATAAAACAACTAAAATTACGTATATTGACCCCAAAATGACCTTTAGGGTGACCTTGAGTGACCTTGACCTGAAATCATTGGGATTAGATCAGAATCAGATCCCCAGACCCTGAAAACCCCTAAAAAGTGGTATTATTCAT